>NW_026711584.1:0-300000 GCF_026419965.1 Kogia breviceps
TTCACAAGTGTATCCTCTTTCCCAAACCATGTAAAACACAGAACCACAGAGCATAGGGCACTTCCACACATGGGCGTTGACCTTGGGAAAATGAAAAAATCAACCAGACACAGGGACCCCAAAGTTGAGGGCTGCTGTCTTGACAAGAACCTCCACTCCGGTACACGTTTCATATCCCAGGAAAGAGCCAAGTGGACAAAGACGAGTGGACAAGTGGACAAAGACAAGTGGACAAGTGGACAAGTGGTGCTACGTAGGTCCAATGGAGTGTCACTCAGCCATGAAATCCACGTCATGAGGCTGGTAGCAGCATCCTGAGTGGATTTAGGTACGATCATCCTCAGTGAAATAAGTCCCACAAAAAAAGAAACTTATGATATCACTTATCGAGGGAATGTAAAAATCGCTCCCCATGAACGGAATCCCCAAACAGAACAGAGTCACGCTTTTAGAAAACACACTTATGCCTGCTTCAGGGGAAAGGTGAGGTGCGGTGACGCATAAAACTCGAGTTTGAAATGAGCACAGATACCCTTCCGAAAACCGAATATGGAATGGACACGACCTACTCCTTGCTCAATCAACTGGACTCACCAGACCCTGTTCATCGCACAAGTATCTATCCGACTAGTAAGCATCTTAAAAGCTAAGTCTTGATATCTCTGTGTAAGTGCATCAAGTGTGTGTAAAGCGGCCTAAAACCAGCAGGGAAAATCAGCTCAGACCCATTCTGAGGATACATTTCCAACACAAAGAAGAAACAAGCAGGGCAAAACAGAGAGAAATTCTTCCAAAATGCGTTCAGGGACTGGCATGCAACCAGGATTGACCACATCTACAGCCCCAGCGGCAGAAGACATAAGGCTGGACACTCTTGGGGCTGAGACGATTGGTGAGGTTGGGAAAGCAAATGCAGACCCTTGAAAGGAATCCTGCGTGCTCCCCATTCCATGGCTCCCAACTCTCCAGGTTCAACGCAATCTTCCGACAGCGAAAGCACTCATTGGAAACCCAGCGGATGCTACACCGTGGGATCGGGAAAGCTTTCTGAAACTCACCTCAGTTTTCCTCTCCTGGTGCTCGTGTTCTCCATTCAGGCCCCCTTACTAACAATCTCCCCACTTGGAGACTCGGCGCCTTTCCATGCCTCTTTCGTACCGTCTGCAATTTGTCCGCAGGATGAACTGCAAGAGGGGGAACCAATGAGAGACTCGCTGGAGGTGTTTGGTCGGGCACATGTCACTCTCATTTCCCATCACGAAGAAGAATTCACCAGCGGTTCAGCCTGCCACCGCGGATCGACAATAGGGCGTGAAGCCATCCAGCCGTGTTGCGTCCCACTCACAAAAAAGCGACTTGGGAAATGGAGCTCAGGGGCACTGCACTTCCCAAACCTGCAGAGTTCTAAACGATAACTATCGCCCCAAAATATATTGAGGTCAGGCTACGAAGAGGCGCTGAACGCAAGGCAGAACTGCAGGAAACGGATGTCAACGGGTACATCGGAATGGCCCCGATAGCACATGAAAAGCGCCAGAACGTGGACAATGATGCGGTTGGCCAAAAAGGGCGTATGCGTTTTTTCCTGAATATATTCAGGAAAAAACGCATACGCCCTTTTTGGCCAACCAAGCAACCTGGGAGAGCAAATCAGCACTACAAAGAAATCTCTCGCCCCCCCCCCCCCGGGGGCAAAAGGGCCAGGCGAAAAAAGTCTAAAAACCAGAAAGGCAGGACAGCCCACGGAGTCAAGGGAGCCTTGTTAAGCTGATGGGCGGGATGTCAATGGCCAACAGCCAATCTTCACAAGTGTATCCTCTTTCCCAAACCATGTAAAACACAGAACCACAGAGCATAGGGCACTTCCACACATGGGCGTTGACCTTGGGAAAATGAAAAAATCAACCAGACACAGGGACCCCAAAGTTGAGGGCTGCTGTCTTGACAAGAACCTCCACTCCGGTACACGTTTCATATCCCAGGAAAGAGCCAAGTGGACAAAGACGAGTGGACAAGTGGACAAAGACAAGTGGACAAGTGGACAAGTGGTGCTACGTAGGTCCAATGGAGTGTCACTCAGCCATGAAATCCACGTCATGAGGCTGGTAGCAGCATCCTGAGTGGATTTAGGTACGATCATCCTCAGTGAAATAAGTCCCACAAAAAAAGAAACTTATGATATCACTTATCGAGGGAATGTAAAAATCGCTCCCCATGAACGGAATCCCCAAACAGAACAGAGTCACGCTTTTAGAAAACACACTTATGCCTGCTTCAGGGGAAAGGTGAGGTGCGGTGACGCATAAAACTCGAGTTTGAAATGAGCACAGATACCCTTCCGAAAACCGAATATGGAATGGACACGACCTACTCCTTGCTCAATCAACTGGACTCACCAGACCCTGTTCATCGCACAAGTATCTATCCGACTAGTAAGCATCTTAAAAGCTAAGTCTTGATATCTCTGTGTAAGTGCATCAAGTGTGTGTAAAGCGGCCTAAAACCAGCAGGGAAAATCAGCTCAGACCCATTCTGAGGATACATTTCCAACACAAAGAAGAAACAAGCAGGGCAAAACAGAGAGAAATTCTTCCAAAATGCGTTCAGGGACTGGCATGCAACCAGGATTGACCACATCTACAGCCCCAGCGGCAGAAGACATAAGGCTGGACACTCTTGGGGCTGAGACGATTGGTGAGGTTGGGAAAGCAAATGCAGACCCTTGAAAGGAATCCTGCGTGCTCCCCATTCCATGGCTCCCAACTCTCCAGGTTCAACGCAATCTTCCGACAGCGAAAGCACTCATTGGAAACCCAGCGGATGCTACACCGTGGGATCGGGAAAGCTTTCTGAAACTCACCTCAGTTTTCCTCTCCTGGTGCTCGTGTTCTCCATTCAGGCCCCCTTACTAACAATCTCCCCACTTGGAGACTCGGCGCCTTTCCATGCCTCTTTCGTACCGTCTGCAATTTGTCCGCAGGATGAACTGCAAGAGGGGGAACCAATGAGAGACTCGCTGGAGGTGTTTGGTCGGGCACATGTCACTCTCATTTCCCATCACGAAGAAGAATTCACCAGCGGTTCAGCCTGCCACCGCGGATCGACAATAGGGCGTGAAGCCATCCAGCCGTGTTGCGTCCCACTCACAAAAAAGCGACTTGGGAAATGGAGCTCAGGGGCACTGCACTTCCCAAACCTGCAGAGTTCTAAACGATAACTATCGCCCCAAAATATATTGAGGTCAGGCTACGAAGAGGCGCTGAACGCAAGGCAGAACTGCAGGAAACGGATGTCAACGGGTACATCGGAATGGCCCCGATAGCACATGAAAAGCGCCAGAACGTGGACAATGATGCGGTTGGCCAAAAAGGGCGTATGCGTTTTTTCCTGAATATATTCAGGAAAAAACGCATACGCCCTTTTTGGCCAACCAAGCAACCTGGGAGAGCAAATCAGCACTACAAAGAAATCTCTCGCCCCCCCCCCCCCCGGGGGCAAAAGGGCCAGGCGAAAAAAGTCTAAAAACCAGAAAGGCAGGACAGCCCACGGAGTCAAGGGAGCCTTGTTAAGCTGATGGGCGGGATGTCAATGGCCAACAGCCAATCTTCACAAGTGTATCCTCTTTCCCAAACCATGTAAAACACAGAACCACAGAGCATAGGGCACTTCCACACATGGGCGTTGACCTTGGGAAAATGAAAAAATCAACCAGACACAGGGACCCCAAAGTTGAGGGCTGCTGTCTTGACAAGAACCTCCACTCCGGTACACGTTTCATATCCCAGGAAAGAGCCAAGTGGACAAAGACGAGTGGACAAGTGGACAAAGACAAGTGGACAAGTGGACAAGTGGTGCTACGTAGGTCCAATGGAGTGTCACTCAGCCATGAAATCCACGTCATGAGGCTGGTAGCAGCATCCTGAGTGGATTTAGGTACGATCATCCTCAGTGAAATAAGTCCCACAAAAAAAGAAACTTATGATATCACTTATCGAGGGAATGTAAAAATCGCTCCCCATGAACGGAATCCCCAAACAGAACAGAGTCACGCTTTTAGAAAACACACTTATGCCTGCTTCAGGGGAAAGGTGAGGTGCGGTGACGCATAAAACTCGAGTTTGAAATGAGCACAGATACCCTTCCGAAAACCGAATATGGAATGGACACGACCTACTCCTTGCTCAATCAACTGGACTCACCAGACCCTGTTCATCGCACAAGTATCTATCCGACTAGTAAGCATCTTAAAAGCTAAGTCTTGATATCTCTGTGTAAGTGCATCAAGTGTGTGTAAAGCGGCCTAAAACCAGCAGGGAAAATCAGCTCAGACCCATTCTGAGGATACATTTCCAACACAAAGAAGAAACAAGCAGGGCAAAACAGAGAGAAATTCTTCCAAAATGCGTTCAGGGACTGGCATGCAACCAGGATTGACCACATCTACAGCCCCAGCGGCAGAAGACATAAGGCTGGACACTCTTGGGGCTGAGACGATTGGTGAGGTTGGGAAAGCAAATGCAGACCCTTGAAAGGAATCCTGCGTGCTCCCCATTCCATGGCTCCCAACTCTCCAGGTTCAACGCAATCTTCCGACAGCGAAAGCACTCATTGGAAACCCAGCGGATGCTACACCGTGGGATCGGGAAAGCTTTCTGAAACTCACCTCAGTTTTCCTCTCCTGGTGCTCGTGTTCTCCATTCAGGCCCCCTTACTAACAATCTCCCCACTTGGAGACTCGGCGCCTTTCCATGCCTCTTTCGTACCGTCTGCAATTTGTCCGCAGGATGAACTGCAAGAGGGGGAACCAATGAGAGACTCGCTGGAGGTGTTTGGTCGGGCACATGTCACTCTCATTTCCCATCACGAAGAAGAATTCACCAGCGGTTCAGCCTGCCACCGCGGATCGACAATAGGGCGTGAAGCCATCCAGCCGTGTTGCGTCCCACTCACAAAAAAGCGACTTGGGAAATGGAGCTCAGGGGCACTGCACTTCCCAAACCTGCAGAGTTCTAAACGATAACTATCGCCCCAAAATATATTGAGGTCAGGCTACGAAGAGGCGCTGAACGCAAGGCAGAACTGCAGGAAACGGATGTCAACGGGTACATCGGAATGGCCCCGATAGCACATGAAAAGCGCCAGAACGTGGACAATGATGCGGTTGGCCAAAAAGGGCGTATGCGTTTTTTCCTGAATATATTCAGGAAAAAACGCATACGCCCTTTTTGGCCAACCAAGCAACCTGGGAGAGCAAATCAGCACTACAAAGAAATCTCTCGCCCCCCCCCCCCCGGGGGCAAAAGGGCCAGGCGAAAAAAGTCTAAAAACCAGAAAGGCAGGACAGCCCACGGAGTCAAGGGAGCCTTGTTAAGCTGATGGGCGGGATGTCAATGGCCAACAGCCAATCTTCACAAGTGTATCCTCTTTCCCAAACCATGTAAAACACAGAACCACAGAGCATAGGGCACTTCCACACATGGGCGTTGACCTTGGGAAAATGAAAAAATCAACCAGACACAGGGACCCCAAAGTTGAGGGCTGCTGTCTTGACAAGAACCTCCACTCCGGTACACGTTTCATATCCCAGGAAAGAGCCAAGTGGACAAAGACGAGTGGACAAGTGGACAAAGACAAGTGGACAAGTGGACAAGTGGTGCTACGTAGGTCCAATGGAGTGTCACTCAGCCATGAAATCCACGTCATGAGGCTGGTAGCAGCATCCTGAGTGGATTTAGGTACGATCATCCTCAGTGAAATAAGTCCCACAAAAAAAGAAACTTATGATATCACTTATCGAGGGAATGTAAAAATCGCTCCCCATGAACGGAATCCCCAAACAGAACAGAGTCACGCTTTTAGAAAACACACTTATGCCTGCTTCAGGGGAAAGGTGAGGTGCGGTGACGCATAAAACTCGAGTTTGAAATGAGCACAGATACCCTTCCGAAAACCGAATATGGAATGGACACGACCTACTCCTTGCTCAATCAACTGGACTCACCAGACCCTGTTCATCGCACAAGTATCTATCCGACTAGTAAGCATCTTAAAAGCTAAGTCTTGATATCTCTGTGTAAGTGCATCAAGTGTGTGTAAAGCGGCCTAAAACCAGCAGGGAAAATCAGCTCAGACCCATTCTGAGGATACATTTCCAACACAAAGAAGAAACAAGCAGGGCAAAACAGAGAGAAATTCTTCCAAAATGCGTTCAGGGACTGGCATGCAACCAGGATTGACCACATCTACAGCCCCAGCGGCAGAAGACATAAGGCTGGACACTCTTGGGGCTGAGACGATTGGTGAGGTTGGGAAAGCAAATGCAGACCCTTGAAAGGAATCCTGCGTGCTCCCCATTCCATGGCTCCCAACTCTCCAGGTTCAACGCAATCTTCCGACAGCGAAAGCACTCATTGGAAACCCAGCGGATGCTACACCGTGGGATCGGGAAAGCTTTCTGAAACTCACCTCAGTTTTCCTCTCCTGGTGCTCGTGTTCTCCATTCAGGCCCCCTTACTAACAATCTCCCCACTTGGAGACTCGGCGCCTTTCCATGCCTCTTTCGTACCGTCTGCAATTTGTCCGCAGGATGAACTGCAAGAGGGGGAACCAATGAGAGACTCGCTGGAGGTGTTTGGTCGGGCACATGTCACTCTCATTTCCCATCACGAAGAAGAATTCACCAGCGGTTCAGCCTGCAACCGCGGATCGACAATAGGGCGTGAAGCCATCCAGCCGTGTTGCGTCCCACTCACAAAAAAGCGACTTGGGAAATGGAGCTCAGGGGCCCTGCACTTCCCAAACCTGCAGAGTTCTAAACGATAACTATCGCCCCAAAATATATTGAGGTCAGGCTACGAAGAGGCGCTGAACGCAAGGCAGAACTGCAGGAAACGGATGTCAACGGGTACATCGGAATGGCCCCGATAGCACATGAAAAGCGCCAGAACGTGGACAATGATGCGGTTGGCCAAAAAGGGCGTATGCGTTTTTTCCTGAATATATTCAGGAAAAAACGCATACGCCCTTTTTGGCCAACCAAGCAACCTGGGAGAGCAAATCAGCACTACAAAGAAATCTCTCGCCCCCCCCCCCCCGGGGGCAAAAGGGCCAGGCGAAAAAAGTCTAAAAACCAGAAAGGCAGGACAGCCCACGGAGTCAAGGGAGCCTTGTTAAGCTGATGGGCGGGATGTCAATGGCCAACAGCCAATCTTCACAAGTGTATCCTCTTTCCCAAACCATGTAAAACACAGAACCACAGAGCATAGGGCACTTCCACACATGGGCGTTGACCTTGGGAAAATGAAAAAATCAACCAGACACAGGGACCCCAAAGTTGAGGGCTGCTGTCTTGACAAGAACCTCCACTCCGGTACACGTTTCATATCCCAGGAAAGAGCCAAGTGGACAAAGACGAGTGGACAAGTGGACAAAGACAAGTGGACAAGTGGACAAGTGGTGCTACGTAGGTCCAATGGAGTGTCACTCAGCCATGAAATCCACGTCATGAGGCTGGTAGCAGCATCCTGAGTGGATTTAGGTACGATCATCCTCAGTGAAATAAGTCCCACAAAAAAAGAAACTTATGATATCACTTATCGAGGGAATGTAAAAATCGCTCCCCATGAACGGAATCCCCAAACAGAACAGAGTCACGCTTTTAGAAAACACACTTATGCCTGCTTCAGGGGAAAGGTGAGGTGCGGTGACGCATAAAACTCGAGTTTGAAATGAGCACAGATACCCTTCCGAAAACCGAATATGGAATGGACACGACCTACTCCTTGCTCAATCAACTGGACTCACCAGACCCTGTTCATCGCACAAGTATCTATCCGACTAGTAAGCATCTTAAAAGCTAAGTCTTGATATCTCTGTGTAAGTGCATCAAGTGTGTGTAAAGCGGCCTAAAACCAGCAGGGAAAATCAGCTCAGACCCATTCTGAGGATACATTTCCAACACAAAGAAGAAACAAGCAGGGCAAAACAGAGAGAAATTCTTCCAAAATGCGTTCAGGGACTGGCATGCAACCAGGATTGACCACATCTACAGCCCCAGCGGCAGAAGACATAAGGCTGGACACTCTTGGGGCTGAGACGATTGGTGAGGTTGGGAAAGCAAATGCAGACCCTTGAAAGGAATCCTGCGTGCTCCCCATTCCATGGCTCCCAACTCTCCAGGTTCAACGCAATCTTCCGACAGCGAAAGCACTCATTGGAAACCCAGCGGATGCTACACCGTGGGATCGGGAAAGCTTTCTGAAACTCACCTCAGTTTTCCTCTCCTGGTGCTCGTGTTCTCCATTCAGGCCCCCTTACTAACAATCTCCCCACTTGGAGACTCGGCGCCTTTCCATGCCTCTTTCGTACCGTCTGCAATTTGTCCGCAGGATGAACTGCAAGAGGGGGAACCAATGAGAGACTCGCTGGAGGTGTTTGGTCGGGCACATGTCACTCTCATTTCCCATCACGAAGAAGAATTCACCAGCGGTTCAGCCTGCCACCGCGGATCGACAATAGGGCGTGAAGCCATCCAGCCGTGTTGCGTCCCACTCACAAAAAAGCGACTTGGGAAATGGAGCTCAGGGGCCCTGCACTTCCCAAACCTGCAGAGTTCTAAACGATAACTATCGCCCCAAAATATATTGAGGTCAGGCTACGAAGAGGCGCTGAACGCAAGGCAGAACTGCAGGAAACGGATGTCAACGGGTACATCGGAATGGCCCCGATAGCACATGAAAAGCGCCAGAACGTGGACAATGATGCGGTTGGCCAAAAAGGGCGTATGCGTTTTTTCCTGAATATATTCAGGAAAAAACGCATACGCCCTTTTTGGCCAACCAAGCAACCTGGGAGAGCAAATCAGCACTACAAAGAAATCTCTCGCCCCCCCCCCCCCGGGGGCAAAAGGGCCAGGCGAAAAAAGTCTAAAAACCAGAAAGGCAGGACAGCCCACGGAGTCAAGGGAGCCTTGTTAAGCTGATGGGCGGGATGTCAATGGCCAACAGCCAATCTTCACAAGTGTATCCTCTTTCCCAAACCATGTAAAACACAGAACCACAGAGCATAGGGCACTTCCACACATGGGCGTTGACCTTGGGAAAATGAAAAAATCAACCAGACACAGGGACCCCAAAGTTGAGGGCTGCTGTCTTGACAAGAACCTCCACTCCGGTACACGTTTCATATCCCAGGAAAGAGCCAAGTGGACAAAGACGAGTGGACAAGTGGACAAAGACAAGTGGACAAGTGGACAAGTGGTGCTACGTAGGTCCAATGGAGTGTCACTCAGCCATGAAATCCACGTCATGAGGCTGGTAGCAGCATCCTGAGTGGATTTAGGTACGATCATCCTCAGTGAAATAAGTCCCACAAAAAAAGAAACTTATGATATCACTTATCGAGGGAATGTAAAAATCGCTCCCCATGAACGGAATCCCCAAACAGAACAGAGTCACGCTTTTAGAAAACACACTTATGCCTGCTTCAGGGGAAAGGTGAGGTGCGGTGACGCATAAAACTCGAGTTTGAAATGAGCACAGATACCCTTCCGAAAACCGAATATGGAATGGACACGACCTACTCCTTGCTCAATCAACTGGACTCACCAGACCCTGTTCATCGCACAAGTATCTATCCGACTAGTAAGCATCTTAAAAGCTAAGTCTTGATATCTCTGTGTAAGTGCATCAAGTGTGTGTAAAGCGGCCTAAAACCAGCAGGGAAAATCAGCTCAGACCCATTCTGAGGATACATTTCCAACACAAAGAAGAAACAAGCAGGGCAAAACAGAGAGAAATTCTTCCAAAATGCGTTCAGGGACTGGCATGCAACCAGGATTGACCACATCTACAGCCCCAGCGGCAGAAGACATAAGGCTGGACACTCTTGGGGCTGAGACGATTGGTGAGGTTGGGAAAGCAAATGCAGACCCTTGAAAGGAATCCTGCGTGCTCCCCATTCCATGGCTCCCAACTCTCCAGGTTCAACGCAATCTTCCGACAGCGAAAGCACTCATTGGAAACCCAGCGGATGCTACACCGTGGGATCGGGAAAGCTTTCTGAAACTCACCTCAGTTTTCCTCTCCTGGTGCTCGTGTTCTCCATTCAGGCCCCCTTACTAACAATCTCCCCACTTGGAGACTCGGCGCCTTTCCATGCCTCTTTCGTACCGTCTGCAATTTGTCCGCAGGATGAACTGCAAGAGGGGGAACCAATGAGAGACTCGCTGGAGGTGTTTGGTCGGGCACATGTCACTCTCATTTCCCATCACGAAGAAGAATTCACCAGCGGTTCAGCCTGCCACCGCGGATCGACAATAGGGCGTGAAGCCATCCAGCCGTGTTGCGTCCCACTCACAAAAAAGCGACTTGGGAAATGGAGCTCAGGGGCACTGCACTTCCCAAACCTGCAGAGTTCTAAACGATAACTATCGCCCCAAAATATATTGAGGTCAGGCTACGAAGAGGCGCTGAACGCAAGGCAGAACTGCAGGAAACGGATGTCAAC
This sequence comes from Kogia breviceps, assembly GCF_026419965.1. Taxonomy (NCBI): domain Eukaryota; kingdom Metazoa; phylum Chordata; class Mammalia; order Artiodactyla; family Physeteridae; genus Kogia; species Kogia breviceps. Next base: position 10,507 of record NW_026711584.1, read on the forward strand.
GGGTACATCGGAATGGCCCCGATAGCACATGAAAAGCGCCAGAACGTGGACAATGATGCGGTTGGCCAAAAAGGGCGTATGCGTTTTTTCCTGAATATATTCAGGAAAAAACGCATACGCCCTTTTTGGCCAACCAAGCAACCTGGGAGAGCAAATCAGCACTACAAAGAAATCTCTCGCCCCCCCCCCCCGGGGGCAAAAGGGCCAGGCGAAAAAAGTCTAAAAACCAGAAAGGCAGGACAGCCCACGGAGTCAAGGGAGCCTTGTTAAGCTGATGGGCGGGATGTCAATGGCCAACAGCCAATCTTCACAAGTGTATCCTCTTTCCCAAACCATGTAAAACACAGAACCACAGAGCATAGGGCACTTCCACACATGGGCGTTGACCTTGGGAAAATGAAAAAATCAACCAGACACAGGGACCCCAAAGTTGAGGGCTGCTGTCTTGACAAGAACCTCCACTCCGGTACACGTTTCATATCCCAGGAAAGAGCCAAGTGGACAAAGACGAGTGGACAAGTGGACAAAGACAAGTGGACAAGTGGACAAGTGGTGCTACGTAGGTCCAATGGAGTGTCACTCAGCCATGAAATCCACGTCATGAGGCTGGTAGCAGCATCCTGAGTGGATTTAGGTACGATCATCCTCAGTGAAATAAGTCCCACAAAAAAAGAAACTTATGATATCACTTATCGAGGGAATGTAAAAATCGCTCCCCATGAACGGAATCCCCAAACAGAACAGAGTCACGCTTTTAGAAAACACACTTATGCCTGCTTCAGGGGAAAGGTGAGGTGCGGTGACGCATAAAACTCGAGTTTGAAATGAGCACAGATACCCTTCCGAAAACCGAATATGGAATGGACACGACCTACTCCTTGCTCAATCAACTGGACTCACCAGACCCTGTTCATCGCACAAGTATCTATCCGACTAGTAAGCATCTTAAAAGCTAAGTCTTGATATCTCTGTGTAAGTGCATCAAGTGTGTGTAAAGCGGCCTAAAACCAGCAGGGAAAATCAGCTCAGACCCATTCTGAGGATACATTTCCAACACAAAGAAGAAACAAGCAGGGCAAAACAGAGAGAAATTCTTCCAAAATGCGTTCAGGGACTGGCATGCAACCAGGATTGACCACATCTACAGCCCCAGCGGCAGAAGACATAAGGCTGGACACTCTTGGGGCTGAGACGATTGGTGAGGTTGGGAAAGCAAATGCAGACCCTTGAAAGGAATCCTGCGTGCTCCCCATTCCATGGCTCCCAACTCTCCAGGTTCAACGCAATCTTCCGACAGCGAAAGCACTCATTGGAAACCCAGCGGATGCTACACCGTGGGATCGGGAAAGCTTTCTGAAACTCACCTCAGTTTTCCTCTCCTGGTGCTCGTGTTCTCCATTCAGGCCCCCTTACTAACAATCTCCCCACTTGGAGACTCGGCGCCTTTCCATGCCTCTTTCGTACCGTCTGCAATTTGTCCGCAGGATGAACTGCAAGAGGGGGAACCAATGAGAGACTCGCTGGAGGTGTTTGGTCGGGCACATGTCACTCTCATTTCCCATCACGAAGAAGAATTCACCAGCGGTTCAGCCTGCCACCGCGGATCGACAATAGGGCGTGAAGCCATCCAGCCGTGTTGCGTCCCACTCACAAAAAAGCGACTTGGGAAATGGAGCTCAGGGGCCCTGCACTTCCCAAACCTGCAGAGTTCTAAACGATAACTATCGCCCCAAAATATATTGAGCGCAGGCTACGAAGAGGCGCTGAACGCAAGGCAGAACTGCAGGAAACGGATGTCAACGGGTACATCGGAATGGCCCCGATAGCACATGAAAAGCGCCAGAACGTGGACAATGATGCGGTTGGCCAAAAAGGGCGTATGCGTTTTTTCCTGAATATATTCAGGAAAAAACGCATACGCCCTTTTTGGCCAACCAAGCAACCTGGGAGAGCAAATCAGCACTACAAAGAAATCTCTCGCCCCCCCCCCCCGGGGGCAAAAGGGCCAGGCGAAAAAAGTCTAAAAACCAGAAAGGCAGGACAGCCCACGGAGTCAAGGGAGCCTTGTTAAGCTGATGGGCGGGATGTCAATGGCCAACAGCCAATCTTCACAAGTGTATCCTCTTTCCCAAACCATGTAAAACACAGAACCACAGAGCATAGGGCACTTCCACACATGGGCGTTGACCTTGGGAAAATGAAAAAATCAACCAGACACAGGGACCCCAAAGTTGAGGGCTGCTGTCTTGACAAGAACCTCCACTCCGGTACACGTTTCATATCCCAGGAAAGAGCCAAGTGGACAAAGACGAGTGGACAAGTGGACAAAGACAAGTGGACAAGTGGACAAGTGGTGCTACGTAGGTCCAATGGAGTGTCACTCAGCCATGAAATCCACGTCATGAGGCTGGTAGCAGCATCCTGAGTGGATTTAGGTACGATCATCCTCAGTGAAATAAGTCCCACAAAAAAAGAAACTTATGATATCACTTATCGAGGGAATGTAAAAATCGCTCCCCATGAACGGAATCCCCAAACAGAACAGAGTCACGCTTTTAGAAAACACACTTATGCCTGCTTCAGGGGAAAGGTGAGGTGCGGTGACGCATAAAACTCGAGTTTGAAATGAGCACAGATACCCTTCCGAAAACCGAATATGGAATGGACACGACCTACTCCTTGCTCAATCAACTGGACTCACCAGACCCTGTTCATCGCACAAGTATCTATCCGACTAGTAAGCATCTTAAAAGCTAAGTCTTGATATCTCTGTGTAAGTGCATCAAGTGTGTGTAAAGCGGCCTAAAACCAGCAGGGAAAATCAGCTCAGACCCATTCTGAGGATACATTTCCAACACAAAGAAGAAACAAGCAGGGCAAAACAGAGAGAAATTCTTCCAAAATGCGTTCAGGGACTGGCATGCAACCAGGATTGACCACATCTACAGCCCCAGCGGCAGAAGACATAAGGCTGGACACTCTTGGGGCTGAGACGATTGGTGAGGTTGGGAAAGCAAATGCAGACCCTTGAAAGGAATCCTGCGTGCTCCCCATTCCATGGCTCCCAACTCTCCAGGTTCAACGCAATCTTCCGACAGCGAAAGCACTCATTGGAAACCCAGCGGATGCTACACCGTGGGATCGGGAAAGCTTTCTGAAACTCACCTCAGTTTTCCTCTCCTGGTGCTCGTGTTCTCCATTCAGGCCCCCTTACTAACAATCTCCCCACTTGGAGACTCGGCGCCTTTCCATGCCTCTTTCGTACCGTCTGCAATTTGTCCGCAGGATGAACTGCAAGAGGGGGAACCAATGAGAGACTCGCTGGAGGTGTTTGGTCGGGCACATGTCACTCTCATTTCCCATCACGAAGAAGAATTCACCAGCGGTTCAGCCTGCAACCGCGGATCGACAATAGGGCGTGAAGCCATCCAGCCGTGTTGCGTCCCACTCACAAAAAAGCGACTTGGGAAATGGAGCTCAGGGGCCCTGCACTTCCCAAACCTGCAGAGTTCTAAACGAGAACTATCGCCCCAAAATATATTGAGGGCAGGCTACGAAGAGGCGCTGAACGCAAGGCAGAACTGCAGGAAACGGATGTCAACGGGTACATCGGAATGGCCCCGATAGCACATGAAAAGCGCCAGAACGTGGACAATGATGCGGTTGGCCAAAAAGGGCGTATGCGTTTTTTCCTGAATATATTCAGGAAAAAACGCATACGCCCTTTTTGGCCAACCAAGCAACCTGGGAGAGCAAATCAGCACTACAAAGAAATCTCTCGCCCCCCCCCCCCCGGGGCAAAAGGGCCAGGCGAAAAAAGTCTAAAAACCAGAAAGGCAGGACAGCCCACGGAGTCAAGGGAGCCTTGTTAAGCTGATGGGCGGGATGTCAATGGCCAACAGCCAATCTTCACAAGTGTATCCTCTTTCCCAAACCATGTAAAACACAGAACCACAGAGCATAGGGCACTTCCACACATGGGCGTTGACCTTGGGAAAATGAAAAAATCAACCAGACACAGGGACCCCAAAGTTGAGGGCTGCTGTCTTGACAAGAACCTCCACTCCGGTACACGTTTCATATCCCAGGAAAGAGCCAAGTGGACAAAGACGAGTGGACAAGTGGACAAAGACAAGTGGACAAGTGGACAAGTGGTGCTACGTAGGTCCAATGGAGTGTCACTCAGCCATGAAATCCACGTCATGAGGCTGGTAGCAGCATCCTGAGTGGATTTAGGTACGATCATCCTCAGTGAAATAAGTCCCACAAAAAAAGAAACTTATGATATCACTTATCGAGGGAATGTAAAAATCGCTCCCCATGAACGGAATCCCCAAACAGAACAGAGTCACGCTTTTAGAAAACACACTTATGCCTGCTTCAGGGGAAAGGTGAGGTGCGGTGACGCATAAAACTCGAGTTTGAAATGAGCACAGATACCCTTCCGAAAACCGAATATGGAATGGACACGACCTACTCCTTGCTCAATCAACTGGACTCACCAGACCCTGTTCATCGCACAAGTATCTATCCGACTAGTAAGCATCTTAAAAGCTAAGTCTTGATATCTCTGTGTAAGTGCATCAAGTGTGTGTAAAGCGGCCTAAAACCAGCAGGGAAAATCAGCTCAGACCCATTCTGAGGATACATTTCCAACACAAAGAAGAAACAAGCAGGGCAAAACAGAGAGAAATTCTTCCAAAATGCGTTCAGGGATTGCCATGCAACCAGGATTGACCACATCTACAGCCCCAGCGGCAGAAGACATAAGGCTGGACACTCTTGGGGCTGAGACGATTGGTGAGGTTGGGAAAGCAAATGCAGACCCTTGAAAGGAATTCTGCGTGCTCCCCATTCCATGGCTCCCAACTCTCCAGGTTCAACGCAATCTTCCGACAGCGAAAGCACTCATTGGAAACCCAGCGGATGCTACACCGTGGGATCGGGAAAGCTTTCTGAAACTCACCTCAGTTTTCCTCTCCTGGTGCTCGTGTTCTCCATTCAGGCCCCCTTACTAACAATCTCCCCACTTGGAGACTCGGCGCCTTTCCATGCCTCTTTCGTACCGTCTGCAATTTGTCCGCAGGATGAACTGCAAGAGGGGGAACCAATGAGAGACTCGCTGGAGGTGTTTGGTCGGGCACATGTCACTCTCATTTCCCATCACGAAGAAGAATTCACCAGCGGTTCAGCCTGCAACCGCGGATCGACAATAGGGCGTGAAGCCATCCAGCCGTGTTGCGTCCCACTCACAAAAAAGCGACTTGGGAAATGGAGCTCAGGGGCACTGCACTTCCCAAACCTGCAGAGTTCTAAACGATAACTATCGCCCCAAAATATATTGAGGGCAGGCTACGAAGAGGCGCTGAACGCAAGGCAGAACTGCAGGAAACGGATGTCAACGGGTACATCGGAATGGCCCTGATAGCACATGAAAAGCGCCAGAACGTGGACAATGATGCGGTTGGCCAAAAAGGGCGTATGCGTTTTTTCCTGAATATATTCAGGAAAAAACGCATACGCCCTTTTTGGCCAACCAAGCAACCTGGGAGAGCAAATCAGCACTACAAAGAAATCTCTCGCCCCCCCCCCCCGGGGGCAAAAGGGCCAGGCGAAAAAAGTCTAAAAACCAGAAAGGCAGGACAGCCCACGGAGTCAAGGGAGCCTTGTTAAGCTGATGGGCGGGATGTCAATGGCCAACAGCCAATCTTCACAAGTGTATCCTCTTTCCCAAACCATGTAAAACACAGAACCACAGAGCATAGGGCACTTCCACACATGGGCGTTGACCTTGGGAAAATGAAAAAATCAACCAGACACAGGGACCCCAAAGTTGAGGGCTGCTGTCTTGACAAGAACCTCCACTCCGGTACACGTTTCATATCCCAGGAAAGAGCCAAGTGGACAAAGACGAGTGGACAAGTGGACAAAGACAAGTGGACAAGTGGACAAGTGGTGCTACGTAGGTCCAATGGAGTGTCACTCAGCCATGAAATCCACGTCATGAGGCTGGTAGCAGCATCCTGAGTGGATTTAGGTACGATCATCCTCAGTGAAATAAGTCCCACAAAAAAAGAAACTTATGATATCACTTATCGAGGGAATGTAAAAATCGCTCCCCATGAACGGAATCCCCAAACAGAACAGAGTCACGCTTTTAGAAAACACACTTATGCCTGCTTCAGGGGAAAGGTGAGGTGCGGTGACGCATAAAACTCGAGTTTGAAATGAGCACAGATACCCTTCCGAAAACCGAATATGGAATGGACACGACCTACTCCTTGCTCAATCAACTGGACTCACCAGACCCTGTTCATCGCACAAGTATCTATCCGACTAGTAAGCATCTTAAAAGCTAAGTCTTGATATCTCTGTGTAAGTGCATCAAGTGTGTGTAAAGCGGCCTAAAACCAGCAGGGAAAATCAGCTCAGACCCATTCTGAGGATACATTTCCAACACAAAGAAGAAACAAGCAGGGCAAAACAGAGAGAAATTCTTCCAAAATGCGTTCAGGGACTGGCATGCAACCAGGATTGACCACATCTACAGCCCCAGCGGCAGAAGACATAAGGCTGGACACTCTTGGGGCTGAGACGATTGGTGAGGTTGGGAAAGCAAATGCAGACCCGTGAAAGGAATCCTGCGTGCTCCCCATTCCATGGCTCCCAACTCTCCAGGTTCAACGCAATCTTCCGACAGCGAAAGCACTCATTGGAAACCCAGCGGATGCTACACCGTGGGATCGGAAAAGCTTTCTGAAACTCACCTCAGTTTTCCTCTCCTGGTGCTCGTGTTCTCCATTCAGGCCCCCTTACTAACAATCTCCCCACTTGGAGACTCGGCGCCTTTCCATGCCTCTTTCGTACCGTCTGCAATTTGTCCGCAGGATGAACTGCAAGAGGGGGAACCAATGAGAGACTCGCTGGAGGTGTTTGGTCGGGCACATGTCACTCTCATTTCCCATCACGAAGAAGAATTCACCAGCGGTTCAGCCTGCCACCGCGGATCGACAATAGGGCGTGAAGCCATCCAGCCGTGTTGCGTCCCACTCACAAAAAAGCGACTTGGGAAATGGAGCTCAGGGGCCCTGCACTTCCCAAACCTGCAGAGTTCTAAACGATAACTATCGCCCCAAAATATATTGAGCGCAGGCTACGAAGAGGCGCTGAACGCAAGGCAGAACTGCAGGAAACGGATGTCAACGGGTACATCGGAATGGCCCCGATAGCACATGAAAAGCGCCAGAACGTGGACAATGATGCGGTTGGCCAAAAAGGGCGTATGCGTTTTTTCCTGAATATATTCAGGAAAAAACGCATACGCCCTTTTTGGCCAACCAAGCAACCTGGGAGAGCAAATCAGCACTACAAAGAAATCTCTCGCCCCCCCCCCCCGGGGCAAAAGGGCCAGGCGAAAAAAGTCTAAAAACCAGAAAGGCAGGACAGCCCACGGAGTCAAGGGAGCCTTGTTAAGCTGATGGGCGGGATGTCAATGGCCAACAGCCAATCTTCACAAGTGTATCCTCTTTCCCAAACCATGTAAAACACAGAACCACAGAGCATAGGGCACTTCCACACATGGGCGTTGACCTTGGGAAAATGAAAAAATCAACCAGACACAGGGACCCCAAAGTTGAGGGCTGCTGTCTTGACAAGAACCTCCACTCCGGTACACGTTTCATATCCCAGGAAAGAGCCAAGTGGACAAAGACGAGTGGACAAGTGGACAAAGACAAGTGGACAAGTGGACAAGTGGTGCTACGTAGGTCCAATGGAGTGTCACTCAGCCATGAAATCCACGTCATGAGGCTGGTAGCAGCATCCTGAGTGGATTTAGGTACGATCATCCTCAGTGAAATAAGTCCCACAAAAAAAGAAACTTATGATATCACTTATCGAGGGAATGTAAAAATCGCTCCCCATGAACGGAATCCCCAAACAGAACAGAGTCACGCTTTTAGAAAACACACTTATGCCTGCTTCAGGGGAAAGGTGAGGTGCGGTGACGCATAAAACTCGAGTTTGAAATGAGCACAGATACCCTTCCGAAAACCGAATATGGAATGGACACGACCTACTCCTTGCTCAATCAACTGGACTCACCAGACCCTGTTCATCGCACAAGTATCTATCCGACTAGTAAGCATCTTAAAAGCTAAGTCTTGATATCTCTGTGTAAGTGCATCAAGTGTGTGTAAAGCGGCCTAAAACCAGCAGGGAAAATCAGCTCAGACCCATTCTGAGGATACATTTCCAACACAAAGAAGAAACAAGCAGGGCAAAACAGAGAGAAATTCTTCCAAAATGCGTTCAGGGACTGGCATGCAACCAGGATTGACCACATCTACAGCCCCAGCGGCAGAAGACATAAGGCTGGACACTCTTGGGGCTGAGACGATTGGTGAGGTTGGGAAAGCAAATGCAGACCCTTGAAAGGAATCCTGCGTGCTCCCCATTCCATGGCTCCCAACTCTCCAGGTTCAACGCAATCTTCCGACAGCGAAAGCACTCATTGGAAACCCAGCGGATGCTACACCGTGGGATCGGGAAAGCTTTCTGAAACTCACCTCAGTTTTCCTCTCCTGGTGCTCGTGTTCTCCATTCAGGCCCCCTTACTAACAATCTCCCCACTTGGAGACTCGGCGCCTTTCCATGCCTCTTTCGTACCGTCTGCAATTTGTCCGCAGGATGAACTGCAAGAGGGGGAACCAATGAGAGACTCGCTGGAGGTGTTTGGTCGGGCACATGTCACTCTCATTTCCCATCACGAAGAAGAATTCACCAGCGGTTCAGCCTGCCACCGCGGATCGACAATAGGGCGTGAAGCCATCCAGCCGTGTTGCGTCCCACTCACAAAAAAGCGACTTGGGAAATGGAGCTCAGGGGCACTGCACTTCCCAAACCTGCAGAGTTCTAAACGATAACTATCGCCCCAAAATATATTGAGGTCAGGCTACGAAGAGGCGCTGAACGCAAGGCAGAACTGCAGGAAACGGATGTCAACGGGTACATCGGAATGGCCCCGATAGCACATGAAAAGCGCCAGAACGTGGACAATGATGCGGTTGGCCAAAAAGGGCGTATGCGTTTTTTCCTGAATATATTCAGGAAAAAACGCATACGCCCTTTTTGGCCAACCAAGCAACCTGGGAGAGCAAATCAGCACTACAAAGAAATCTCTCGCCCCCCCCCCCCCGGGGGCAAAAGGGCCAGGCGAAAAAAGTCTAAAAACCAGAAAGGCAGGACAGCCCACGGAGTCAAGGGAGCCTTGTTAAGCTGATGGGCGGGATGTCAATGGCCAACAGCCAATCTTCACAAGTGTATCCTCTTTCCCAAACCATGTAAAACACAGAACCACAGAGCATAGGGCACTTCCACACATGGGCGTTGACCTTGGGAAAATGAAAAAATCAACCAGACACAGGGACCCCAAAGTTGAGGGCTGCTGTCTTGACAAGAACCTCCACTCCGGTACACGTTTCATATCCCAGGAAAGAGCCAAGTGGACAAAGACGAGTGGACAAGTGGACAAAGACAAGTGGACAAGTGGACAAGTGGTGCTACGTAGGTCCAATGGAGTGTCACTCAGCCATGAAATCCACGTCATGAGGCTGGTAGCAGCATCCTGAGTGGATTTAGGTACGATCATCCTCAGTGAAATAAGTCCCACAAAAAAAGAAACTTATGATATCACTTATCGAGGGAATGTAAAAATCGCTCCCCATGAACGGAATCCCCAAACAGAACAGAGTCACGCTTTTAGAAAACACACTTATGCCTGCTTCAGGGGAAAGGTGAGGTGCGGTGACGCATAAAACTCGAGTTTGAAATGAGCACAGATACCCTTCCGAAAACCGAATATGGAATGGACACGACCTACTCCTTGCTCAATCAACTGGACTCACCAGACCCTGTTCATCGCACAAGTATCTATCCGACTAGTAAGCATCTTAAAAGCTAAGTCTTGATATCTCTGTGTAAGTGCATCAAGTGTGTGTAAAGCGGCCTAAAACCAGCAGGGAAAATCAGCTCAGACCCATTCTGAGGATACATTTCCAACACAAAGAAGAAACAAGCAGGGCAAAACAGAGAGAAATTCTTCCAAAATGCGTTCAGGGACTGGCATGCAACCAGGATTGACCACATCTACAGCCCCAGCGGCAGAAGACATAAGGCTGGACACTCTTGGGGCTGAGACGATTGGTGAGGTTGGGAAAGCAAATGCAGACCCTTGAAAGGAATCCTGCGTGCTCCCCATTCCATGGCTCCCAACTCTCCAGGTTCAACGCAATCTTCCGACAGCGAAAGCACTCATTGGAAACCCAGCGGATGCTACACCGTGGGATCGGGAAAGCTTTCTGAAACTCACCTCAGTTTTCCTCTCCTGGTGCTCGTGTTCTCCATTCAGGCCCCCTTACTAACAATCTCCCCACTTGGAGACTCGGCGCCTTTCCATGCCTCTTTCGTACCGTCTGCAATTTGTCCGCAGGATGAACTGCAAGAGGGGGAACCAATGAGAGACTCGCTGGAGGTGTTTGGTCGGGCACATGTCACTCTCATTTCCCATCACGAAGAAGAATTCACCAGCGGTTCAGCCTGCCACCGCGGATCGACAATAGGGCGTGAAGCCATCCAGCCGTGTTGCGTCCCACTCACAAAAAAGCGACTTGGGAAATGGAGCTCAGGGGCACTGCACTTCCCAAACCTGCAGAGTTCTAAACGATAACTATCGCCCCAAAATATATTGAGGTCAGGCTACGAAGAGGCGCTGAACGCAAGGCAGAACTGCAGGAAACGGATGTCAACGGGTACATCGGAATGGCCCCGATAGCACATGAAAAGCGCCAGAACGTGGACAATGATGCGGTTGGCCAAAAAGGGCGTATGCGTTTTTTCCTGAATATATTCAGGAAAAAACGCATACGCCCTTTTTGGCCAACCAAGCAACCTGGGAGAGCAAATCAGCACTACAAAGAAATCTCTCGCCCCCCCCCCCCGGGGGCAAAAGGGCCAGGCGAAAAAAGTCTAAAAACCAGAAAGGCAGGACAGCCCACGGAGTCAAGGGAGCCTTGTTAAGCTGATGGGCGGGATGTCAATGGCCAACAGCCAATCTTCACAAGTGTATCCTCTTTCCCAAACCATGTAAAACACAGAACCACAGAGCATAGGGCACTTCCACACATGGGCGTTGACCTTGGGAAAATGAAAAAATCAACCAGACACAGGGACCCCAAAGTTGAGGGCTGCTGTCTTGACAAGAACCTCCACTCCGGTACACGTTTCATATCCCAGGAAAGAGCCAAGTGGACAAAGACGAGTGGACAAGTGGACAAAGACAAGTGGACAAGTGGACAAGTGGTGCTACGTAGGTCCAATGGAGTGTCACTCAGCCATGAAATCCACGTCATGAGGCTGGTAGCAGCATCCTGAGTGGATTTAGGTACGATCATCCTCAGTGAAATAAGTCCCACAAAAAAAGAAACTTATGATATCACTTATCGAGGGAATGTAAAAATCGCTCCCCATGAACGGAATCCCCAAACAGAACAGAGTCACGCTTTTAGAAAACACACTTATGCCTGCTTCAGGGGAAAGGTGAGGTGCGGTGACGCATAAAACTCGAGTTTGAAATGAGCACAGATACCCTTCCGAAAACCGAATATGGAATGGACACGACCTACTCCTTGCTCAATCAACTGGACTCACCAGACCCTGTTCATCGCACAAGTATCTATCCGACTAGTAAGCATCTTAAAAGCTAAGTCTTGATATCTCTGTGTAAGTGCATCAAGTGTGTGTAAAGCGGCCTAAAACCAGCAGGGAAAATCAGCTCAGACCCATTCTGAGGATACATTTCCAACACAAAGAAGAAACAAGCAGGGCAAAACAGAGAGAAATTCTTCCAAAATGCGTTCAGGGACTGGCATGCAACCAGGATTGACCACATCTACAGCCCCAGCGGCAGAAGACATAAGGCTGGACACTCTTGGGGCTGAGACGATTGGTGAGGTTGGGAAAGCAAATGCAGACCCTTGAAAGGAATCCTGCGTGCTCCCCATTCCATGGCTCCCAACTCTCCAGGTTCAACGCAATCTTCCGACAGCGAAAGCACTCATTGGAAACCCAGCGGATGCTACACCGTGGGATCGGGAAAGCTTTCTGAAACTCACCTCAGTTTTCCTCTCCTGGTGCTCGTGTTCTCCATTCAGGCCCCCTTACTAACAATCTCCCCACTTGGAGACTCGGCGCCTTTCCATGCCTCTTTCGTACCGTCTGCAATTTGTCCGCAGGATGAACTGCAAGAGGGGGAACCAATGAGAGACTCGCTGGAGGTGTTTGGTCGGGCACATGTCACTCTCATTTCCCATCACGAAGAAGAATTCACCAGCGGTTCAGCCTGCCACCGCGGATCGACAATAGGGCGTGAAGCCATCCAGCCGTGTTGCGTCCCACTCACAAAAAAGCGACTTGGGAAATGGAGCTCAGGGGCACTGCACTTCCCAAACCTGCAGAGTTCTAAACGATAACTATCGCCCCAAAATATATTGAGGTCAGGCTACGAAGAGGCGCTGAACGCAAGGCAGAACTGCAGGAAACGGATGTCAACGGGTACATCGGAATGGCCCCGATAGCACATGAAAAGCGCCAGAACGTGGACAATGATGCGGTTGGCCAAAAAGGGCGTATGCGTTTTTTCCTGAATATATTCAGGAAAAAACGCATACGCCCTTTTTGGCCAACCAAGCAACCTGGGAGAGCAAATCAGCACTACAAAGAAATCTCTCGCCCCCCCCCCCCGGGGGCAAAAGGGCCAGGCGAAAAAAGTCTAAAAACCAGAAAGGCAGGACAGCCCACGGAGTCAAGGGAGCCTTGTTAAGCTGATGGGCGGGATGTCAATGGCCAACAGCCAATCTTCACAAGTGTATCCTCTTTCCCAAACCATGTAAAACACAGAACCACAGAGCATAGGGCACTTCCACACATGGGCGTTGACCTTGGGAAAATGAAAAAATCAACCAGACACAGGGACCCCAAAGTTGAGGGCTGCTGTCTTGACAAGAACCTCCACTCCGGTACACGTTTCATATCCCAGGAAAGAGCCAAGTGGACAAAGACGAGTGGACAAGTGGACAAAGACAAGTGGACAAGTGGACAAGTGGTGCTACGTAGGTCCAATGGAGTGTCACTCAGCCATGAAATCCACGTCATGAGGCTGGTAGCAGCATCCTGAGTGGATTTAGGTACGATCATCCTCAGTGAAATAAGTCCCACAAAAAAAGAAACTTATGATATCACTTATCGAGGGAATGTAAAAATCGCTCCCCATGAACGGAATCCCCAAACAGAACAGAGTCACGCTTTTAGAAAACACACTTATGCCTGCTTCAGGGGAAAGGTGAGGTGCGGTGACGCATAAAACTCGAGTTTGAAATGAGCACAGATACCCTTCCGAAAACCGAATATGGAATGGACACGACCTACTCCTTGCTCAATCAACTGGACTCACCAGACCCTGTTCATCGCACAAGTATCTATCCGACTAGTAAGCATCTTAAAAGCTAAGTCTTGATATCTCTGTGTAAGTGCATCAAGTGTGTGTAAAGCGGCCTAAAACCAGCAGGGAAAATCAGCTCAGACCCATTCTGAGGATACATTTCCAACACAAAGAAGAAACAAGCAGGGCAAAACAGAGAGAAATTCTTCCAAAATGCGTTCAGGGACTGGCATGCAACCAGGATTGACCACATCTACAGCCCCAGCGGCAGAAGACATAAGGCTGGACACTCTTGGGGCTGAGACGATTGGTGAGGTTGGGAAAGCAAATGCAGACCCTTGAAAGGAATCCTGCGTGCTCCCCATTCCATGGCTCCCAACTCTCCAGGTTCAACGCAATCTTCCGACAGCGAAAGCACTCATTGGAAACCCAGCGGATGCTACACCGTGGGATCGGGAAAGCTTTCTGAAACTCACCTCAGTTTTCCTCTCCTGGTGCTCGTGTTCTCCATTCAGGCCCCCTTACTAACAATCTCCCCACTTGGAGACTCGGCGCCTTTCCATGCCTCTTTCGTACCGTCTGCAATTTGTCCGCAGGATGAACTGCAAGAGGGGGAACCAATGAGAGACTCGCTGGAGGTGTTTGGTCGGGCACATGTCACTCTCATTTCCCATCACGAAGAAGAATTCACCAGCGGTTCAGCCTGCCACCGCGGATCGACAATAGGGCGTGAAGCCATCCAGCCGTGTTGCGTCCCACTCACAAAAAAGCGACTTGGGAAATGGAGCTCAGGGGCACTGCACTTCCCAAACCTGCAGAGTTCTAAACGATAACTATCGCCCCAAAATATATTGAGGTCAGGCTACGAAGAGGCGCTGAACGCAAGGCAGAACTGCAGGAAACGGATGTCAACGGGTACATCGGAATGGCCCCGATAGCACATGAAAAGCGCCAGAACGTGGACAATGATGCGGTTGGCCAAAAAGGGCGTATGCGTTTTTTCCTGAATATATTCAGGAAAAAACGCATACGCCCTTTTTGGCCAACCAAGCAACCTGGGAGAGCAAATCAGCACTACAAAGAAATCTCTCGCCCCCCCCCCCCCCGGGGGCAAAAGGGCCAGGCGAAAAAAGTCTAAAAACCAGAAAGGCAGGACAGCCCACGGAGTCAAGGGAGCCTTGTTAAGCTGATGGGCGGGATGTCAATGGCCAACAGCCAATCTTCACAAGTGTATCCTCTTTCCCAAACCATGTAAAACACAGAACCACAGAGCATAGGGCACTTCCACACATGGGCGTTGACCTTGGGAAAATGAAAAAATCAACCAGACACAGGGACCCCAAAGTTGAGGGCTGCTGTCTTGACAAGAACCTCCACTCCGGTACACGTTTCATATCCCAGGAAAGAGCCAAGTGGACAAAGACGAGTGGACAAGTGGACAAAGACAAGTGGACAAGTGGACAAGTGGTGCTACGTAGGTCCAATGGAGTGTCACTCAGCCATGAAATCCACGTCATGAGGCTGGTAGCAGCATCCTGAGTGGATTTAGGTACGATCATCCTCAGTGAAATAAGTCCCACAAAAAAAGAAACTTATGATATCACTTATCGAGGGAATGTAAAAATCGCTCCCCATGAACGGAATCCCCAAACAGAACAGAGTCACGCTTTTAGAAAACACACTTATGCCTGCTTCAGGGGAAAGGTGAGGTGCGGTGACGCATAAAACTCGAGTTTGAAATGAGCACAGATACCCTTCCGAAAACCGAATATGGAATGGACACGACCTACTCCTTGCTCAATCAACTGGACTCACCAGACCCTGTTCATCGCACAAGTATCTATCCGACTAGTAAGCATCTTAAAAGCTAAGTCTTGATATCTCTGTGTAAGTGCATCAAGTGTGTGTAAAGCGGCCTAAAACCAGCAGGGAAAATCAGCTCAGACCCATTCTGAGGATACATTTCCAACACAAAGAAGAAACAAGCAGGGCAAAACAGAGAGAAATTCTTCCAAAATGCGTTCAGGGACTGGCATGCAACCAGGATTGACCACATCTACAGCCCCAGCGGCAGAAGACATAAGGCTGGACACTCTTGGGGCTGAGACGATTGGTGAGGTTGGGAAAGCAAATGCAGACCCTTGAAAGGAATCCTGCGTGCTCCCCATTCCATGGCTCCCAACTCTCCAGGTTCAACGCAATCTTCCGACAGCGAAAGCACTCATTGGAAACCCAGCGGATGCTACACCGTGGGATCGGGAAAGCTTTCTGAAACTCACCTCAGTTTTCCTCTCCTGGTGCTCGTGTTCTCCATTCAGGCCCCCTTACTAACAATCTCCCCACTTGGAGTCTCGGCGCCTTTCCATGCCTCTTTCGTACCGTCTGCAATTTGTCCGCAGGATGAACTGCAAGAGGGGGAACCAATGAGAGACTCGCTGGAGGTGTTTGGTCGGGCACATGTCACTCTCATTTCCCATCACGAAGAAGAATTCACCAGCGGTTCAGCCTGCAACCGCGGATCGACAATAGGGCGTGAAGCCATCCAGCCGTGTTGCGTCCCACTCACAAAAAAGCGACTTGGGAAATGGAGCTCAGGGGCACTGCACTTCCCAAACCTGCAGAGTTCTAAACGAGAACTATCGCCCCAAAATATATTGAGGGCAGGCTACGAAGAGGCGCTGAACGCAAGGCAGAACTGCAGGAAACGGATGTCAACGGGTACATCGGAATGGCCCCGATAGCACATGAAAATCGCCAGAACGTGGACAATGATGCGGTTGGCCAAAAAGGGCGTATGCGTTTTTTCCTGAATATATTCAGGAAAAAACGCATACGCCCTTTTTGGCCAACCAAGCAACCTGGGAGAGCAAATCAGCACTACAAAGAAATCTCTCGCCCCCCCCCCCCCGGGGCAAAAGGGCCAGGCGAAAAAAGTCTAAAAACCAGAAAGGCAGGACAGCCCACGGAGTCAAGGGAGCCTTGTTAAGCTGATGGGCGGGATGTCAATGGCCAACAGCCAATCTTCACAAGTGTATCCTCTTTCCCAAACCATGTAAAACACAGAACCACAGAGCATAGGGCACTTCCACACATGGGCGTTGACCTTGGGAAAATGAAAAAATCAACCAGACACAGGGACCCCAAAGTTGAGGGCTGCTGTCTTGACAAGAACCTCCACTCCGGTACACGTTTCATATCCCAGGAAAGAGCCAAGTGGACAAAGACGAGTGGACAAGTGGACAAAGACAAGTGGACAAGTGGACAAGTGGTGCTACGTAGGTCCAATGGAGTGTCACTCAGCCATGAAATCCACGTCATGAGGCTGGTAGCAGCATCCTGAGTGGATTTAGGTACGATCATCCTCAGTGAAATAAGTCCCACAAAAAAAGAAACTTATGATATCACTTATCGAGGGAATGTAAAAATCGCTCCCCATGAACGGAATCCCCAAACAGAACAGAGTCACGCTTTTAGAAAACACACTTATGCCTGCTTCAGGGGAAAGGTGAGGTGCGGTGACGCATAAAACTCGAGTTTGAAATGAGCACAGATACCCTTCCGAAAACCGAATATGGAATGGACACGACCTACTCCTTGCTCAATCAACTGGACTCACCAGACCCTGTTCATCGCACAAGTATCTATCCGACTAGTAAGCATCTTAAAAGCTAAGTCTTGATATCTCTGTGTAAGTGCATCAAGTGTGTGTAAAGCGGCCTAAAACCAGCAGGGAAAATCAGCTCAGACCCATTCTGAGGATACATTTCCAACACAAAGAAGAAACAAGCAGGGCAAAACAGAGAGAAATTCTTCCAAAATGCGTTCAGGGACTGGCATGCAACCAGGATTGACCACATCTACAGCCCCAGCGGCAGAAGACATAAGGCTGGACACTCTTGGGGCTGAGACGATTGGTGAGGTTGGGAAAGCAAATGCAGACCCTTGAAAGGAATCCTGCGTGCTCCCCATTCCATGGCTCCCAACTCTCCAGGTTCAACGCAATCTTCCGACAGCGAAAGCACTCATTGGAAACCCAGCGGATGCTACACCGTGGGATCGGGAAAGCTTTCTGAAACTCACCTCAGTTTTCCTCTCCTGGTGCTCGTGTTCTCCATTCAGGCCCCCTTACTAACAATCTCCCCACTTGGAGACTCGGCGCCTTTCCATGCCTCTTTCGTACCGTCTGCAATTTGTCCGCAGGATGAACTGCAAGAGGGGGAACCAATGAGAGACTCGCTGGAGGTGTTTGGTCGGGCACATGTCACTCTCATTTCCCATCACGAAGAAGAATTCACCAGCGGTTCAGCCTGCAACCGCGGATCGACAATAGGGCGTGAAGCCATCCAGCCGTGTTGCGTCCCACTCACAAAAAAGCGACTTGGGAAATGGAGCTCAGGGGCCCTGCACTTCCCAAACCTGCAGAGTTCTAAACGAGAACTATCGCCCCAAAATATATTGAGGGCAGGCTACGAAGAGGCGCTGAACGCAAGGCAGAACTGCAGGAAACGGATGTCAACGGGTACATCGGAATGGCCCCGATAGCACATGAAAAGCGCCAGAACGTGGACAATGATGCGGTTGGCCAAAAAGGGCGTATGCGTTTTTTCCTGAATATATTCAGGAAAAAACGCATACGCCCTTTTTGGCCAACCAAGCAACCTGGGAGAGCAAATCAGCACTACAAAGAAATCTCTCGCCCCCCCCCCCCGGGGCAAAAGGGCCAGGCGAAAAAAGTCTAAAAACCAGAAAGGCAGGACAGCCCACGGAGTCAAGGGAGCCTTGTTAAGCTGATGGGCGGGATGTCAATGGCCAACAGCCAATCTTCACAAGTGTATCCTCTTTCCCAAACCATGTAAAACACAGAACCACAGAGCATAGGGCACTTCCACACATGGGCGTTGACCTTGGGAAAATGAAAAAATCAACCAGACACAGGGACCCCAAAGTTGAGGGCTGCTGTCTTGACAAGAACCTCCACTCCGGTACACGTTTCATATCCCAGGAAAGAGCCAAGTGGACAAAGACGAGTGGACAAGTGGACAAAGACAAGTGGACAAGTGGACAAGTGGTGCTACGTAGGTCCAATGGAGTGTCACTCAGCCATGAAATCCACGTCATGAGGCTGGTAGCAGCATCCTGAGTGGATTTAGGTACGATCATCCTCAGTGAAATAAGTCCCACAAAAAAAGAAACTTATGATATCACTTATCGAGGGAATGTAAAAATCGCTCCCCATGAACGGAATCCCCAAACAGAACAGAGTCACGCTTTTAGAAAACACACTTATGCCTGCTTCAGGGGAAAGGTGAGGTGCGGTGACGCATAAAACTCGAGTTTGAAATGAGCACAGATACCCTTCCGAAAACCGAATATGGAATGGACACGACCTACTCCTTGCTCAATCAACTGGACTCACCAGACCCTGTTCATCGCACAAGTATCTATCCGACTAGTAAGCATCTTAAAAGCTAAGTCTTGATATCTCTGTGTAAGTGCATCAAGTGTGTGTAAAGCGGCCTAAAACCAGCAGGGAAAATCAGCTCAGACCCATTCTGAGGATACATTTCCAACACAAAGAAGAAACAAGCAGGGCAAAACAGAGAGAAATTCTTCCAAAATGCGTTCAGGGACTGCCATGCAACCAGGATTGACCACATCTACAGCCCCAGCGGCAGAAGACATAAGGCTGGACACTCTTGGGGCTGAGACGATTGGTGAGGTTGGGAAAGCAAATGCAGACCCTTGAAAGGAATTCTGCGTGCTCCCCATTCCATGGCTCCCAACTCTCCAGGTTCAACGCAATCTTCCGACAGCGAAAGCACTCATTGGAAACCCAGCGGATGCTACACCGTGGGATCGGGAAAGCTTTCTGAAACTCACCTCAGTTTTCCTCTCCTGGTGCTCGTGTTCTCCATTCAGGCCCCCTTACTAACAATCTCCCCACTTGGAGACTCGGCGCCTTTCCATGCCTCTTTCGTACCGTCTGCAATTTGTCCGCAGGATGAACTGCAAGAGGGGGAACCAATGAGAGACTCGCTGGAGGTGTTTGGTCGGGCACATGTCACTCTCATTTCCCATCACGAAGAAGAATTCACCAGCGGTTCAGCCTGCAACCGCGGATCGACAATAGGGCGTGAAGCCATCCAGCCGTGTTGCGTCCCACTCACAAAAAAGCGACTTGGGAAATGGAGCTCAGGGGCACTGCACTTCCCAAACCTGCAGAGTTCTAAACGATAACTATCGCCCCAAAATATATTGAGGGCAGGCTACGAAGAGGCGCTGAACGCAAGGCAGAACTGCAGGAAACGGATGTCAACGGGTACATCGGAATGGCCCCGATAGCACATGAAAAGCGCCAGAACGTGGACAATGATGCGGTTGGCCAAAAAGGGCGTATGCGTTTTTTCCTGAATATATTCAGGAAAAAACGCATACGCCCTTTTTGGCCAACCAAGCAACCTGGGAGAGCAAATCAGCACTACAAAGAAATCTCTCGCCCCCCCCCCCCGGGGGCAAAAGGGCCAGGCGAAAAAAGTCTAAAAACCAGAAAGGCAGGACAGCCCACGGAGTCAAGGGAGCCTTGTTAAGCTGATGGGCGGGATGTCAATGGCCAACAGCCAATCTTCACAAGTGTATCCTCTTTCCCAAACCATGTAAAACACAGAACCACAGAGCATAGGGCACTTCCACACATGGGCGTTGACCTTGGGAAAATGAAAAAATCAACCAGACACAGGGACCCCAAAGTTGAGGGCTGCTGTCTTGACAAGAACCTCCACTCCGGTACACGTTTCATATCCCAGGAAAGAGCCAAGTGGACAAAGACGAGTGGACAAGTGGACAAAGACAAGTGGACAAGTGGACAAGTGGTGCTACGTAGGTCCAATGGAGTGTCACTCAGCCATGAAATCCACGTCATGAGGCTGGTAGCAGCATCCTGAGTGGATTTAGGTACGATCATCCTCAGTGAAATAAGTCCCACAAAAAAAGAAACTTATGATATCACTTATCGAGGGAATGTAAAAATCGCTCCCCATGAACGGAATCCCCAAACAGAACAGAGTCACGCTTTTAGAAAACACACTTATGCCTGCTTCAGGGGAAAGGTGAGGTGCGGTGACGCATAAAACTCGAGTTTGAAATGAGCACAGATACCCTTCCGAAAACCGAATATGGAATGGACACGACCTACTCCTTGCTCAATCAACTGGACTCACCAGACCCTGTTCATCGCACAAGTATCTATCCGACTAGTAAGCATCTTAAAAGCTAAGTCTTGATATCTCTGTGTAAGTGCATCAAGTGTGTGTAAAGCGGCCTAAAACCAGCAGGGAAAATCAGCTCAGACCCATTCTGAGGATACATTTCCAACACAAAGAAGAAACAAGCAGGGCAAAACAGAGAGAAATTCTTCCAAAATGCGTTCAGGGACTGCCATGCAACCAGGATTGACCACATCTACAGCCCCAGCGGCAGAAGACATAAGGCTGGACACTCTTGGGGCTGAGACGATTGGTGAGGTTGGGAAAGCAAATGCAGACCCGTGAAAGGAATCCTGCGTGCTCCCCATTCCATGGCTCCCAACTCTCCAGGTTCAACGCAATCTTCCGACAGCGAAAGCACTCATTGGAAACCCAGCGGATGCTACACCGTGGGATCGGAAAAGCTTTCTGAAACTCACCTCAGTTTTCCTCTCCTGGTGCTCGTGTTCTCCATTCAGGCCCCCTTACTAACAATCTCCCCACTTGGAGACTCGGCGCCTTTCCATGCCTCTTTCGTACCGTCTGCAATTTGTCCGCAGGATGAACTGCAAGAGGGGGAACCAATGAGAGACTCGCTGGAGGTGTTTGGTCGGGCACATGTCACTCTCATTTCCCATCACGAAGAAGAATTCACCAGCGGTTCAGCCTGCCACCGCGGATCGACAATAGGGCGTGAAGCCATCCAGCCGTGTTGCGTCCCACTCACAAAAAAGCGACTTGGGAAATGGAGCTCAGGGGCCCTGCACTTCCCAAACCTGCAGAGTTCTAAACGATAACTATCGCCCCAAAATATATTGAGCGCAGGCTACGAAGAGGCGCTGAACGCAAGGCAGAACTGCAGGAAACGGATGTCAACGGGTACATCGGAATGGCCCCGATAGCACATGAAAAGCGCCAGAACGTGGACAATGATGCGGTTGGCCAAAAAGGGCGTATGCGTTTTTTCCTGAATATATTCAGGAAAAAACGCATACGCCCTTTTTGGCCAACCAAGCAACCTGGGAGAGCAAATCAGCACTACAAAGAAATCTCTCGCCCCCCCCCCGGGGCAAAAGGGCCAGGCGAAAAAAGTCTAAAAACCAGAAAGGCAGGACAGCCCACGGAGTCAAGGGAGCCTTGTTAAGCTGATGGGCGGGATGTCAATGGCCAACAGCCAATCTTCACAAGTGTATCCTCTTTCCCAAACCATGTAAAACACAGAACCACAGAGCATAGGGCACTTCCACACATGGGCGTTGACCTTGGGAAAATGAAAAAATCAACCAGACACAGGGACCCCAAAGTTGAGGGCTGCTGTCTTGACAAGAACCTCCACTCCGGTACACGTTTCATATCCCAGGAAAGAGCCAAGTGGACAAAGACGAGTGGACAAGTGGACAAAGACAAGTGGACAAGTGGACAAGTGGTGCTACGTAGGTCCAATGGAGTGTCACTCAGCCATGAAATCCACGTCATGAGGCTGGTAGCAGCATCCTGAGTGGATTTAGGTACGATCATCCTCAGTGAAATAAGTCCCACAAAAAAAGAAACTTATGATATCACTTATCGAGGGAATGTAATAATCGCTCCCCATGAACGGAATCCCCAAACAGAACAGAGTCACGCTTTTAGAAAACACACTTATGCCTGCTTCAGGGGAAAGGTGAGGTGCGGTGACGCATAAAACTCGAGTTTGAAATGAGCACAGATACCCTTCCGAAAACCGAATATGGAATGGACACGACCTACTCCTTGCTCAATCAACTGGACTCACCAGACCCTGTTCATCGCACAAGTATCTATCCGACTAGTAAGCATCTTAAAAGCTAAGTCTTGATATCTCTGTGTAAGTGCATCAAGTGTGTGTAAAGCGGCCTAAAACCAGCAGGGAAAATCAGCTCAGACCCATTCTGAGGATACATTTCCAACACAAAGAAGAAACAAGCAGGGCAAAACAGAGAGAAATTCTTCCAAAATGCGTTCAGGGACTGGCATGCAACCAGGATTGACCACATCTACAGCCCCAGCGGCAGAAGACATAAGGCTGGACACTCTTGGGGCTGAGACGATTGGTGAGGTTGGGAAAGCAAATGCAGACCCTTGAAAGGAATCCTGCGTGCTCCCCATTCCATGGCTCCCAACTCTCCAGGTTCAACGCAATCTTCCGACAGCGAAAGCACTCATTGGAAACCCAGCGGATGCTACACCGTGGGATCGGGAAAGCTTTCTGAAACTCACCTCAGTTTTCCTCTCCTGGTGCTCGTGTTCTCCATTCAGGCCCCCTTACTAACAATCTCCCCACTTGGAGACTCGGCGCCTTTCCATGCCTCTTTCGTACCGTCTGCAATTTGTCCGCAGGATGAACTGCAAGAGGGGGAACCAATGAGAGACTCGCTGGAGGTGTTTGGTCGGGCACATGTCACTCTCATTTCCCATCACGAAGAAGAATTCACCAGCGGTTCAGCCTGCCACCGCGGATCGACAATAGGGCGTGAAGCCGTCCAGCCGTGTTGCGTCCCACTCACAAAAAAGCGACTTGGGAAATGGAGCTCAGGGGCCCTGCACTTCCCAAACCTGCAGAGTTCTAAACGATAACTATCGCCCCAAAATATATTGAGCGCAGGCTACGAAGAGGCGCTGAACGCAAGGCAGAACTGCAGGAAACGGATGTCAACGGGTACATCGGAATGGCCCCGATAGCACATGAAAAGCGCCAGAACGTGGACAATGATGCGGTTGGCCAAAAAGGGCGTATGCGTTTTTTCCTGAATATATTCAGGAAAAAACGCATACGCCCTTTTTGGCCAACCAAGCAACCTGGGAGAGCAAATCAGCACTACAAAGAAATCTCTCGCCCCCCCCCCCCCGGGGCAAAAGGGCCAGGCGAAAAAGTCTAAAAACCAGAAAGGCAGGACAGCCCACGGAGTCAAGGGAGCCTTGTTAAGCTGATGGGCGGGATGTCAATGGCCAACAGCCAATCTTCACAAGTGTATCCTCTTTCCCAAACCATGTAAAACACAGAACCACAGAGCATAGGGCACTTCCACACATGGGCGTTGACCTTGGGAAAATGAAAAAATCAACCAGACACAGGGACCCCAAAGTTGAGGGCTGCTGTCTTGACAAGAACCTCCACTCCGGTACACGTTTCATATCCCAGGAAAGAGCCAAGTGGACAAAGACGAGTGGACAAGTGGACAAAGACAAGTGGACAAGTGGACAAGTGGTGCTACGTAGGTCCAATGGAGTGTCACTCAGCCATGAAATCCACGTCATGAGGCTGGTAGCAGCATCCTGAGTGGATTTAGGTACGATCATCCTCAGTGAAATAAGTCCCACAAAAAAAGAAACTTATGATATCACTTATCGAGGGAATGTAAAAATCGCTCCCCATGAACGGAATCCCCAAACAGAACAGAGTCACGCTTTTAGAAAACACACTTATGCCTGCTTCAGGGGAAAGGTGAGGTGCGGTGACGCATAAAACTCGAGTTTGAAATGAGCACAGATACCCTTCCGAAAACCGAATATGGAATGGACACGACCTACTCCTTGCTCAATCAACTGGACTCACCAGACCCTGTTCATCGCACAAGTATCTATCCGACTAGTAAGCATCTTAAAAGCTAAGTCTTGATATCTCTGTGTAAGTGCATCAAGTGTGTGTAAAGCGGCCTAAAACCAGCAGGGAAAATCAGCTCAGACCCATTCTGAGGATACATTTCCAACACAAAGAAGAAACAAGCAGGGCAAAACAGAGAGAAATTCTTCCAAAATGCGTTCAGGGACTGGCATGCAACCAGGATTGACCACATCTACAGCCCCAGTGGCAGAAGACATAAGGCTGGACACTCTTGGGGCTGAGACGATTGGTGAGGTTGGGAAAGCAAATGCAGACCCTTGAAAGGAATCCTGCGTGCTCCCCATTCCATGGCTCCCAACTCTCCAGGTTCAACGCAATCTTCCGACAGCGAAAGCACTCATTGGAAACCCAGCGGATGCTACACCGTGGGATCGGGAAAGCTTTCTGAAACTCACCTCAGTTTTCCTCTCCTGTTGCTCGTGTTCTCCATTCAGGCCCCCTTACTAACAATCTCCCCACTTGGAGACTCGGCGCCTTTCCATGCCTCTTTCGTACCGTCTGCAATTTGTCCGCAGGATGAACTGCAAGAGGGGGAACCAATGAGAGACTCGCTGGAGGTGTTTGGTCGGGCACATGTCACTCTCATTTCCCATCACGAAGAAGAATTCACCAGCGGTTCAGCCTGCCACCGCGGATCGACAATAGGGCGTGAAGCCATCCAGCCGTGTTGCGTCCCACTCACAAAAAAGCGACTTGGGAAATGGAGCTCAGGGGCCCTGCACTTCCCAAACCTGCAGAGTTCTAAACGATAACTATCGCCCCAAAATATATTGAGGTCAGGCTACGAAGAGGCGCTGAACGCAAGGCAGAACTGCAGGAAACGGATGTCAACGGGTACATCGGAATGGCCCCGATAGCACATGAAAAGCGCCAGAACGTGGACAATGATGCGGTTGGCCAAAAAGGGCGTATGCGTTTTTTCCTGAATATATTCAGGAAAAAACGCATACGCCCTTTTTGGCCAACCAAGCAACCTGGGAGAGCAAATCAGCACTACAAAGAAATCTCTCGCCCCCCCCCCCGGGGCAAAAGGGCCAGGCGAAAAAAGTCTAAAAACCAGAAAGGCAGGACAGCCCACGGAGTCAAGGGAGCCTTGTTAAGCTGATGGGCGGGATGTCAATGGCCAACAGCCAATCTTCACAAGTGTATCCTCTTTCCCAAACCATGTAAAACACAGAACCACAGAGCATAGGGCACTTCCACACATGGGCGTTGACCTTGGGAAAATGAAAAAATCAACCAGACACAGGGACCCCAAAGTTGAGGGCTGCTGTCTTGACAAGAACCTCCACTCCGGTACAGGTTTCATATCCCAGGAAAGAGCCAAGTGGACAAAGACGAGTGGACAAGTGGACAAAGACAAGTGGACAAGTGGACAAGTGGTGCTACGTAGGTCCAATGGAGTGTCACTCAGCCATGAAATCCACGTCATGAGGCTGGTAGCAGCATCCTGAGTGGATTTAGGTACGATCATCCTCAGTGAAATAAGTCCCACAAAAAAAGAAACTTATGATATCACTTATCGAGGGAATGTAAAAATCGCTCCCCATGAACGGAATCCCCAAACAGAACAGAGTCACGCTTTTAGAAAACACACTTATGCCTGCTTCAGGGGAAAGGTGAGGTGCGGTGACGCATAAAACTCGAGTTTGAAATGAGCACAGATACCCTTCCGAAAACCGAATATGGAATGGACACGACCTACTCCTTGCTCAATCAACTGGACTCACCAGACCCTGTTCATCGCACAAGTATCTATCCGACTAGTAAGCATCTTAAAAGCTAAGTCTTGATATCTCTGTGTAAGTGCATCAAGTGTGTGTAAAGCGGCCTAAAACCAGCAGGGAAAATCAGCTCAGACCCATTCTGAGGATACATTTCCAACACAAAGAAGAAACAAGCAGGGCAAAACAGAGAGAAATTCTTCCAAAATGCGTTCAGGGACTGGCATGCAACCAGGATTGACCACATCTACAGCCCCAGCGGCAGAAGACATAAGGCTGGACACTCTTGGGGCTGAGACGATTGGTGAGGTTGGGAAAGCAAATGCAGACCCTTGAAAGGAATCCTGCGTGCTCCCCATTCCATGGCTCCCAACTCTCCAGGTTCAACGCAATCTTCCGACAGCGAAAGCACTCATTGGAAACCCAGCGGATGCTACACCGTGGGATCGGGAAAGCTTTCTGAAACTCACCTCAGTTTTCCTCTCCTGGTGCTCGTGTTCTCCATTCAGGCCCCCTTAACTAACAATCTCCCCACTTGGAGACTCGGCGCCTTTCCATGCCTCTTTCGTACCGTCTGCAATTTGTCCGCAGGATGAACTGCAAGAGGGGGAACCAATGAGAGACTCGCTGGAGGTGTTTGGTCGGGCACATGTCACTCTCATTTCCCATCACGAAGAAGAATTCACCAGCGGTTCAGCCTGCCACCGCGGATCGACAATAGGGCGTGAAGCCATCCAGCCGTGTTGCGTCCCACTCACAAAAAAGCGACTTGGGAAATGGAGCTCAGGGGCCCTGCACTTCCCAAACCTGCAGAGTTCTAAACGATAACTATCGCCCCAAAATATATTGAGGTCAGGCTACGAAGAGGCGCTGAACGCAAGGCAGAACTGCAGGAAACGGATGTCAACGGGTACATCGGAATGGCCCCGATAGCACATGAAAAGCGCCAGAACGTGGACAATGATGCGGTTGGCCAAAAAGGGCGTATGCGTTTTTTCCTGAATATATTCAGGAAAAAACGCATACGCCCTTTTTGGCCAACCAAGCAACCTGGGAGAGCAAATCAGCACTACAAAGAAATCTCTCGCCCCCCCCCCCCCCGGGGCAAAAGGGCCAGGCGAAAAAAGTCTAAAAACCAGAAAGGCAGGACAGCCCACGGAGTCAAGGGAGCCTTGTTAAGCTGATGGGCGGGATGTCAATGGCCAACAGCCAATCTTCACAAGTGTATCCTCTTTCCCAAACCATGTAAAACACAGAACCACAGAGCATAGGGCACTTCCACACATGGGCGTTGACCTTGGGAAAATGAAAAAATCAACCAGACACAGGGACCCCAAAGTTGAGGGCTGCTGTCTTGACAAGAACCTCCACTCCGGTACACGTTTCATATCCCAGGAAAGAGCCAAGTGGACAAAGACGAGTGGACAAGTGGACAAAGACAAGTGGACAAGTGGACAAGTGGTGCTACGTAGGTCCAATGGAGTGTCACTCAGCCATGAAATCCACGTCATGAGGCTGGTAGCAGCATCCTGAGTGGATTTAGGTACGATCATCCTCAGTGAAATAAGTCCCACAAAAAAAGAAACTTATGATATCACTTATCGAGGGAATGTAAAAATCGCTCCCCATGAACGGAATCCCCAAACAGAACAGAGTCACGCTTTTAGAAAACACACTTATGCCTGCTTCAGGGGAAAGGTGAGGTGCGGTGACGCATAAAACTCGAGTTTGAAATGAGCACAGATACCCTTCCGAAAACCGAATATGGAATGGACACGACCTACTCCTTGCTCAATCAACTGGACTCACCAGACCCTGTTCATCGCACAAGTATCTATCCGACTAGTAAGCATCTTAAAAGCTAAGTCTTGATATCTCTGTGTAAGTGCATCAAGTGTGTGTAAAGCGGCCTAAAACCAGCAGGGAAAATCAGCTCAGACCCATTCTGAGGATACATTTCCAACACAAAGAAGAAACAAGCAGGGCAAAACAGAGAGAAATGCTTCCACAATGCGTTCAGGGACTGGCATGCAACCAGGATTGACCACATCTACAGCCCCAGCGGCAGAAGACATAAGGCTGGACACTCTTGGGGCTGAGACGATTGGTGAGGTTGGGAAAGCAAATGCAGACCCTTGAAAGGAATCCTGCGTGCTCCCCATTCCATGGCTCCCAACTCTCCAGGTTCAACGCAATCTTCCGACAGCGAAAGCACTCATTGGAAACCCAGCGGATGCTACACCGTGGGATCGGGAAAGCTTTCTGAAACTCACCTCAGTTTTCCTCTCCTGGTGCTCGTGTTCTCCATTCAGGCCCCCTTACTAACAATCTCCCCACTTGGAGACTCGGCGCCTTTCCATGCCTCTTTCGTACCGTCTGCAATTTGTCCGCAGGATGAACTGCAAGAGGGGGAACCAATGAGAGACTCGCTGGAGGTGTTTGGTCGGGCACATGTCACTCTCATTTCCCATCACGAAGAAGAATTCACCAGCGGTTCAGCCTGCCACCGCGGATCGACAATAGGGCGTGAAGCCATCCAGCCGTGTTGCGTCCCACTCACAAAAAAGCGACTTGGGAAATGGAGCTCAGGGGCCCTGCACTTCCCAAACCTGCAGAGTTCTAAACGATAACTATCGCCCCTAAATATATTGAGGTCAGGCTACGAAGAGGCGCTGAACGCAAGGCAGAACTGCAGGAAACGGATGTCAACGGGTACATCGGAATGGCCCCGATAGCACATGAAAAGCGCCAGAACGTGGACAATGATGCGGTTGGCCAAAAAGGGCGTATGCGTTTTTTCCTGAATATATTCAGGAAAAAACGCATACGCCCTTTTTGGCCAACCAAGCAACCTGGGAGAGCAAATCAGCACTACAAAGAAATCTCTCGCCCCCCCCCCCGGGGCAAAAGGGCCAGGCGAAAAAAGTCTAAAAACCAGAAAGGCAGGACAGCCCACGGAGTCAAGGGAGCCTTGTTAAGCTGATGGGCGGGATGTCAATGGCCAACAGCCAATCTTCACAAGTGTATCCTCTTTCCCAAACCATGTAAAACACAGAACCACAGAGCATAGGGCACTTCCACACATGGGCGTTGACCTTGGGAAAATGAAAAAATCAACCAGACACAGGGACCCCAAAGTTGAGGGCTGCTGTCTTGACAAGAACCTCCACTCCGGTACACGTTTCATATCCCAGGAAAGAGCCAAGTGGACAAAGACGAGTGGACAAGTGGACAAAGACAAGTGGACAAGTGGACAAGTGGTGCTACGTAGGTCCAATGGAGTGTCACTCAGCCATGAAATCCACGTCATGAGGCTGGTAGCAGCATCCTGAGTGGATTTAGGTACGATCATCCTCAGTGAAATAAGTCCCACAAAAAAAGAAACTTATGATATCACTTATCGAGGGAATGTAAAAATCGCTCCCCATGAACGGAATCCCCAAACAGAACAGAGTCACGCTTTTAGAAAACACACTTATGCCTGCTTCAGGGGAAAGGTGGGGTGCGGTGACGCATAAAACTCGAGTTTGAAATGAGCACAGATACCCTTCCGAAAACCGAATATGGAATGGACACGACCTACTCCTTGCTCAATCAACTGGACTCACCAGACCCTGTTCATCGCACAAGTATCTATCCGACTAGTAAGCATCTTAAAAGCTAAGTCTTGATATCTCTGTGTAAGTGCATCAAGTGTGTGTAAAGCGGCCTAAAACCAGCAGGGAAAATCAGCTCAGACCCATTCTGAGGATACATTTCCAACACAAAGAAGAAACAAGCAGGGCAAAACAGAGAGAAATTCTTCCAAAATGCGTTCAGGGACTGGCATGCAACCAGGATTGACCACATCTACAGCCCCAGCGGCAGAAGACATAAGGCTGGACACTCTTGGGGCTGAGACGATTGGTGAGGTTGGGAAAGCAAATGCAGACCCTTGAAAGGAATCCTGCGTGCTCCCCATTCCATGGCTCCCAACTCTCCAGGTTCAACGCAATCTTCCGACAGCGAAAGCACTCATTGGAAACCCAGCGGATGCTACACCGTGGGATCGGGAAAGCTTTCTGAAACTCACCTCAGTTTTCCTCTCCTGGTGCTCGTGTTCTCCATTCAGGCCCCCTTAACTAACAATCTCCCCACTTGGAGACTCGGCGCCTTTCCATGCCTCTTTCGTACCGTCTGCAATTTGTCCGCAGGATGAACTGCAAGAGGGGGAACCAATGAGAGACTCGCTGGAGGTGTTTGGTCGGGCACATGTCACTCTCATTTCCCATCACGAAGAAGAATTCACCAGCGGTTCAGCCTGCCACCGCGGATCGACAATAGGGCGTGAAGCCATCCAGCCGTGTTGCGTCCCACTCACAAAAAAGCGACTTGGGAAATGGAGCTCAGGGGCCCTGCACTTCCCAAACCTGCAGAGTTCTAAACGATAACTATCGCCCCAAAATATATTGAGGTCAGGCTACGAAGAGGCGCTGAACGCAAGGCAGAACTGCAGGAAACGGATGTCAACGGGTACATCGGAATGGCCCCGATAGCACATGAAAAGCGCCAGAACGTGGACAATGATGCGGTTGGCCAAAAAGGGCGTATGCGTTTTTTCCTGAATATATTCAGGAAAAAACGCATACGCCCTTTTTGGCCAACCAAGCAACCTGGGAGAGCAAATCAGCACTACAAAGAAATCTCTCGCCCCCCCCCCGGGGCAAAAGGGCCAGGCGAAAAAAGTCTAAAAACCAGAAAGGCAGGACAGCCCACGGAGTCAAGGGAGCCTTGTTAAGCTGATGGGCGGGATGTCAATGGCCAACAGCCAATCTTCACAAGTGTATCCTCTTTCCCAAACCATGTAAAACACAGAACCACAGAGCATAGGGCACTTCCACACATGGGCGTTGACCTTGGGAAAATGAAAAAATCAACCAGACACAGGGACCCCAAAGTTGAGGGCTGCTGTCTTGACAAGAACCTCCACTCCGGTACACGTTTCATATCCCAGGAAAGAGCCAAGTGGACAAAGACGAGTGGACAAGTGGACAAAGACAAGTGGACAAGTGGACAAGTGGTGCTACGTAGGTCCAATGGAGTGTCACTCAGCCATGAAATCCACGTCATGAGGCTGGTAGCAGCATCCTGAGTGGATTTAGGTACGATCATCCTCAGTGAAATAAGTCCCACAAAAAAAGAAACTTATGATATCACTTATCGAGGGAATGTAAAAATCGCTCCCCATGAACGGAATCCCCAAACAGAACAGAGTCACGCTTTTAGAAAACACACTTATGCCTGCTTCAGGGGAAAGGTGAGGTGCGGTGACGCATAAAACTCGAGTTTGAAATGAGCACAGATACCCTTCCGAAAACCGAATATGGAATGGACACGACCTACTCCTTGCTCAATCAACTGGACTCACCAGACCCTGTTCATCGCACAAGTATCTATCCGACTAGTAAGCATCTTAAAAGCTAAGTCTTGATATCTCTGTGTAAGTGCATCAAGTGTGTGTAAAGCGGCCTAAAACCAGCAGGGAAAATCAGCTCAGACCCATTCTGAGGATACATTTCCAACACAAAGAAGAAACAAGCAGGGCAAAACAGAGAGAAATTCTTCCACAATGCGTTCAGGGACTGGCATGCAACCAGGATTGACCACATCTACAGCCCCAGCGGCAGAAGACATAAGGCTGGACACTCTTGGGGCTGAGACGATTGGTGAGGTTGGGAAAGCAAATGCAGACCCTTGAAAGGAATCCTGCGTGCTCCCCATTCCATGGCTCCCAACTCTCCAGGTTCAACGCAATCTTCCGACAGCGAAAGCACTCATTGGAAACCCAGCGGATGCTACACCGTGGGATCGGGAAAGCTTTCTGAAACTCACCTCAGTTTTCCTCTCCTGGTGCTCGTGTTCTCCATTCAGGCCCCCTTAACTAACAATCTCCCCACTTGGAGACTCGGCGCCTTTCCATGCCTCTTTCGTACCGTCTGCAATTTGTCCGCAGGATGAACTGCAAGAGGGGGAACCAATGAGAGACTCGCTGGAGGTGTTTGGTCGGGCACATGTCACTCTCATTTCCCATCACGAAGAAGAATTCACCAGCGGTTCAGCCTGCCACCGCGGATCGACAATAGGGCGTGAAGCCATCCAGCCGTGTTGCGTCCCACTCACAAAAAAGCGACTTGGGAAATGGAGCTCAGGGGCCCTGCACTTCCCAAACCTGCAGAGTTCTAAACGATAACTATCGCCCCAAAATATATTGAGGTCAGGCTACGAAGAGGCGCTGAACGCAAGGCAGAACTGCAGGAAACGGATGTCAACGGGTACATCGGAATGGCCCCGATAGCACATGAAAAGCGCCAGAACGTGGACAATGATGCGGTTGGCCAAAAAGGGCGTATGCGTTTTTTCCTGAATATATTCAGGAAAAAACGCATACGCCCTTTTTGGCCAACCAAGCAACCTGGGAGAGCAAATCAGCACTACAAAGAAATCTCTCGCCCCCCCCCCCCCGGGGCAAAAGGGCCAGGCGAAAAAAGTCTAAAAACCAGAAAGGCAGGACAGCCCACGGAGTCAAGGGAGCCTTGTTAAGCTGATGGGCGGGATGTCAATGGCCAACAGCCAATCTTCACAAGTGTATCCTCTTTCCCAAACCATGTAAAACACAGAACCACAGAGCATAGGGCACTTCCACACATGGGCGTTGACCTTGGGAAAATGAAAAAATCAACCAGACACAGGGACCCCAAAGTTGAGGGCTGCTGTCTTGACAAGAACCTCCACTCCGGTACACGTTTCATATCCCAGGAAAGAGCCAAGTGGACAAAGACGAGTGGACAAGTGGACAAAGACAAGTGGACAAGTGGACAAGTGGTGCTACGTAGGTCCAATGGAGTGTCACTCAGCCATGAAATCCACGTCATGAGGCTGGTAGCAGCATCCTGAGTGGATTTAGGTACGATCATCCTCAGTGAAATAAGTCCCACAAAAAAAGAAACTTATGATATCACTTATCGAGGGAATGTAAAAATCGCTCCCCATGAACGGAATCCCCAAACAGAACAGAGTCACGCTTTTAGAAAACACACTTATGCCTGCTTCAGGGGAAAGGTGAGGTGCGGTGACGCATAAAACTCGAGTTTGAAATGAGCACAGATACCCTTCCGAAAACCGAATATGGAATGGACACGACCTACTCCTTGCTCAATCAACTGGACTCACCAGACCCTGTTCATCGCACAAGTATCTATCCGACTAGTAAGCATCTTAAAAGCTAAGTCTTGATATCTCTGTGTAAGTGCATCAAGTGTGTGTAAAGCGGCCTAAAACCAGCAGGGAAAATCAGCTCAGACCCATTCTGAGGATACATTTCCAACACAAAGAAGAAACAAGCAGGGCAAAACAGAGAGAAATTCTTCCACAATGCGTTCAGGGACTGGCATGCAACCAGGATTGACCACATCTACAGCCCCAGCGGCAGAAGACATAAGGCTGGACACTCTTGGGGCTGAGACGATTGGTGAGGTTGGGAAAGCAAATGCAGACCCTTGAAAGGAATCCTGCGTGCTCCCCATTCCATGGCTCCCAACTCTCCAGGTTCAACGCAATCTTCCGACAGCGAAAGCACTCATTGGAAACCCAGCGGATGCTACACCGTGGGATCGGGAAAGCTTTCTGAAACTCACCTCAGTTTTCCTCTCCTGGTGCTCGTGTTCTCCATTCAGGCCCCCTTACTAACAATCTCCCCACTTGGAGACTCGGCGCCTTTCCATGCCTCTTTCGTACCGTCTGCAATTTGTCCGCAGGATGAACTGCAAGAGGGGGAACCAATGAGAGACTCGCTGGAGGTGTTTGGTCGGGCACATGTCACTCTCATTTCCCATCACGAAGAAGAATTCACCAGCGGTTCAGCCTGCAACCGCGGATCGACAATAGGGCGTGAAGCCATCCAGCCGTGTTGCGTCCCACTCACAAAAAAGCGACTTGGGAAATGGAGCTCAGGGGCCCTGCACTTCCCAAACCTGCAGAGTTCTAAACGATAACTATCGCCCCAAAATATATTGAGGTCAGGCTACGAAGAGGCGCTGAACGCAAGGCAGAACTGCAGGAAACGGATGTCAACGGGTACATCGGAATGGCCCCGATAGCACATGAAAAGCGCCAGAACGTGGACAATGATGCGGTTGGCCAAAAAGGGCGTATGCGTTTTTTCCTGAATATATTCAGGAAAAAACGCATACGCCCTTTTTGGCCAACCAAGCAACCTGGGAGAGCAAATCAGCACTACAAAGAAATCTCTCGCCCCCCCCCCCGGGGCAAAAGGGCCAGGCGAAAAAAGTCTAAAAACCAGAAAGGCAGGACAGCCCACGGAGTCAAGGGAGCCTTGTTAAGCTGATGGGCGGGATGTCAATGGCCAACAGCCAATCTTCACAAGTGTATCCTCTTTCCCAAACCATGTAAAACACAGAACCACAGAGCATAGGGCACTTCCACACATGGGCGTTGACCTTGGGAAAATGAAAAAATCAACCAGACACAGGGACCCCAAAGTTGAGGGCTGCTGTCTTGACAAGAACCTCCACTCCGGTACACGTTTCATATCCCAGGAAAGAGCCAAGTGGACAAAGACGAGTGGACAAGTGGACAAAGACAAGTGGACAAGTGGACAAGTGGTGCTACGTAGGTCCAATGGAGTGTCACTCAGCCATGAAATCCACGTCATGAGGCTGGTAGCAGCATCCTGAGTGGATTTAGGTACGATCATCCTCAGTGAAATAAGTCCCACAAAAAAAGAAACTTATGATATCACTTATCGAGGGAATGTAAAAATCGCTCCCCATGAACGGAATCCCCAAACAGAACAGAGTCACGCTTTTAGAAAACACACTTATGCCTGCTTCAGGGGAAAGGTGGGGTGCGGTGACGCATAAAACTCGAGTTTGAAATGAGCACAGATACCCTTCCGAAAACCGAATATGGAATGGACACGACCTACTCCTTGCTCAATCAACTGGACTCACCAGACCCTGTTCATCGCACAAGTATCTATCCGACTAGTAAGCATCTTAAAAGCTAAGTCTTGATATCTCTGTGTAAGTGCATCAAGTGTGTGTAAAGCGGCCTAAAACCAGCAGGGAAAATCAGCTCAGACCCATTCTGAGGATACATTTCCAACACAAAGAAGAAACAAGCAGGGCAAAACAGAGAGAAATTCTTCCAAAATGCGTTCAGGGACTGGCATGCAACCAGGATTGACCACATCTACAGCCCCAGCGGCAGAAGACATAAGGCTGGACACTCTTGGGGCTGAGACGATTGGTGAGGTTGGGAAAGCAAATGCAGACCCTTGAAAGGAATCCTGCGTGCTCCCCATTCCATGGCTCCCAACTCTCCAGGTTCAACGCAATCTTCCGACAGCGAAAGCACTCATTGGAAACCCAGCGGATGCTACACCGTGGGATCGGGAAAGCTTTCTGAAACTCACCTCAGTTTTCCTCTCCTGGTGCTCGTGTTCTCCATTCAGGCCCCCTTAACTAACAATCTCCCCACTTGGAGACTCGGCGCCTTTCCATGCCTCTTTCGTACCGTCTGCAATTTGTCCGCAGGATGAACTGCAAGAGGGGGAACCAATGAGAGACTCGCTGGAGGTGTTTGGTCGGGCACATGTCACTCTCATTTCCCATCACGAAGAAGAATTCACCAGCGGTTCAGCCTGCCACCGCGGATCGACAATAGGGCGTGAAGCCATCCAGCCGTGTTGCGTCCCACTCACAAAAAAGCGACTTGGGAAATGGAGCTCAGGGGCCCTGCACTTCCCAAACCTGCAGAGTTCTAAACGATAACTATCGCCCCAAAATATATTGAGGTCAGGCTACGAAGAGGCGCTGAACGCAAGGCAGAACTGCAGGAAACGGATGTCAACGGGTACATCGGAATGGCCCCGATAGCACATGAAAAGCGCCAGAACGTGGACAATGATGCGGTTGGCCAAAAAGGGCGTATGCGTTTTTTCCTGAATATATTCAGGAAAAAACGCATACGCCCTTTTTGGCCAACCAAGCAACCTGGGAGAGCAAATCAGCACTACAAAGAAATCTCTCGCCCCCCCCCGGGGCAAAAGGGCCAGGCGAAAAAAGTCTAAAAACCAGAAAGGCAGGACAGCCCACGGAGTCAAGGGAGCCTTGTTAAGCTGATGGGCGGGATGTCAATGGCCAACAGCCAATCTTCACAAGTGTATCCTCTTTCCCAAACCATGTAAAACACAGAACCACAGAGCATAGGGCACTTCCACACATGGGCGTTGACCTTGGGAAAATGAAAAAATCAACCAGACACAGGGACCCCAAAGTTGAGGGCTGCTGTCTTGACAAGAACCTCCACTCCGGTACACGTTTCATATCCCAGGAAAGAGCCAAGTGGACAAAGACGAGTGGACAAGTGGACAAAGACAAGTGGACAAGTGGACAAGTGGTGCTACGTAGGTCCAATGGAGTGTCACTCAGCCATGAAATCCACGTCATGAGGCTGGTAGCAGCATCCTGAGTGGATTTAGGTACGATCATCCTCAGTGAAATAAGTCCCACAAAAAAAGAAACTTATGATATCACTTATCGAGGGAATGTAAAAATCGCTCCCCATGAACGGAATCCCCAAACAGAACAGAGTCACGCTTTTAGAAAACACACTTATGCCTGCTTCAGGGGAAAGGTGAGGTGCGGTGACGCATAAAACTCGAGTTTGAAATGAGCACAGATACCCTTCCGAAAACCGAATATGGAATGGACACGACCTACTCCTTGCTCAATCAACTGGACTCACCAGACCCTGTTCATCGCACAAGTATCTATCCGACTAGTAAGCATCTTAAAAGCTAAGTCTTGATATCTCTGTGTAAGTGCATCAAGTGTGTGTAAAGCGGCCTAAAACCAGCAGGGAAAATCAGCTCAGACCCATTCTGAGGATACATTTCCAACACAAAGAAGAAACAAGCAGGGCAAAACAGAGAGAAATTCTTCCACAATGCGTTCAGGGACTGGCATGCAACCAGGATTGACCACATCTACAGCCCCAGCGGCAGAAGACATAAGGCTGGACACTCTTGGGGCTGAGACGATTGGTGAGGTTGGGAAAGCAAATGCAGACCCTTGAAAGGAATCCTGCGTGCTCCCCATTCCATGGCTCCCAACTCTCCAGGTTCAACGCAATCTTCCGACAGCGAAAGCACTCATTGGAAACCCAGCGGATGCTACACCGTGGGATCGGGAAAGCTTTCTGAAACTCACCTCAGTTTTCCTCTCCTGGTGCTCGTGTTCTCCATTCAGGCCCCCTTACTAACAATCTCCCCACTTGGAGACTCGGCGCCTTTCCATGCCTCTTTCGTACCGTCTGCAATTTGTCCGCAGGATGAACTGCAAGAGGGGGAACCAATGAGAGACTCGCTGGAGGTGTTTGGTCGGGCACATGTCACTCTCATTTCCCATCACGAAGAAGAATTCACCAGCGGTTCAGCCTGCCACCGCGGATCGACAATAGGGCGTGAAGCCATCCAGCCGTGTTGCGTCCCACTCACAAAAAAGCGACTTGGGAAATGGAGCTCAGGGGCACTGCACTTCCCAAACCTGCAGAGTTCTAAACGAGAACTATCGCCCCAAAATATATTGAGGGCAGGCTACGAAGAGGCGCTGAACGCAAGGCAGAACTGCAGGAAACGGATGTCAACGGGTACATCGGAATGGCCCCGATAGCACATGAAAAGCGCCAGAACGTGGACAATGATGCGGTTGGCCAAAAAGGGCGTATGCGTTTTTTCCTGAATATATTCAGGAAAAAACGCATACGCCCTTTTTGGCCAACCAAGCAACCTGGGAGAGCAAATCAGCACTACAAAGAAATCTCTCGCCCCCCCCCCCCCGGGGCAAAAGGGCCAGGCGAAAAAAGTCTAAAAACCAGAAAGGCAGGACAGCCCACGGAGTCAAGGGAGCCTTGTTAAGCTGATGGGCGGGATGTCAATGGCCAACAGCCAATCTTCACAAGTGTATCCTCTTTCCCAAACCATGTAAAACACAGAACCACAGAGCATAGGGCACTTCCACACATGGGCGTTGACCTTGGGAAAATGAAAAAATCAACCAGACACAGGGACCCCAAAGTTGAGGGCTGCTGTCTTGACAAGAACCTCCACTCCGGTACACGTTTCATATCCCAGGAAAGAGCCAAGTGGACAAAGACGAGTGGACAAGTGGACAAAGACAAGTGGACAAGTGGACAAGTGGTGCTACGTAGGTCCAATGGAGTGTCACTCAGCCATGAAATCCACGTCATGAGGCTGGTAGCAGCATCCTGAGTGGATTTAGGTACGATCATCCTCAGTGAAATAAGTCCCACAAAAATAGAAACTTATGATATCACTTATCGAGGGAATGTAAAAATCGCTCCCCATGAACGGAATCCCCAAACAGAACAGAGTCACGCTTTTAGAAAACACACTTATGCCTGCTTCAGGGGAAAGGTGAGGTGCGGTGACGCATAAAACTCGAGTTTGAAATGAGCACAGATACCCTTCCGAAAACCGAATATGGAATGGACACGACCTACTCCTTGCTCAATCAACTGGACTCACCAGACCCTGTTCATCGCACAAGTATCTATCCGACTAGTAAGCATCTTAAAAGCTAAGTCTTGATATCTCTGTGTAAGTGCATCAAGTGTGTGTAAAGCGGCCTAAAACCAGCAGGGAAAATCAGCTCAGACCCATTCTGAGGATACATTTCCAACTCAAAGAAGAAACAAGCAGGGCAAAACAGAGAGAAATTCTTCCAAAATGCGTTCAGGGACTGGCATGCAACCAGGATTGACCACATCTACAGCCCCAGCGGCAGAAGACATAAGGCTGGACACTCTTGGGGCTGAGACGATTGGTGAGGTTGGGAAAGCAAATGCAGACCCTTGAAAGGAATCCTGCGTGCTCCCCATTCCATGGCTCCCAACTCTCCAGGTTCAACGCAATCTTCCGACAGCGAAAGCACTCATTGGAAACCCAGCGGATGCTACACCGTGGGATCGGGAAAGCTTTCTGAAACTCACCTCAGTTTTCCTCTCCTGGTGCTCGTGTTCTCCATTCAGGCCCCCTTACTAACAATCTCCCCACTTGGAGACTCGGCGCCTTTCCATGCCTCTTTCGTACCGTCTGCAATTTGTCCGCAGGATGAACTGCAAGAGGGGGAACCAATGAGAGACTCGCTGGAGGTGTTTGGTCGGGCACATGTCACTCTCATTTCCCATCACGAAGAAGAATTCACCAGCGGTTCAGCCTGCCACCGCGGATCGACAATAGGGCGTGAAGCCATCCAGCCGTGTTGCGTCCCACTCACAAAAAAGCGACTTGGGAAATGGAGCTCAGGGGCCCTGCACTTCCCAAACCTGCAGAGTTCTAAACGATAACTATCGCCCCAAAATATATTGAGGTCAGGCTACGAAGAGGCGCTGAACGCAAGGCAGAACTGCAGGAAACAGATGTCAACGGGTACATCGGAATGGCCCCGATAGCACATGAAAAGCGCCAGAACGTGGACAATGATGCGGTTGGCCAAAAAGGGCGTATGCGTTTTTTCCTGAATATATTCAGGAAAAAACGCATACGCCCTTTTTGGCCAACCAAGCAACCTGGGAGAGCAAATCAGCACTACAAAGAAATCTCTCGGCCCCCCCCCGGGGCAAAAGGGCCAGGCGAAAAAAGTCTAAAAACCAGAAAGGCAGGACAGCCCACGGAGTCAAGGGAGCCTTGTTAAGCTGATGGGCGGGATGTCAATGGCCAACAGCCAATCTTCACAAGTGTATCCTCTTTCCCAAACCATGTAA
Organism: Kogia breviceps; assembly: GCF_026419965.1. Taxonomy (NCBI): domain Eukaryota; kingdom Metazoa; phylum Chordata; class Mammalia; order Artiodactyla; family Physeteridae; genus Kogia; species Kogia breviceps. The sequence continues at coordinate 50,455 of NW_026711584.1, forward strand.
AACACAGAACCACAGAGCATAGGGCACTTCCACACATGGGCGTTGACCTTGGGAAAATGAAAAAATCAACCAGACACAGGGACCCCAAAGTTGAGGGCTGCTGTCTTGACAAGAACCTCCACTCCGGTACACGTTTCATATCCCAGGAAAGAGCCAAGTGGACAAAGACGAGTGGACAAGTGGACAAAGACAAGTGGACAAGTGGACAAGTGGTGCTACGTAGGTCCAATGGAGTGTCACTCAGCCATGAAATCCACGTCATGAGGCTGGTAGCAGCATCCTGAGTGGATTTAGGTACGATCATCCTCAGTGAAATAAGTCCCACAAAAAAAGAAACTTATGATATCACTTATCGAGGGAATGTAAAAATCGCTCCCCATGAACGGAATCCCCAAACAGAACAGAGTCACGCTTTTAGAAAACACACTTATGCCTGCTTCAGGGGAAAGGTGAGGTGCGGTGACGCATAAAACTCGAGTTTGAAATGAGCACAGATACCCTTCCGAAAACCGAATATGGAATGGACACGACCTACTCCTTGCTCAATCAACTGGACTCACCAGACCCTGTTCATCGCACAAGTATCTATCCGACTAGTAAGCATCTTAAAAGCTAAGTCTTGATATCTCTGTGTAAGTGCATCAAGTGTGTGTAAAGCGGCCTAAAACCAGCAGGGAAAATCAGCTCAGACCCATTCTGAGGATACATTTCCAACACAAAGAAGAAACAAGCAGGGCAAAACAGAGAGAAATTCTTCCAAAATGCGTTCAGGGACTGGCATGCAACCAGGATTGACCACATCTACAGCCCCAGCGGCAGAAGACATAAGGCTGGACACTCTGGGGGCTGAGACGATTGGTGAGGTTGGGAAAGCAAATGCAGACCCTTGAAAGGAATCCTGCGTGCTCCCCATTCCATGGCTCCCAACTCTCCAGGTTCAACGCAATCTTCCGACAGCGAAAGCACTCATTGGAAACCCAGCGGATGCTACACCGTGGGATCGGGAAAGCTTTCTGAAACTCACCTCAGTTTTCCTCTCCTGGTGCTCGTGTTCTCCATTCAGGCCCCCTTAACTAACAATCTCCCCACTTGGAGACTCGGCGCCTTTCCATGCCTCTTTCGTACCGTCTGCAATTTGTCCGCAGGATGAACTGCAAGAGGGGGAACCAATGAGAGACTCGCTGGAGGTGTTTGGTCGGGCACATGTCACTCTCATTTCCCATCACGAAGAAGAATTCACCAGCGGTTCAGCCTGCCACCGCGGATCGACAATAGGGCGTGAAGCCATCCAGCCGTGTTGCGTCCCACTCACAAAAAAGCGACTTGGGAAATGGAGCTCAGGGGCCCTGCACTTCCCAAACCTGCAGAGTTCTAAACGATAACTATCGCCCCAAAATATATTGAGCGCAGGCTACGAAGAGGCGCTGAACGCAAGGCAGAACTGCAGGAAACAGATGTCAACGGGTACATCGGAATGGCCCCGATAGCACATGAAAAGCGCCAGAACGTGGACAATGATGCGGTTGGCCAAAAAGGGCGTATGCGTTTTTTCCTGAATATATTCAGGAAAAAACGCATACGCCCTTTTTGGCCAACCAAGCAACCTGGGAGAGCAAATCAGCACTACAAAGAAATCTCTCGCCCCCCCCACCGGGGGCAAAAGGGCCAGGCGAAAAAAGTCTAAAAACCAGAAAGGCAGGACAGCCCACGGAGTCAAGGGAGCCTTGTTAAGCTGATGGGCGGGATGTCAATGGCCAACAGCCAATCTTCACAAGTGTATCCTCTTTCCCAAACCATGTAAAACACAGAACCACAGAGCATAGGGCACTTCCACACATGGGCGTTGACCTTGGGAAAATGAAAAAATCAACCAGACACAGGGACCCCAAAGTTGAGGGCTGCTGTCTTGACAAGAACCTCCACTCCGGTACACGTTTCATATCCCAGGAAAGAGCCAAGTGGACAAAGACGAGTGGACAAGTGGACAAAGACAAGTGGACAAGTGGACAAGTGGTGCTACGTAGGTCCAATGGAGTGTCACTCAGCCATGAAATCCACGTCATGAGGCTGGTAGCAGCATCCTGAGTGGATTTAGGTACGATCATCCTCAGTGAAATAAGTCCCACAAAAATAGAAACTTATGATATCACTTATCGAGGGAATGTAAAAATCGCTCCCCATGAACGGAATCCCCAAACAGAACAGAGTCACGCTTTTAGAAAACACACTTATGCCTGCTTCAGGGGAAAGGTGAGGTGCGGTGACGCATAAAACTCGAGTTTGAAATGAGCACAGATACCCTTCCGAAAACCGAATATGGAATGGACACGACCTACTCCTTGCTCAATCAACTGGACTCACCAGACCCTGTTCATCGCACAAGTATCTATCCGACTAGTAAGCATCTTAAAAGCTAAGTCTTGATATCTCTGTGTAAGTGCATCAAGTGTGTGTAAAGCGGCCTAAAACCAGCAGGGAAAATCAGCTCAGACCCATTCTGAGGATACATTTCCAACTCAAAGAAGAAACAAGCAGGGCAAAACAGAGAGAAATTCTTCCAAAATGCGTTCAGGGACTGGCATGCAACCAGGATTGACCACATCTACAGCCCCAGCGGCAGAAGACATAAGGCTGGACACTCTTGGGGCTGAGACGATTGGTGAGGTTGGGAAAGCAAATGCAGACCCTTGAAAGGAATCCTGCGTGCTCCCCATTCCATGGCTCCCAACTCTCCAGGTTCAACACAATCTTCCGACAGCGAAAGCACTCATTGGAAACCCAGCGGATGCTACACCGTGGGATCGGGAAAGCTTTCTGAAACTCACCTCAGTTTTCCTCTCCTGGTGCTCGTGTTCTCCATTCAGGCCCCCTTACTAACAATCTCCCCACTTGGAGACTCGGCGCCTTTCCATGCCTCTTTCGTACCGTCTGCAATTTGTCCGCAGGATGAACTGCAAGAGGGGGAACCAATGAGAGACTCGCTGGAGGTGTTTGGTCGGGCACATGTCACTCTCATTTCCCATCACGAAGAAGAATTCACCAGCGGTTCAGCCTGCCACCGCGGATCGACAATAGGGCGTGAAGCCATCCAGCCGTGTTGCGTCCCACTCACAAAAAAGCGACTTGGGAAATGGAGCTCAGGGGCCCTGCACTTCCCAAACCTGCAGAGTTCTAAACGATAACTATCGCCCCAAAATATATTGAGGTCAGGCTACGAAGAGGCGCTGAACGCAAGGCAGAACTGCAGGAAACAGATGTCAACGGGTACATCGGAATGGCCCCGATAGCACATGAAAAGCGCCAGAACGTGGACAATGATGCGGTTGGCCAAAAAGGGCGTATGCGTTTTTTCCTGAATATATTCAGGAAAAAACGCATACGCCCTTTTTGGCCAACCAAGCAACCTGGGAGAGCAAATCAGCACTACAAAGAAATCTCTCGGCCCCCCCCCGGGGCAAAAGGGCCAGGCGAAAAAAGTCTAAAAACCAGAAAGGCAGGACAGCCCACGGAGTCAAGGGAGCCTTGTTAAGCTGATGGGCGGGATGTCAATGGCCAACAGCCAATCTTCACAAGTGTATCCTCTTTCCCAAACCATGTAAAACACAGAACCACAGAGCATAGGGCACTTCCACACATGGGCGTTGACCTTGGGAAAATGAAAAAATCAACCAGACACAGGGACCCCAAAGTTGAGGGCTGCTGTCTTGACAAGAACCTCCACTCCGGTACACGTTTCATATCCCAGGAAAGAGCCAAGTGGACAAAGACGAGTGGACAAGTGGACAAAGACAAGTGGACAAGTGGACAAGTGGTGCTACGTAGGTCCAATGGAGTGTCACTCAGCCATGAAATCCACGTCATGAGGCTGGTAGCAGCATCCTGAGTGGATTTAGGTACGATCATCCTCAGTGAAATAAGTCCCACAAAAAAAGAAACTTATGATATCACTTATCGAGGGAATGTAAAAATCGCTCCCCATGAACGGAATCCCCAAACAGAACAGAGTCACGCTTTTAGAAAACACACTTATGCCTGCTTCAGGGGAAAGGTGAGGTGCGGTGACGCATAAAACTCGAGTTTGAAATGAGCACAGATACCCTTCCGAAAACCGAATATGGAATGGACACGACCTACTCCTTGCTCAATCAACTGGACTCACCAGACCCTGTTCATCGCACAAGTATCTATCCGACTAGTAAGCATCTTAAAAGCTAAGTCTTGATATCTCTGTGTAAGTGCATCAAGTGTGTGTAAAGCGGCCTAAAACCAGCAGGGAAAATCAGCTCAGACCCATTCTGAGGATACATTTCCAACACAAAGAAGAAACAAGCAGGGCAAAACAGAGAGAAATTCTTCCAAAATGCGTTCAGGGAGTGGCATGCAACCAGGATTGACCACATCTACAGCCCCAGCGGCAGAAGACATAAGGCTGGACACTCTGGGGGCTGAGACGATTGGTGAGGTTGGGAAAGCAAATGCAGACCCTTGAAAGGAATCCTGCGTGCTCCCCATTCCATGGCTCCCAACTCTCCAGGTTCAACGCAATCTTCCGACAGCGAAAGCACTCATTGGAAACCCAGCGGATGCTACACCGTGGGATCGGGAAAGCTTTCTGAAACTCACCTCAGTTTTCCTCTCCTGGTGCTCGTGTTCTCCATTCAGGCCCCCTTAACTAACAATCTCCCCACTTGGAGACTCGGCGCCTTTCCATGCCTCTTTCGTACCGTCTGCAATTTGTCCGCAGGATGAACTGCAAGAGGGGGAACCAATGAGAGACTCGCTGGAGGTGTTTGGTCGGGCACATGTCACTCTCATTTCCCATCACGAAGAAGAATTCACCAGCGGTTCAGCCTGCCACCGCGGATCGACAATAGGGCGTGAAGCCATCCAGCCGTGTTGCGTCCCACTCACAAAAAAGCGACTTGGGAAATGGAGCTCAGGGGCCCTGCACTTCCCAAACCTGCAGAGTTCTAAACGATAACTATCGCCCCAAAATATATTGAGCGCAGGCTACGAAGAGGCGCTGAACGCAAGGCAGAACTGCAGGAAACAGATGTCAACGGGTACATCGGAATGGCCCCGATAGCACATGAAAAGCGCCAGAACGTGGACAATGATGCGGTTGGCCAAAAAGGGCGTATGCGTTTTTTCCTGAATATATTCAGGAAAAAACGCATACGCCCTTTTTGGCCAACCAAGCAACCTGGGAGAGCAAATCAGCACTACAAAGAAATCTCTCGCCCCCCCCACCGGGGGCAAAAGGGCCAGGCGAAAAAAGTCTAAAAACCAGAAAGGCAGGACAGCCCACGGAGTCAAGGGAGCCTTGTTAAGCTGATGGGCGGGATGTCAATGGCCAACAGCCAATCTTCACAAGTGTATCCTCTTTCCCAAACCATGTAAAACACAGAACCACAGAGCATAGGGCACTTCCACACATGGGCGTTGACCTTGGGAAAATGAAAAAATCAACCAGACACAGGGACCCCAAAGTTGAGGGCTGCTGTCTTGACAAGAACCTCCACTCCGGTACACGTTTCATATCCCAGGAAAGAGCCAAGTGGACAAAGACGAGTGGACAAGTGGACAAAGACAAGTGGACAAGTGGACAAGTGGTGCTACGTAGGTCCAATGGAGTGTCACTCAGCCATGAAATCCACGTCATGAGGCTGGTAGCAGCATCCTGAGTGGATTTAGGTACGATCATCCTCAGTGAAATAAGTCCCACAAAAAAAGAAACTTATGATATCACTTATCGAGGGAATGTAAAAATCGCTCCCCATGAACGGAATCCCCAAACAGAACAGAGTCACGCTTTTAGAAAACACACTTATGCCTGCTTCAGGGGAAAGGTGAGGTGCGGTGACGCATAAAACTCGAGTTTGAAATGAGCACAGATACCCTTCCGAAAACCGAATATGGAATGGACACGACCTACTCCTTGCTCAATCAACTGGACTCACCAGACCCTGTTCATCGCACAAGTATCTATCCGACTAGTAAGCATCTTAAAAGCTAAGTCTTGATATCTCTGTGTAAGTGCATCAAGTGTGTGTAAAGCGGCCTAAAACCAGCAGGGAAAATCAGCTCAGACCCATTCTGAGGATACATTTCCAACACAAAGAAGAAACAAGCAGGGCAAAACAGAGAGAAATTCTTCCAAAATGCGTTCAGGGACTGGCATGCAACCAGGATTGACCACATCTACAGCCCCAGCGGCAGAAGACATAAGGCTGGACACTCTTGGGGCTGAGACGATTGGTGAGGTTGGGAAAGCAAATGCAGACCCTTGAAAGGAATCCTGCGTGCTCCCCATTCCATGGCTCCCAACTCTCCAGGTTCAACGCAATCTTCCGACAGCGAAAGCACTCATTGGAAACCCAGCGGATGCTACACCGTGGGATCGGGAAAGCTTTCTGAAACTCACCTCAGTTTTCCTCTCCTGGTGCTCGTGTTCTCCATTCAGGCCCCCTTACTAACAATCTCCCCACTTGGAGACTCGGCGCCTTTCCATGCCTCTTTCGTACCGTCTGCAATTTGTCCGCAGGATGAACTGCAAGAGGGGGAACCAATGAGAGACTCGCTGGAGGTGTTTGGTCGGGCACATGTCACTCTCATTTCCCATCACGAAGAAGAATTCACCAGCGGTTCAGCCTGCCACCGCGGATCGACAATAGGGCGTGAAGCCATCCAGCCGTGTTGCGTCCCACTCACAAAAAAGCGACTTGGGAAATGGAGCTCAGGGGCCCTGCACTTCCCAAACCTGCAGAGTTCTAAACGATAACTATCGCCCCAAAATATATTGAGGTCAGGCTACGAAGAGGCGCTGAACGCAAGGCAGAACTGCAGGAAACGGATGTCAACGGGTACATCGGAATGGCCCCGATAGCACATGAAAAGCGCCAGAACGTGGACAATGATGCGGTTGGCCAAAAAGGGCGTATGCGTTTTTTCCTGAATATATTCAGGAAAAAACGCATACGCCCTTTTTGGCCAACCAAGCAACCTGGGAGAGCAAATCAGCACTACAAAGAAATCTCTCGCCCCCCCCCCGGGGCAAAAGGGCCAGGCGAAAAAAGTCTAAAAACCAGAAAGGCAGGACAGCCCACGGAGTCAAGGGAGCCTTGTTAAGCTGATGGGCGGGATGTCAATGGCCAACAGCCAATCTTCACAAGTGTATCCTCTTTCCCAAACCATGTAAAACACAGAACCACAGAGCATAGGGCACTTCCACACATGGGCGTTGACCTTGGGAAAATGAAAAAATCAACCAGACACAGGGACCCCAAAGTTGAGGGCTGCTGTCTTGACAAGAACCTCCACTCCGGTACACGTTTCATATCCCAGGAAAGAGCCAAGTGGACAAAGACGAGTGGACAAGTGGACAAAGACAAGTGGACAAGTGGACAAGTGGTGCTACGTAGGTCCAATGGAGTGTCACTCAGCCATGAAATCCACGTCATGAGGCTGGTAGCAGCATCCTGAGTGGATTTAGGTACGCATCCTCAGTGAAATAAGTCCCACAAAAAAAGAAACTTATGATATCACTTATCGAGGGAATGTAAAAATCGCTCCCCATGAACGGAATCCCCAAACAGAACAGAGTCACGCTTTTAGAAAACACACTTATGCCTGCTTCAGGGGAAAGGTGAGGTGCGGTGACGCATAAAACTCGAGTTTGAAATGAGCACAGATACCCTTCCGAAAACCGAATATGGAATGGACACGACCTACTCCTTGCTCAATCAACTGGACTCACCAGACCCTGTTCATCGCACAAGTATCTATCCGACTAGTAAGCATCTTAAAAGCTAAGTCTTGATATCTCTGTGTAAGTGCATCAAGTGTGTGTAAAGCGGCCTAAAACCAGCAGGGAAAATCAGCTCAGACCCATTCTGAGGATACATTTCCAACACAAAGAAGAAACAAGCAGGGCAAAACAGAGAGAAATTCTTCCAAAATGCGTTCAGGGACTGGCATGCAACCAGGATTGACCACATCTACAGCCCCAGCGGCAGAAGACATAAGGCTGGACACTCTTGGGGCTGAGACGATTGGTGAGGTTGGGAAAGCAAATGCAGACCCTTGAAAGGAATCCTGCGTGCTCCCCATTCCATGGCTCCCAACTCTCCAGGTTCAACGCAATCTTCCGACAGCGAAAGCACTCATTGGAAACCCAGCGGATGCTACACCGTGGGATCGGGAAAGCTTTCTGAAACTCACCTCAGTTTTCCTCTCCTGGTGCTCGTGTTCTCCATTCAGGCCCCCTTACTAACAATCTCCCCACTTGGAGTCTCGGCGCCTTTCCATGCCTCTTTCGTACCGTCTGCAATTTGTCCGCAGGATGAACTGCAAGAGGGGGAACCAATGAGAGACTCGCTGGAGGTGTTTGGTCGGGCACATGTCACTCTCATTTCCCATCACGAAGAAGAATTCACCAGCGGTTCAGCCTGCAACCGCGGATCGACAATAGGGCGTGAAGCCATCCAGCCGTGTTGCGTCCCACTCACAAAAAAGCGACTTGGGAAATGGAGCTCAGGGGCACTGCACTTCCCAAACCTGCAGAGTTCTAAACGATAACTATCGCCCCAAAATATATTGAGCGCAGGCTACGAAGAGGCGCTGAACGCAAGGCAGAACTGCAGGAAACGGATGTCAACGGGTACATCGGAATGGCCCCGATAGCACATGAAAAGCGCCAGAACGTGGACAATGATGCGGTTGGCCAAAAAGGGCGTATGCGTTTTTTCCTGAATATATTCAGGAAAAAACGCATACGCCCTTTTTGGCCAACCAAGCAACCTGGGAGAGCAAATCAGCACTACAAAGAAATCTCTCGCCCCCCCCCCCCGGGGCAAAAGGGCCAGGCGAAAAAAGTCTAAAAACCAGAAAGGCAGGACAGCCCACGGAGTCAAGGGAGCCTTGTTAAGCTGATGGGCGGGATGTCAATGGCCAACAGCCAATCTTCACAAGTGTATCCTCTTTCCCAAACCATGTAAAACACAGAACCACAGAGCATAGGGCACTTCCACACATGGGCGTTGACCTTGGGAAAATGAAAAAATCAACCAGACACAGGGACCCCAAAGTTGAGGGCTGCTGTCTTGACAAGAACCTCCACTCCGGTACACGTTTCATATCCCAGGAAAGAGCCAAGTGGACAAAGACGAGTGGACAAGTGGACAAAGACAAGTGGACAAGTGGACAAGTGGTGCTACGTAGGTCCAATGGAGTGTCACTCAGCCATGAAATCCACGTCATGAGGCTGGTAGCAGCATCCTGAGTGGATTTAGGTACGATCATCCTCAGTGAAATAAGTCCCACAAAAAAAGAAACTTATGATATCACTTATCGAGGGAATGTAAAAATCGCTCCCCATGAACGGAATCCCCAAACAGAACAGAGTCACGCTTTTAGAAAACACACTTATGCCTGCTTCAGGGGAAAGGTGAGGTGCGGTGACGCATAAAACTCGAGTTTGAAATGAGCACAGATACCCTTCCGAAAACCGAATATGGAATGGACACGACCTACTCCTTGCTCAATCAACTGGACTCACCAGACCCTGTTCATCGCACAAGTATCTATCCGACTAGTAAGCATCTTAAAAGCTAAGTCTTGATATCTCTGTGTAAGTGCATCAAGTGTGTGTAAAGCGGCCTAAAACCAGCAGGGAAAATCAGCTCAGACCCATTCTGAGGATACATTTCCAACACAAAGAAGAAACAAGCAGGGCAAAACAGAGAGAAATTCTTCCAAAATGCGTTCAGGGACTGGCATGCAACCAGGATTGACCACATCTACAGCCCCAGCGGCAGAAGACATAAGGCTGGACACTCTTGGGGCTGAGACGATTGGTGAGGTTGGGAAAGCAAATGCAGACCCTTGAAAGGAATCCTGCGTGCTCCCCATTCCATGGCTCCCAACTCTCCAGGTTCAACGCAATCTTCCGACAGCGAAAGCACTCATTGGAAACCCAGCGGATGCTACACCGTGGGATCGGGAAAGCTTTCTGAAACTCACCTCAGTTTTCCTCTCCTGGTGCTCGTGTTCTCCATTCAGGCCCCCTTACTAACAATCTCCCCACTTGGAGACTCGGCGCCTTTCCATGCCTCTTTCGTACCGTCTGCAATTTGTCCGCAGGATGAACTGCAAGAGGGGGAACCAATGAGAGACTCGCTGGAGGTGTTTGGTCGGGCACATGTCACTCTCATTTCCCATCACGAAGAAGAATTCACCAGCGGTTCAGCCTGCAACCGCGGATCGACAATAGGGCGTGAAGCCATCCAGCCGTGTTGCGTCCCACTCACAAAAAAGCGACTTGGGAAATGGAGCTCAGGGGCCCTGCACTTCCCAAACCTGCAGAGTTCTAAACGATAACTATCGCCCCAAAATATATTGAGGTCAGGCTACGAAGAGGCGCTGAACGCAAGGCAGAACTGCAGGAAACGGATGTCAACGGGTACATCGGAATGGCCCCGATAGCACATGAAAAGCGCCAGAACGTGGACAATGATGCGGTTGGCCAAAAAGGGCGTATGCGTTTTTTCCTGAATATATTCAGGAAAAAACGCATACGCCCTTTTTGGCCAACCAAGCAACCTGGGAGAGCAAATCAGCACTACAAAGAAATCTCTCGCCCCCCCCCCGGGGCAAAAGGGCCAGGCGAAAAAAGTCTAAAAACCAGAAAGGCAGGACAGCCCACGGAGTCAAGGGAGCCTTGTTAAGCTGATGGGCGGGATGTCAATGGCCAACAGCCAATCTTCACAAGTGTATCCTCTTTCCCAAACCATGTAAAACACAGAACCACAGAGCATAGGGCACTTCCACACATGGGCGTTGACCTTGGGAAAATGAAAAAATCAACCAGACACAGGGACCCCAAAGTTGAGGGCTGCTGTCTTGACAAGAACCTCCACTCCGGTACACGTTTCATATCCCAGGAAAGAGCCAAGTGGACAAAGACGAGTGGACAAGTGGACAAAGACAAGTGGACAAGTGGACAAGTGGTGCTACGTAGGTCCAATGGAGTGTCACTCAGCCATGAAATCCACGTCATGAGGCTGGTAGCAGCATCCTGAGTGGATTTAGGTACGATCATCCTCAGTGAAATAAGTCCCACAAAAATAGAAACTTATGATATCACTTATCGAGGGAATGTAAAAATCGCTCCCCATGAACGGAATCCCCAAACAGAACAGAGTCACGCTTTTAGAAAACACACTTATGCCTGCTTCAGGGGAAAGGTGAGGTGCGGTGACGCATAAAACTCGAGTTTGAAATGAGCACAGATACCCTTCCGAAAACCGAATATGGAATGGACACGACCTACTCCTTGCTCAATCAACTGGACTCACCAGACCCTGTTCATCGCACAAGTATCTATCCGACTAGTAAGCATCTTAAAAGCTAAGTCTTGATATCTCTGTGTAAGTGCATCAAGTGTGTGTAAAGCGGCCTAAAACCAGCAGGGAAAATCAGCTCAGACCCATTCTGAGGATACATTTCCAACACAAAGAAGAAACAAGCAGGGCAAAACAGAGAGAAATTCTTCCAAAATGCGTTCAGGGACTGGCATGCAACCAGGATTGACCACATCTACAGCCCCAGCGGCAGAAGACATAAGGCTGGACACTCTTGGGGCTGAGACGATTGGTGAGGTTGGGAAAGCAAATGCAGACCCTTGAAAGGAATCCTGCGTGCTCCCCATTCCATGGCTCCCAACTCTCCAGGTTCAACGCAATCTTCCGACAGCGAAAGCACTCATTGGAAACCCAGCGGATGCTACACCGTGGGATCGGGAAAGCTTTCTGAAACTCACCTCAGTTTTCCTCTCCTGGTGCTCGTGTTCTCCATTCAGGCCCCCTTACTAACAATCTCCCCACTTGGAGACTCGGCGCCTTTCCATGCCTCTTTCGTACCGTCTGCAATTTGTCCGCAGGATGAACTGCAAGAGGGGGAACCAATGAGAGACTCGCTGGAGGTGTTTGGTCGGGCACATGTCACTCTCATTTCCCATCACGAAGAAGAATTCACCAGCGGTTCAGCCTGCAACCGCGGATCGACAATAGGGCGTGAAGCCATCCAGCCGTGTTGCGTCCCACTCACAAAAAAGCGACTTGGGAAATGGAGCTCAGGGGCCCTGCACTTCCCAAACCTGCAGAGTTCTAAACGAGAACTATCGCCCCAAAATATATTGAGGTCAGGCTACGAAGAGGCGCTGAACCCAAGGCAGAACTGCAGGAAACGGATGTCAACGGGTACATCGGAATGGCCCCGATAGCACATGAAAAGCGCCAGAACGTGGACAATGATGCGGTTGGCCAAAAAGGGCGTATGCGTTTTTTCCTGAATATATTCAGGAAAAAACGCATACGCCCTTTTTGGCCAACCAAGCAACCTGGGAGAGCAAATCAGCACTACAAAGAAATCTCTCGCCCCCCCCCCGGGGCAAAAGGGCCAGGCGAAAAAAGTCTAAAAACCAGAAAGGCAGGACAGCCCACGGAGTCAAGGGAGCCTTGTTAAGCTGATGGGCGGGATGTCAATGGCCAACAGCCAATCTTCACAAGTGTATCCTCTTTCCCAAACCATGTAAAACACAGAACCACAGAGCATAGGGCACTTCCACACATGGGCGTTGACCTTGGGAAAATGAAAAAATCAACCAGACACAGGGACCCCAAAGTTGAGGGCTGCTGTCTTGACAAGAACCTCCACTCCGGTACACGTTTCATATCCCAGGAAAGAGCCAAGTGGACAAAGACGAGTGGACAAGTGGACAAAGACAAGTGGACAAGTGGACAAGTGGTGCTACGTAGGTCCAATGGAGTGTCACTCAGCCATGAAATCCACGTCATGAGGCTGGTAGCAGCATCCTGAGTGGATTTAGGTACGATCATCCTCAGTGAAATAAGTCCCACAAAAAAAGAAACTTATGATATCACTTATCGAGGGAATGTAAAAATCGCTCCCCATGAACGGAATCCCCAAACAGAACAGAGTCACGCTTTTAGAAAACACACTTATGCCTGCTTCAGGGGAAAGGTGAGGTGCGGTGACGCATAAAACTCGAGTTTGAAATGAGCACAGATACCCTTCCGAAAACCGAATATGGAATGGACACGACCTACTCCTTGCTCAATCAACTGGACTCACCAGACCCTGTTCATCGCACAAGTATCTATCCGACTAGTAAGCATCTTAAAAGCTAAGTCTTGATATCTCTGTGTAAGTGCATCAAGTGTGTGTAAAGCGGCCTAAAACCAGCAGGGAAAATCAGCTCAGACCCATTCTGAGGATACATTTCCAACACAAAGAAGAAACAAGCAGGGCAAAACAGAGAGAAATTCTTCCAAAATGCGTTCAGGGACTGGCATGCAACCAGGATTGACCACATCTACAGCCCCAGCGGCAGAAGACATAAGGCTGGACACTCTTGGGGCTGAGACGATTGGTGAGGTTGGGAAAGCAAATGCAGACCCTTGAAAGGAATCCTGCGTGCTCCCCATTCCATGGCTCCCAACTCTCCAGGTTCAACGCAATCTTCCGACAGCGAAAGCACTCATTGGAATCCCAGCGGATGCTACACCGTGGGATCGGGAAAGCTTTCTGAAACTCACCTCAGTTTTCCTCTCCTGGTGCTCGTGTTCTCCATTCAGGCCCCCTTACTAACAATCTCCCCACTTGGAGACTCGGCGCCTTTCCATGCCTCTTTCGTACCGTCTGCAATTTGTCCGCAGGATGAACTGCAAGAGGGGGAACCAATGAGAGACTCGCTGGAGGTGTTTGGTCGGGCACATGTCACTCTCATTTCCCATCACGAAGAAGAATTCACCAGCGGTTCAGCCTGCAACCGCGGATCGACAATAGGGCGTGAAGCCATCCAGCCGTGTTGCGTCCCACTCACAAAAAAGCGACTTGGGAAATGGAGCTCAGGGGCCCTGCACTTCCCAAACCTGCAGAGTTCTAAACGAGAACTATCGCCCCAAAATATATTGAGGTCAGGCTACGAAGAGGCGCTGAACGCAAGGCAGAACTGCAGGAAACGGATGTCAACGGGTACATCGGAATGGCCCCGATAGCACATGAAAAGCGCCAGAACGTGGACAATGATGCGGTTGGCCAAAAAGGGCGTATGCGTTTTTTCCTGAATATATTCAGGAAAAAACGCATACGCCCTTTTTGGCCAACCAAGCAACCTGGGAGAGCAAATCAGCACTACAAAGAAATCTCTCGCCCCCCCCCCCGGGGCAAAAGGGCCAGGCGAAAAAAGTCTAAAAACCAGAAAGGCAGGACAGCCCACGGAGTCAAGGGAGCCTTGTTAAGCTGATGGGCGGGATGTCAATGGCCAACAGCCAATCTTCACAAGTGTATCCTCTTTCCCAAACCATGTAAAACACAGAACCACAGAGCATAGGGCACTTCCACACATGGGCGTTGACCTTGGGAAAATGAAAAAATCAACCAGACACAGGGACCCCAAAGTTGAGGGCTGCTGTCTTGACAAGAACCTCCACTCCGGTACACGTTTCATATCCCAGGAAAGAGCCAAGTGGACAAAGACGAGTGGACAAGTGGACAAAGACAAGTGGACAAGTGGACAAGTGGTGCTACGTAGGTCCAATGGAGTGTCACTCAGCCATGAAATCCACGTCATGAGGCTGGTAGCAGCATCCTGAGTGGATTTAGGTACGATCATCCTCAGTGAAATAAGTCCCACAAAAAAAGAAACTTATGATATCACTTATCGAGGGAATGTAAAAATCGCTCCCCATGAACGGAATCCCCAAACAGAACAGAGTCACGCTTTTAGAAAACACACTTATGCCTGCTTCAGGGGAAAGGTGAGGTGCGGTGACGCATAAAACTCGAGTTTGAAATGAGCACAGATACCCTTCCGAAAACCGAATATGGAATGGACACGACCTACTCCTTGCTCAATCAACTGGACTCACCAGACCCTGTTCATCGCACAAGTATCTATCCGACTAGTAAGCATCTTAAAAGCTAAGTCTTGATATCTCTGTGTAAGTGCATCAAGTGTGTGTAAAGCGGCCTAAAACCAGCAGGGAAAATCAGCTCAGACCCATTCTGAGGATACATTTCCAACACAAAGAAGAAACAAGCAGGGCAAAACAGAGAGAAATTCTTCCAAAATGCGTTCAGGGACTGGCATGCAACCAGGATTGACCACATCTACAGCCCCAGCGGCAGAAGACATAAGGCTGGACACTCTTGGGGCTGAGACGATTGGTGAGGTTGGGAAAGCAAATGCAGACCCTTGAAAGGAATCCTGCGTGCTCCCCATTCCATGGCTCCCAACTCTCCAGGTTCAACGCAATCTTCCGACAGCGAAAGCACTCATTGGAAACCCAGCGGATGCTACACCGTGGGATCGGGAAAGCTTTCTGAAACTCACCTCAGTTTTCCTCTCCTGGTGCTCGTGTTCTCCATTCAGGCCCCCTTACTAACAATCTCCCCACTTGGAGACTCGGCGCCTTTCCATGCCTCTTTCGTACCGTCTGCAATTTGTCCGCAGGATGAACTGCAAGAGGGGGAACCAATGAGAGACTCGCTGGAGGTGTTTGGTCGGGCACATGTCACTCTCATTTCCCATCACGAAGAAGAATTCACCAGCGGTTCAGCCTGCAACCGCGGATCGACAATAGGGCGTGAAGCCATCCAGCCGTGTTGCGTCCCACTCACAAAAAAGCGACTTGGGAAATGGAGCTCAGGGGCCCTGCACTTCCCAAACCTGCAGAGTTCTAAACGAGAACTATCGCCCCAAAATATATTGAGGTCAGGCTACGAAGAGGCGCTGAACGCAAGGCAGAACTGCAGGAAACGGATGTCAACGGGTACATCGGAATGGCCCCGATAGCACATGAAAAGCGCCAGAACGTGGACAATGATGCGGTTGGCCAAAAAGGGCGTATGCGTTTTTTCCTGAATATATTCAGGAAAAAACGCATACGCCCTTTTTGGCCAACCAAGCAACCTGGGAGAGCAAATCAGCACTACAAAGAAATCTCTCGACCCCCCCCCGGGGCAAAAGGGCCAGGCGAAAAAAGTCTAAAAACCAGAAAGGCAGGACAGCCCACGGAGTCAAGGGAGCCTTGTTAAGCTGATGGGCGGGATGTCAATGGCCAACAGCCAATCTTCACAAGTGTATCCTCTTTCCCAAACCATGTAAAACACAGAACCACAGAGCATAGGGCACTTCCACACATGGGCGTTGACCTTGGGAAAATGAAAAAATCAACCAGACACAGGGACCCCAAAGTTGAGGGCTGCTGTCTTGACAAGAACCTCCACTCCGGTACACGTTTCATATCCCAGGAAAGAGCCAAGTGGACAAAGACGAGTGGACAAGTGGACAAAGACAAGTGGACAAGTGGACAAGTGGTGCTACGTAGGTCCAATGGAGTGTCACTCAGCCATGAAATCCACGTCATGAGGCTGGTAGCAGCATCCTGAGTGGATTTAGGTACGATCATCCTCAGTGAAATAAGTCCCACAAAAAAAGAAACTTATGATATCACTTATCGAGGGAATGTAAAAATCGCTCCCCATGAACGAAATCCCCAAACAGAACAGAGTCACGCTTTTAGAAAACACACTTATGCCTGCTTCAGGGGAAAGGTGAGGTGCGGTGACGCATAAAACTCGAGTTTGAAATGAGCACAGATACCCTTCCGAAAACCGAATATGGAATGGACACGACCTACTCCTTGCTCAATCAACTGGACTCACCAGACCCTGTTCATCGCACAAGTATCTATCCGACTAGTAAGCATCTTAAAAGCTAAGTCTTGATATCTCTGTGTAAGTGCATCAAGTGTGTGTAAAGCGGCCTAAAACCAGCAGGGAAAATCAGCTCAGACCCATTCTGAGGATACATTTCCAACACAAAGAAGAAACAAGCAGGGCAAAACAGAGAGAAATTCTTCCAAAATGCGTTCAGGGACTGGCATGCAACCAGGATTGACCACATCTACAGCCCCAGCGGCAGAAGACATAAGGCTGGACACTCTTGGGGCTGAGACGATTGGTGAGGTTGGGAAAGCAAATGCAGACCCTTGAAAGGAATCCTGCGTGCTCCCCATTCCATGGCTCCCAACTCTCCAGGTTCAACGCAATCTTCCGACAGCGAAAGCACTCATTGGAAACCCAGCGGATGCTACACCGTGGGATCGGGAAAGCTTTCTGAAACTCACCTCAGTTTTCCTCTCCTGGTGCTCGTGTTCTCCATTCAGGCCCCCTTACTAACAATCTCCCCACTTGGAGACTCGGCGCCTTTCCATGCCTCTTTCGTACCGTCTGCAATTTGTCCGCAGGATGAACTGCAAGAGGGGGAACCAATGAGAGACTCGCTGGAGGTGTTTGGTCGGGCACATGTCACTCTCATTTCCCATCACGAAGAAGAATTCACCAGCGGTTCAGCCTGCAACCGCGGATCGACAATAGGGCGTGAAGCCATCCAGCCGTGTTGCGTCCCACTCACAAAAAAGCGACTTGGGAAATGGAGCTCAGGGGCCCTGCACTTCCCAAACCTGCAGAGTTCTAAACGAGAACTATCGCCCCAAAATATATTGAGGTCAGGCTACGAAGAGGCGCTGAACGCAAGGCAGAACTGCAGGAAACGGATGTCAACGGGTACATCGGAATGGCCCCGATAGCACATGAAAAGCGCCAGAACGTGGACAATGATGCGGTTGGCCAAAAAGGGCGTATGCGTTTTTTCCTGAATATATTCAGGAAAAAACGCATACGCCCTTTTTGGCCAACCAAGCAACCTGGGAGAGCAAATCAGCACTACAAAGAAATCTCTCGCCCCCCCCCCGGGGCAAAAGGGCCAGGCGAAAAAAGTCTAAAAACCAGAAAGGCAGGACAGCCCACGGAGTCAAGGGAGCCTTGTTAAGCTGATGGGCGGGATGTCAATGGCCAACAGCCAATCTTCACAAGTGTATCCTCTTTCCCAAACCATGTAAAACACAGAACCACAGAGCATAGGGCACTTCCACACATGGGCGTTGACCTTGGGAAAATGAAAAAATCAACCAGACACAGGGACCCCAAAGTTGAGGGCTGCTGTCTTGACAAGAACCTCCACTCCGGTACACGTTTCATATCCCAGGAAAGAGCCAAGTGGACAAAGACGAGTGGACAAGTGGACAAAGACAAGTGGACAAGTGGACAAGTGGTGCTACGTAGGTCCAATGGAGTGTCACTCAGCCATGAAATCCACGTCATGAGGCTGGTAGCAGCATCCTGAGTGGATTTAGGTACGATCATCCTCAGTGAAATAAGTCCCACAAAAAAAGAAACTTATGATATCACTTATCGAGGGAATGTAAAAATCGCTCCCCATGAACGGAATCCCCAAACAGAACAGAGTCACGCTTTTAGAAAACACACTTATGCCTGCTTCAGGGGAAAGGTGAGGTGCGGTGACGCATAAAACTCGAGTTTGAAATGAGCACAGATACCCTTCCGAAAACCGAATATGGAATGGACACGACCTACTCCTTGCTCAATCAACTGGACTCACCAGACCCTGTTCATCGCACAAGTATCTATCCGACTAGTAAGCATCTTAAAAGCTAAGTCTTGATATCTCTGTGTAAGTGCATCAAGTGTGTGTAAAGCGGCCTAAAACCAGCAGGGAAAATCAGCTCAGACCCATTCTGAGGATACATTTCCAACACAAAGAAGAAACAAGCAGGGCAAAACAGAGAGAAATTCTTCCAAAATGCGTTCAGGGACTGGCATGCAACCAGGATTGACCACATCTACAGCCCCAGCGGCAGAAGACATAAGGCTGGACACTCTTGGGGCTGAGACGATTGGTGAGGTTGGGAAAGCAAATGCAGACCCTTGAAAGGAATCCTGCGTGCTCCCCATTCCATGGCTCCCAACTCTCCAGGTTCAACGCAATCTTCCGACAGCGAAAGCACTCATTGGAAACCCAGCGGATGCTACACCGTGGGATCGGGAAAGCTTTCTGAAACTCACCTCAGTTTTCCTCTCCTGGTGCTCGTGTTCTCCATTCAGGCCCCCTTACTAACAATCTCCCCACTTGGAGACTCGGCGCCTTTCCATGCCTCTTTCGTACCGTCTGCAATTTGTCCGCAGGATGAACTGCAAGAGGGGGAACCAATGAGAGACTCGCTGGAGGTGTTTGGTCGGGCACATGTCACTCTCATTTCCCATCACGAAGAAGAATTCACCAGCGGTTCAGCCTGCAACCGCGGATCGACAATAGGGCGTGAAGCCATCCAGCCGTGTTGCGTCCCACTCACAAAAAAGCGACTTGGGAAATGGAGCTCAGGGGCCCTGCACTTCCCAAACCTGCAGAGTTCTAAACGATAACTATCGCCCCAAAATATATTGAGGTCAGGCTACGAAGAGGCGCTGAACGCAAGGCAGAACTGCAGGAAACGGATGTCAACGGGTACATCGGAATGGCCCCGATAGCACATGAAAAGCGCCAGAACGTGGACAATGATGCGGTTGGCCAAAAAGGGCGTATGCGTTTTTTCCTGAATATATTCAGGAAAAAACGCATACGCCCTTTTTGGCCAACCAAGCAACCTGGGAGAGCAAATCAGCACTACAAAGAAATCTCTCGCCCCCCCCCCGGGGCAAAAGGGCCAGGCGAAAAAAGTCTAAAAACCAGAAAGGCAGGACAGCCCACGGAGTCAAGGGAGCCTTGTTAAGCTGATGGGCGGGATGTCAATGGCCAACAGCCAATCTTCACAAGTGTATCCTCTTTCCCAAACCATGTAAAACACAGAACCACAGAGCATAGGGCACTTCCACACATGGGCGTTGACCTTGGGAAAATGAAAAAATCAACCAGACACAGGGACCCCAAAGTTGAGGGCTGCTGTCTTGACAAGAACCTCCACTCCGGTACACGTTTCATATCCCAGGAAAGAGCCAAGTGGACAAAGACGAGTGGACAAGTGGACAAAGACAAGTGGACAAGTGGACAAGTGGTGCTACGTAGGTCCAATGGAGTGTCACTCAGCCATGAAATCCACGTCATGAGGCTGGTAGCAGCATCCTGAGTGGATTTAGGTACGATCATCCTCAGTGAAATAAGTCCCACAAAAAAAGAAACTTATGATATCACTTATCGAGGGAATGTAAAAATCGCTCCCCATGAACGGAATCCCCAAACAGAACAGAGTCACGCTTTTAGAAAACACACTTATGCCTGCTTCAGGGGAAAGGTGAGGTGCGGTGACGCATAAAACTCGAGTTTGAAATGAGCACAGATACCCTTCCGAAAACCGAATATGGAATGGACACGACCTACTCCTTGCTCAATCAACTGGACTCACCAGACCCTGTTCATCGCACAAGTATCTATCCGACTAGTAAGCATCTTAAAAGCTAAGTCTTGATATCTCTGTGTAAGTGCATCAAGTGTGTGTAAAGCGGCCTAAAACCAGCAGGGAAAATCAGCTCAGACCCATTCTGAGGATACATTTCCAACACAAAGAAGAAACAAGCAGGGCAAAACAGAGAGAAATTCTTCCAAAATGCGTTCAGGGACTGGCATGCAACCAGGATTGACCACATCTACAGCCCCAGCGGCAGAAGACATAAGGCTGGACACTCTTGGGGCTGAGACGATTGGTGAGGTTGGGAAAGCAAATGCAGACCCTTGAAAGGAATCCTGCGTGCTCCCCATTCCATGGCTCCCAACTCTCCAGGTTCAACGCAATCTTCCGACAGCGAAAGCACTCATTGGAAACCCAGCGGATGCTACACCGTGGGATCGGGAAAGCTTTCTGAAACTCACCTCAGTTTTCCTCTCCTGGTGCTCGTGTTCTCCATTCAGGCCCCCTTACTAACAATCTCCCCACTTGGAGACTCGGCGCCTTTCCATGCCTCTTTCGTACCGTCTGCAATTTGTCCGCAGGATGAACTGCAAGAGGGGGAACCAATGAGAGACTCGCTGGAGGTGTTTGGTCGGGCACATGTCACTCTCATTTCCCATCACGAAGAAGAATTCACCAGCGGTTCAGCCTGCAACCGCGGATCGACAATAGGGCGTGAAGCCATCCAGCCGTGTTGCGTCCCACTCACAAAAAAGCGACTTGGGAAATGGAGCTCAGGGGCCCTGCACTTCCCAAACCTGCAGAGTTCTAAACGAGAACTATCGCCCCAAAATATATTGAGGTCAGGCTACGAAGAGGCGCTGAACCCAAGGCAGAACTGCGGGAAACGGATGTCAACGGGTACATCGGAATGGCCCCGATAGCACATGAAAAGCGCCAGAACGTGGACAATGATGCGGTTGGCCAAAAAGGGCGTATGCGTTTTTTCCTGAATATATTCAGGAAAAAACGCATACGCCCTTTTTGGCCAACCAAGCAACCTGGGAGAGCAAATCAGCACTACAAAGAAATCTCTCGCCCCCCCCACCGGGGGAAAAAGGGCCAGGCGAAAAAAGTCTAAAAACCAGAAAGGCAGGACAGCCCACGGAGTCAAGGGAGCCTTGTTAAGCTGATGGGCGGGATGTCAATGGCCAACAGCCAATCTTCACAAGTGTATCCTCTTTCCCAAACCATGTAAAACACAGAACCACAGAGCATAGGGCACTTCCACACATGGGCGTTGACCTTGGGAAAATGAAAAAATCAACCAGACACAGGGACCCCAAAGTTGAGGGCTGCTGTCTTGACAAGAACCTCCACTCCGGTACACGTTTCATATCCCAGGAAAGAGCCAAGTGGACAAAGACGAGTGGACAAGTGGACAAAGACAAGTGGACAAGTGGACAAGTGGTGCTACGTAGGTCCAATGGAGTGTCACTCAGCCATGAAATCCACGTCATGAGGCTGGTAGCAGCATCCTGAGTGGATTTAGGTACGATCATCCTCAGTGAAATAAGTCCCACAAAAAAAGAAACTTATGATATCACTTATCGAGGGAATGTAAAAATCGCTCCCCATGAACGGAATCCCCAAACAGAACAGAGTCACGCTTTTAGAAAACACACTTATGCCTGCTTCAGGGGAAAGGTGAGGTGCGGTGACGCATAAAACTCGAGTTTGAAATGAGCACAGATACCCTTCCGAAAACCGAATATGGAATGGACACGACCTACTCCTTGCTCAATCAACTGGACTCACCAGACCCTGTTCATCGCACAAGTATCTATCCGACTAGTAAGCATCTTAAAAGCTAAGTCTTGATATCTCTGTGTAAGTGCATCAAGTGTGTGTAAAGCGGCCTAAAACCAGCAGGGAAAATCAGCTCAGACCCATTCTGAGGATACATTTCCAACACAAAGAAGAAACAAGCAGGGCAAAACAGAGAGAAATTCTTCCAAAATGCGTTCAGGGACTGGCATGCAACCAGGATTGACCACATCTACAGCCCCAGCGGCAGAAGACATAAGGCTGGACACTCTTGGGGCTGAGACGATTGGTGAGGTTGGGAAAGCAAATGCAGACCCTTGAAAGGAATCCTGCGTGCTCCCCATTCCATGGCTCCCAACTCTCCAGGTTCAACGCAATCTTCCGACAGCGAAAGCACTCATTGGAAACCCAGCGGATGCTACACCGTGGGATCGGGAAAGCTTTCTGAAACTCACCTCAGTTTTCCTCTCCTGGTGCTCGTGTTCTCCATTCAGGCCCCCTTACTAACAATCTCCCCACTTGGAGACTCGGCGCCTTTCCATGCCTCTTTCGTACCGTCTGCAATTTGTCCGCAGGATGAACTGCAAGAGGGGGAACCAATGAGAGACTCGCTGGAGGTGTTTGGTCGGGCACATGTCACTCTCATTTCCCATCACGAAGAAGAATTCACCAGCGGTTCAGCCTGCAACCGCGGATCGACAATAGGGCGTGAAGCCATCCAGCCGTGTTGCGTCCCACTCACAAAAAAGCGACTTGGGAAATGGAGCTCAGGGGCCCTGCACTTCCCAAACCTGCAGAGTTCTAAACGAGAACTATCGCCCCAAAATATATTGAGGTCAGGCTACGAAGAGGCGCTGAACCCAAGGCAGAACTGCGGGAAACGGATGTCAACGGGTACATCGGAATGGCCCCGATAGCACATGAAAAGCGCCAGAACGTGGACAATGATGCGGTTGGCCAAAAAGGGCGTATGCGTTTTTTCCTGAATATATTCAGGAAAAAACGCATACGCCCTTTTTGGCCAACCAAGCAACCTGGGAGAGCAAATCAGCACTACAAAGAAATCTCTCGCCCCCCCCCCGGGGCAAAAGGGCCAGGCGAAAAAAGTCTAAAAACCAGAAAGGCAGGACAGCCCACGGAGTCAAGGGAGCCTTGTTAAGCTGATGGGCGGGATGTCAATGGCCAACAGCCAATCTTCACAAGTGTATCCTCTTTCCCAAACCATGTAAAACACAGAACCACAGAGCATAGGGCACTTCCACACATGGGCGTTGACCTTGGGAAAATGAAAAAATCAACCAGACACAGGGACCCCAAAGTTGAGGGCTGCTGTCT
Source organism: Kogia breviceps (assembly GCF_026419965.1). Lineage (NCBI taxonomy): Eukaryota > Metazoa > Chordata > Mammalia > Artiodactyla > Physeteridae > Kogia > Kogia breviceps. Next base: position 73,944 of record NW_026711584.1, read on the forward strand.
TGACAAGAACCTCCACTCCGGTACACGTTTCATATCCCAGGAAAGAGCCAAGTGGACAAAGACGAGTGGACAAGTGGACAAAGACAAGTGGACAAGTGGACAAGTGGTGCTACGTAGGTCCAATGGAGTGTCACTCAGCCATGAAATCCACGTCATGAGGCTGGTAGCAGCATCCTGAGTGGATTTAGGTACGATCATCCTCAGTGAAATAAGTCCCACAAAAAAAGAAACTTATGATATCACTTATCGAGGGAATGTAAAAATCGCTCCCCATGAACGGAATCCCCAAACAGAACAGAGTCACGCTTTTAGAAAACACACTTATGCCTGCTTCAGGGGAAAGGTGAGGTGCGGTGACGCATAAAACTCGAGTTTGAAATGAGCACAGATACCCTTCCGAAAACCGAATATGGAATGGACACGACCTACTCCTTGCTCAATCAACTGGACTCACCAGACCCTGTTCATCGCACAAGTATCTATCCGACTAGTAAGCATCTTAAAAGCTAAGTCTTGATATCTCTGTGTAAGTGCATCAAGTGTGTGTAAAGCGGCCTAAAACCAGCAGGGAAAATCAGCTCAGACCCATTCTGAGGATACATTTCCAACACAAAGAAGAAACAAGCAGGGCAAAACAGAGAGAAATTCTTCCAAAATGCGTTCAGGGACTGGCATGCAACCAGGATTGACCACATCTACAGCCCCAGCGGCAGAAGACATAAGGCTGGACACTCTTGGGGCTGAGACGATTGGTGAGGTTGGGAAAGCAAATGCAGACCCTTGAAAGGAATCCTGCGTGCTCCCCATTCCATGGCTCCCAACTCTCCAGGTTCAACGCAATCTTCCGACAGCGAAAGCACTCATTGGAAACCCAGCGGATGCTACACCGTGGGATCGGGAAAGCTTTCTGAAACTCACCTCAGTTTTCCTCTCCTGGTGCTCGTGTTCTCCATTCAGGCCCCCTTACTAACAATCTCCCCACTTGGAGTCTCGGCGCCTTTCCATGCCTCTTTCGTACCGTCTGCAATTTGTCCGCAGGATGAACTGCAAGAGGGGGAACCAATGAGAGACTCGCTGGAGGTGTTTGGTCGGGCACATGTCACTCTCATTTCCCATCACGAAGAAGAATTCACCAGCGGTTCAGCCTGCAACCGCGGATCGACAATAGGGCGTGAAGCCATCCAGCCGTGTTGCGTCCCACTCACAAAAAAGCGACTTGGGAAATGGAGCTCAGGGGCACTGCACTTCCCAAACCTGCAGAGTTCTAAACGAGAACTATCGCCCCAAAATATATTGAGGGCAGGCTACGAAGAGGCGCTGAACGCAAGGCAGAACTGCAGGAAATGGATGTCAACGGGTACATCGGAATGGCCCCGATAGCACATGAAAATCGCCAGAACGTGGACAATGATGCGGTTGGCCAAAAAGGGCGTATGCGTTTTTTCCTGAATATATTCAGGAAAAAACGCATACGCCCTTTTTGGCCAACCAAGCAACCTGGGAGAGCAAATCAGCACTACCAAGAAATCTCTCGCCCCCCCCCCGGGGCAAAAGGGCCAGGCGAAAAAAGTCTAAAAACCAGAAAGGCAGGACAGCCCACGGAGTCAAGGGAGCCTTGTTAAGCTGATGGGCGGGATGTCAATGGCCAACAGCCAATCTTCACAAGTGTATCCTCTTTCCCAAACCATGTAAAACACAGAACCACAGAGCATAGGGCACTTCCACACATGGGCGTTGACCTTGGGAAAATGAAAAAATCAACCAGACACAGGGACCCCAAAGTTGAGGGCTGCTGTCTTGACAAGAACCTCCACTCCGGTACACGTTTCATATCCCAGGAAAGAGCCAAGTGGACAAAGACGAGTGGACAAGTGGACAAAGACAAGTGGACAAGTGGACAAGTGGTGCTACGTAGGTCCAATGGAGTGTCACTCAGCCATGAAATCCACGTCATGAGGCTGGTAGCAGCATCCTGAGTGGATTTAGGTACGATCATCCTCAGTGAAATAAGTCCCACAAAAAAAGAAACTTATGATATCACTTATCGAGGGAATGTAAAAATCGCTCCCCATGAACGGAATCCCCAAACAGAACAGAGTCACGCTTTTAGAAAACACACTTATGCCTGCTTCAGGGGAAAGGTGAGGTGCGGTGACGCATAAAACTCGAGTTTGAAATGAGCACAGATACCCTTCCGAAAACCGAATATGGAATGGACACGACCTACTCCTTGCTCAATCAACTGGACTCACCAGACCCTGTTCATCGCACAAGTATCTATCCGACTAGTAAGCATCTTAAAAGCTAAGTCTTGATATCTCTGTGTAAGTGCATCAAGTGTGTGTAAAGCGGCCTAAAACCAGCAGGGAAAATCAGCTCAGACCCATTCTGAGGATACATTTCCAACACAAAGAAGAAACAAGCAGGGCAAAACAGAGAGAAATTCTTCCAAAATGCGTTCAGGGACTGGCATGCAACCAGGATTGACCACATCTACAGCCCCAGCGGCAGAAGACATAAGGCTGGACACTCTTGGGGCTGAGACGATTGGTGAGGTTGGGAAAGCAAATGCAGACCCTTGAAAGGAATCCTGCGTGCTCCCCATTCCATGGCTCCCAACTCTCCAGGTTCAACGCAATCTTCCGACAGCGAAAGCACTCATTGGAAACCCAGCGGATGCTACACCGTGGGATCGGGAAAGCTTTCTGAAACTCACCTCAGTTTTCCTCTCCTGGTGCTCGTGTTCTCCATTCAGGCCCCCTTACTAACAATCTCCCCACTTGGAGACTCGGCGCCTTTCCATGCCTCTTTCGTACCGTCTGCAATTTGTCCGCAGGATGAACTGCAAGAGGGGGAACCAATGAGAGACTCGCTGGAGGTGTTTGGTCGGGCACATGTCACTCTCATTTCCCATCACGAAGAAGAATTCACCAGCGGTTCAGCCTGCAACCGCGGATCGACAATAGGGCGTGAAGCCATCCAGCCGTGTTGCGTCCCACTCACAAAAAAGCGACTTGGGAAATGGAGCTCAGGGGCCCTGCACTTCCCAAACCTGCAGAGTTCTAAACGATAACTATCGCCCCAAAATATATTGAGGTCAGGCTACGAAGAGGCGCTGAACGCAAGGCAGAACTGCAGGAAACGGATGTCAACGGGTACATCGGAATGGCCCCGATAGCACATGAAAAGCGCCAGAACGTGGACAATGATGCGGTTGGCCAAAAAGGGCGTATGCGTTTTTTCCTGAATATATTCAGGAAAAAACGCATACGCCCTTTTTGGCCAACCAAGCAACCTGGGAGAGCAAATCAGCACTACAAAGAAATCTCTCGCCCCCCCCCCCGGGGCAAAAGGGCCAGGCGAAAAAAGTCTAAAAACCAGAAAGGCAGGACAGCCCACGGAGTCAAGGGAGCCTTGTTAAGCTGATGGGCGGGATGTCAATGGCCAACAGCCAATCTTCACAAGTGTATCCTCTTTCCCAAACCATGTAAAACACAGAACCACAGAGCATAGGGCACTTCCACACATGGGCGTTGACCTTGGGAAAATGAAAAAATCAACCAGACACAGGGACCCCAAAGTTGAGGGCTGCTGTCTTGACAAGAACCTCCACTCCGGTACCCGTTTCATATCCCAGGAAAGAGCCAAGTGGACAAAGACGAGTGGACAAGTGGACAAAGACAAGTGGACAAGTGGACAAGTGGTGCTACGTAGGTCCAATGGAGTGTCACTCAGCCATGAAATCCACGTCATGAGGCTGGTAGCAGCATCCTGAGTGGATTTAGGTACGATCATCCTCAGTGAAATAAGTCCCACAAAAAAAGAAACTTATGATATCACTTATCGAGGGAATGTAAAAATCGCTCCCCATGAACGGAATCCCCAAACAGAACAGAGTCACGCTTTTAGAAAACACACTTATGCCTGCTTCAGGGGAAAGGTGAGGTGCGGTGACGCATAAAACTCGAGTTTGAAATGAGCACAGATACCCTTCCGAAAACCGAATATGGAATGGACACGACCTACTCCTTGCTCAATCAACTGGACTCACCAGACCCTGTTCATCGCACAAGTATCTATCCGACTAGTAAGCATCTTAAAAGCTAAGTCTTGATATCTCTGTGTAAGTGCATCAAGTGTGTGTAAAGCGGCCTAAAACCAGCAGGGAAAATCAGCTCAGACCCATTCTGAGGATACATTTCCAACACAAAGAAGAAACAAGCAGGGCAAAACAGAGAGAAATTCTTCCAAAATGCGTTCAGGGACTGGCATGCAACCAGGATTGACCACATCTACAGCCCCAGCGGCAGAAGACATAAGGCTGGACACTCTTGGGGCTGAGACGATTGGTGAGGTTGGGAAAGCAAATGCAGACCCTTGAAAGGAATCCTGCGTGCTCCCCATTCCATGGCTCCCAACTCTCCAGGTTCAACGCAATCTTCCGACAGCGAAAGCACTCATTGGAAACCCAGCGGATGCTACACCGTGGGATCGGGAAAGCTTTCTGAAACTCACCTCAGTTTTCCTCTCCTGGTGCTCGTGTTCTCCATTCAGGCCCCCTTACTAACAATCTCCCCACTTGGAGACTCGGCGCCTTTCCATGCCTCTTTCGTACCGTCTGCAATTTGTCCGCAGGATGAACTGCAAGAGGGGGAACCAATGAGAGACTCGCTGGAGGTGTTTGGTCGGGCACATGTCACTCTCATTTCCCATCACGAAGAAGAATTCACCAGCGGTTCAGCCTGCAACCGCGGATCGACAATAGGGCGTGAAGCCATCCAGCCGTGTTGCGTCCCACTCACAAAAAAGCGACTTGGGAAATGGAGCTCAGGGGCCCTGCACTTCCCAAACCTGCAGAGTTCTAAACGATAACTATCGCCCCAAAATATATTGAGCGCAGGCTACGAAGAGGCGCTGAACGCAAGGAAGAACTGCAGGAAACGGATGTCAACGGGTACATCGGAATGGCCCCGATAGCACATGAAAAGCGCCAGAACGTGGACAATGATGCGGTTGGCCAAAAAGGGCGTATGCGTTTTTTCCTGAATATATTCAGGAAAAAACGCATACGCCCTTTTTGGCCAACCAAGCAACCTGGGAGAGCAAATCAGCACTACAAAGAAATCTCTCGCCCCCCCCCCCCGGGGCAAAAGGGCCAGGCGAAAAAAGTCTAAAAACCAGAAAGGCAGGACAGCCCACGGAGTCAAGGGAGCCTTGTTAAGCTGATGGGCGGGATGTCAATGGCCAACAGCCAATCTTCACAAGTGTATCCTCTTTCCCAAACCATGTAAAACACAGAACCACAGAGCATAGGGCACTTCCACACATGGGCGTTGACCTTGGGAAAATGAAAAAATCAACCAGACACAGGGACCCCAAAGTTGAGGGCTGCTGTCTTGACAAGAACCTCCACTCCGGTACACGTTTCATATCCCAGGAAAGAGCCAAGTGGACAAAGACGAGTGGACAAGTGGACAAAGACAAGTGGACAAGTGGACAAGTGGTGCTACGTAGGTCCAATGGAGTGTCACTCAGCCATGAAATCCACGTCATGAGGCTGGTAGCAGCATCCTGAGTGGATTTAGGTACGATCATCCTCAGTGAAATAAGTCCCACAAAAAAAGAAACTTATGATATCACTTATCGAGGGAATGTAAAAATCGCTCCCCATGAACGGAATCCCCAAACAGAACAGAGTCACGCTTTTAGAAAACACACTTATGCCTGCTTCAGGGGAAAGGTGAGGTGCGGTGACGCATAAAACTCGAGTTTGAAATGAGCACAGATACCCTTCCGAAAACCGAATATGGAATGGACACGACCTACTCCTTGCTCAATCAACTGGACTCACCAGACCCTGTTCATCGCACAAGTATCTATCCGACTAGTAAGCATCTTAAAAGCTAAGTCTTGATATCTCTGTGTAAGTGCATCAAGTGTGTGTAAAGCGGCCTAAAACCAGCAGGGAAAATCAGCTCAGACCCATTCTGAGGATACATTTCCAACACAAAGAAGAAACAAGCAGGGCAAAACAGAGAGAAATTCTTCCAAAATGCGTTCAGGGACTGGCATGCAACCAGGATTGACCACATCTACAGCCCCAGCGGCAGAAGACATAAGGCTGGACACTCTTGGGGCTGAGACGATTGGTGAGGTTGGGAAAGCAAATGCAGACCCTTGAAAGGAATCCTGCGTGCTCCCCATTCCATGGCTCCCAACTCTCCAGGTTCAACGCAATCTTCCGACAGCGAAAGCACTCATTGGAAACCCAGCGGATGCTACACCGTGGGATCGGGAAAGCTTTCTGAAACTCACCTCAGTTTTCCACTCCTGGTGCTCGTGTTCTCCATTCAGGCCCCCTTACTAACAATCTCCCCACTTGGAGTCTCGGCGATTTTCCATGCCTCTTTCGTACCGTCTGCAATTTGTCCGCAGGATGAACTGCAAGAGGGGGAACCAATGAGAGACTCGCTGGAGGTGTTTGGTCGGGCACATGTCACTCTCATTTCCCATCACGAAGAAGAATTCACCAGCGGTTCAGCCTGCAACCGCGGATCGACAATAGGGCGTGAAGCCATCCAGCCGTGTTGCGTCCCACTCACAAAAAAGCGACTTGGGAAATGGAGCTCAGGGGCCCTGCACTTCCCAAACCTGCAGAGTTCTAAACGATAACTATCGCCCCAAAATATATTGAGGTCAGGCTACGAAGAGGCGCTGAACGCAAGGCAGAACTGCAGGAAACGGATGTCAACGGGTACATCGGAATGGCCCCGATAGCACATGAAAAGCGCCAGAACGTGGACAATGATGCGGTTGGCCAAAAAGGGCGTATGCGTTTTTTCCTGAATATATTCAGGAAAAAACGCATACGCCCTTTTTGGCCAACCAAGCAACCTGGGAGAGCAAATCAGCACTACAAAGAAATCTCTCGCCCCCCCCCCGGGGCAAAAGGGCCAGGCGAAAAAAGTCTAAAAACCAGAAAGGCAGGACAGCCCACGGAGTCAAGGGAGCCTTGTTAAGCTGATGGGCGGGATGTCAATGGCCAACAGCCAATCTTCACAAGTGTATCCTCTTTCCCAAACCATGTAAAACACAGAACCACAGAGCATAGGGCACTTCCACACATGGGCGTTGACCTTGGGAAAATGAAAAAATCAACCAGACACAGGGACCCCAAAGTTGAGGGCTGCTGTCTTGACAAGAACCTCCACTCCGGTACACGTTTCATATCCCAGGAAAGAGCCAAGTGGACAAAGACGAGTGGACAAGTGGACAAAGACAAGTGGACAAGTGGACAAGTGGTGCTACGTAGGTCCAATGGAGTGTCACTCAGCCATGAAATCCACGTCATGAGGCTGGTAGCAGCATCCTGAGTGGATTTAGGTACGATCATCCTCAGTGAAATAAGTCCCACAAAAAAAGAAACTTATGATATCACTTATCGAGGGAATGTAAAAATCGCTCCCCATGAACGGAATCCCCAAACAGAACAGAGTCACGCTTTTAGAAAACACACTTATGCCTGCTTCAGGGGAAAGGTGAGGTGCGGTGACGCATAAAACTCGAGTTTGAAATGAGCACAGATACCCTTCCGAAAACCGAATATGGAATGGACACGACCTACTCCTTGCTCAATCAACTGGACTCACCAGACCCTGTTCATCGCACAAGTATCTATCCGACTAGTAAGCATCTTAAAAGCTAAGTCTTGATATCTCTGTGTAAGTGCATCAAGTGTGTGTAAAGCGGCCTAAAACCAGCAGGGAAAATCAGCTCAGACCCATTCTGAGGATACATTTCCAACACAAAGAAGAAACAAGCAGGGCAAAACAGAGAGAAATTCTTCCAAAATGCGTTCAGGGACTGGCATGCAACCAGGATTGACCACATCTACAGCCCCAGCGGCAGAAGACATAAGGCTGGACACTCTTGGGGCTGAGACGATTGGTGAGGTTGGGAAAGCAAATGCAGACCCTTGAAAGGAATCCTGCGTGCTCCCCATTCCATGGCTCCCAACTCTCCAGGTTCAACGCAATCTTCCGACAGCGAAAGCACTCATTGGAAACCCAGCGGATGCTACACCGTGGGATCGGGAAAGCTTTCTGAAACTCACCTCAGTTTTCCTCTCCTGGTGCTCGTGTTCTCCATTCAGGCCCCCTTACTAACAATCTCCCCACTTGGAGACTCGGCGCCTTTCCATGCCTCTTTCGTACCGTCTGCAATTTGTCCGCAGGATGAACTGCAAGAGGGGGAACCAATGAGAGACTCGCTGGAGGTGTTTGGTCGGGCACATGTCACTCTCATTTCCCATCACGAAGAAGAATTCACCAGCGGTTCAGCCTGCCACCGCGGATCGACAATAGGGCGTGAAGCCATCCAGCCGTGTTGCGTCCCACTCACAAAAAAGCGACTTGGGAAATGGAGCTCAGGGGCCCTGCACTTCCCAAACCTGCAGAGTTCTAAACGATAACTATCGCCCCAAAATATATTGAGGTCAGGCTACGAAGAGGCGCTGAACGCAAGGCAGAACTGCAGGAAACGGATGTCAACGGGTACATCGGAATGGCCCCGATAGCACATGAAAAGCGCCAGAACGTGGACAATGATGCGGTTGGCCAAAAAGGGCGTATGCGTTTTTTCCTGAATATATTCAGGAAAAAACGCATACGCCCTTTTTGGCCAACCAAGCAACCTGGGAGAGCAAATCAGCACTACAAAGAAATCTCTCGCCCCCCCCCCGGGGCAAAAGGGCCAGGCGAAAAAAGTCTAAAAACCAGAAAGGCAGGACAGCCCACGGAGTCAAGGGAGCCTTGTTAAGCTGATGGGCGGGATGTCAATGGCCAACAGCCAATCTTCACAAGTGTATCCTCTTTCCCAAACCATGTAAAACACAGAACCACAGAGCATAGGGCACTTCCACACATGGGCGTTGACCTTGGGAAAATGAAAAAATCAACCAGACACAGGGACCCCAAAGTTGAGGGCTGCTGTCTTGACAAGAACCTCCACTCCGGTACACGTTTCATATCCCAGGAAAGAGCCAAGTGGACAAAGACGAGTGGACAAGTGGACAAAGACAAGTGGACAAGTGGACAAGTGGTGCTACGTAGGTCCAATGGAGTGTCACTCAGCCATGAAATCCACGTCATGAGGCTGGTAGCAGCATCCTGAGTGGATTTAGGTACGATCATCCTCAGTGAAATAAGTCCCACAAAAAAAGAAACTTATGATATCACTTATCGAGGGAATGTAAAAATCGCTCCCCATGAACGGAATCCCCAAACAGAACAGAGTCACGCTTTTAGAAAACACACTTATGCCTGCTTCAGGGGAAAGGTGAGGTGCGGTGACGCATAAAACTCGAGTTTGAAATGAGCACAGATACCCTTCCGAAAACCGAATATGGAATGGACACGACCTACTCCTTGCTCAATCAACTGGACTCACCAGACCCTGTTCATCGCACAAGTATCTATCCGACTAGTAAGCATCTTAAAAGCTAAGTCTTGATATCTCTGTGTAAGTGCATCAAGTGTGTGTAAAGCGGCCTAAAACCAGCAGGGAAAATCAGCTCAGACCCATTCTGAGGATACATTTCCAACACAAAGAAGAAACAAGCAGGGCAAAACAGAGAGAAATTCTTCCAAAATGCGTTCAGGGACTGGCATGCAACCAGGATTGACCACATCTACAGCCCCAGCGGCAGAAGACATAAGGCTGGACACTCTTGGGGCTGAGACGATTGGTGAGGTTGGGAAAGCAAATGCAGACCCTTGAAAGGAATCCTGCGTGCTCCCCATTCCATGGCTCCCAACTCTCCAGGTTCAACGCAATCTTCCGACAGCGAAAGCACTCATTGGAAACCCAGCGGATGCTACACCGTGGGATCGGGAAAGCTTTCTGAAACTCACCTCAGTTTTCCTCTCCTGGTGCTCGTGTTCTCCATTCAGGCCCCCTTACTAACAATCTCCCCACTTGGAGACTCGGCGCCTTTCCATGCCTCTTTCGTACCGTCTGCAATTTGTCCGCAGGATGAACTGCAAGAGGGGGAACCAATGAGAGACTCGCTGGAGGTGTTTGGTCGGGCACATGTCACTCTCATTTCCCATCACGAAGAAGAATTCACCAGCGGTTCAGCCTGCCACCGCGGATCGACAATAGGGCGTGAAGCCATCCAGCCGTGTTGCGTCCCACTCACAAAAAAGCGACTTGGGAAATGGAGCTCAGGGGCCCTGCACTTCCCAAACCTGCAGAGTTCTAAACGATAACTATCGCCCCAAAATATATTGAGGTCAGGCTACGAAGAGGCGCTGAACGCAAGGCAGAACTGCAGGAAACGGATGTCAACGGGTACATCGGAATGGCCCCGATAGCACATGAAAAGCGCCAGAACGTGGACAATGATGCGGTTGGCCAAAAAGGGCGTATGCGTTTTTTCCTGAATATATTCAGGAAAAAACGCATACGCCCTTTTTGGCCAACCAAGCAACCTGGGAGAGCAAATCAGCACTACAAAGAAATCTCTCGCCCCCCCCACCGGGGGCAAAAGGGCCAGGCGAAAAAAGTCTAAAAACCAGAAAGGCAGGACAGCCCACGGAGTCAAGGGAGCCTTGTTAAGCTGATGGGCGGGATGTCAATGGCCAACAGCCAATCTTCACAAGTGTATCCTCTTTCCCAAACCAGGTAAAACACAGAACCACAGAGCATAGGGCACTTCCACACATGGGCGTTGACCTTGGGAAAATGAAAAAATCAACCAGACACAGGGACCCCAAAGTTGAGGGCTGCTGTCTTGACAAGAACCTCCACTCCGGTACACGTTTCATATCCCAGGAAAGAGCCATGTGGACAAAGACGAGTGGACAAGTGGACAAAGACAAGTGGACAAGTGGACAAGTGGTGCTACGTAGGTCCAATGGAGTGTCACTCAGCCATGAAATCCACGTCATGAGGCTGGTAGCAGCATCCTGAGTGGATTTAGGTACGATCATCCTCAGTGAAATAAGTCCCACAAAAAAAGAAACTTATGATATCACTTATCGAGGGAATGTAAAAATCGCTCCCCATGAACGGAATCCCCAAACAGAACAGAGTCACGCTTTTAGAAAACACACTTATGCCTGCTTCAGGGGAAAGGTGAGGTGCGGTGACGCATAAAACTCGAGTTTGAAATGAGCACAGATACCCTTCCGAAAACCGAATATGGAATGGACACGACCTACTCCTTGCTCAATCAACTGGACTCACCAGACCCTGTTCATCGCACAAGTATCTATCCGACTAGTAAGCATCTTAAAAGCTAAGTCTTGATATCTCTGTGTAAGTGCATCAAGTGTGTGTAAAGCGGCCTAAAACCAGCAGGGAAAATCAGCTCAGACCCATTCTGAGGATACATTTCCAACACAAAGAAGAAACAAGCAGGGCAAAACAGAGAGAAATTCTTCCAAAATGCGTTCAGGGACTGGCATGCAACCAGGATTGACCACATCTACAGCCCCAGCGGCAGAAGACATAAGGCTGGACACTCTTGGGGCTGAGACGATTGGTGAGGTTGGGAAAGCAAATGCAGACCCTTGAAAGGAATCCTGCGTGCTCCCCATTCCATGGCTCCCAACTCTCCAGGTTCAACGCAATCTTCCGACAGCGAAAGCACTCATTGGAAACCCAGCGGATGCTACACCGTGGGATCGGGAAAGCTTTCTGAAACTCACCTCAGTTTTCCTCTCCTGGTGCTCGTGTTCTCCATTCAGGCCCCCTTACTAACAATCTCCCCACTTGGAGTCTCGGCGCCTTTCCATGCCTCTTTCGTACCGTCTGCAATTTGTCCGCAGGATGAACTGCAAGAGGGGGAACCAATGAGAGACTCGCTGGAGGTGTTTGGTCGGGCACATGTCACTCTCATTTCCCATCACGAAGAAGAATTCACCAGCGGTTCAGCCTGCCACCGCGGATCGACAATAGGGCGTGAAGCCATCCAGCCGTGTTGCGTCCCACTCACAAAAAAGCGACTTGGGAAATGGAGCTCAGGGGCACTGCACTTCCCAAACCTGCAGAGTTCTAAACGATAACTATCGCCCCAAAATATATTGAGGGCAGGCTACGAAGAGGCGCTGAACGCAAGGCAGAACTGCAGGAAACGGATGTCAACGGGTACATCGGAATGGCCCCGATAGCACATGAAAATCGCCAGAACGTGGACAATGATGCGGTTGGCCAAAAAGGGCGTATGCGTTTTTTCCTGAATATATTCAGGAAAAAACGCATACGCCCTTTTTGGCCAACCAAGCAACCTGGGAGAGCAAATCAGCACTACAAAGAAATCTCTCGACCCCCCCCCCCCCGGGGCAAAAGGGCCAGGCGAAAAAAGTCTAAAAACCAGAAAGGCAGGACAGCCCACGGAGTCAAGGGAGCCTTGTTAAGCTGATGGGCGGGATGTCAATGGCCAACAGCCAATCTTCACAAGTGTATCCTCTTTCCCAAACCATGTAAAACACAGAACCACAGAGCATAGGGCACTTCCACACATGGGCGTTGACCTTGGGAAAATGAAAAAATCAACCAGACACAGGGACCCCAAAGTTGAGGGCTGCTGTCTTGACAAGAACCTCCACTCCGGTACACGTTTCATATCCCAGGAAAGAGCCAAGTGGACAAAGACGAGTGGACAAGTGGACAAAGACAAGTGGACAAGTGGACAAGTGGTGCTACGTAGGTCCAATGGAGTGTCACTCAGCCATGAAATCCACGTCATGAGGCTGGTAGCAGCATCCTGAGTGGATTTAGGTACGATCATCCTCAGTGAAATAAGTCCCACAAAAAAAGAAACTTATGATATCACTTATCGAGGGAATGTAAAAATCGCTCCCCATGAACGGAATCCCCAAACAGAACAGAGTCACGCTTTTAGAAAACACACTTATGCCTGCTTCAGGGGAAAGGTGAGGTGCGGTGACGCATAAAACTCGAGTTTGAAATGAGCACAGATACCCTTCCGAAAACCGAATATGGAATGGACACGACCTACTCCTTGCTCAATCAACTGGACTCACCAGACCCTGTTCATCGCACAAGTATCTATCCGACTAGTAAGCATCTTAAAAGCTAAGTCTTGATATCTCTGTGTAAGTGCATCAAGTGTGTGTAAAGCGGCCTAAAACCAGCAGGGAAAATCAGCTCAGACCCATTCTGAGGATACATTTCCAACACAAAGAAGAAACAAGCAGGGCAAAACAGAGAGAAATTCTTCCAAAATGCGTTCAGGGACTGGCATGCAACCAGGATTGACCACATCTACAGCCCCAGCGGCAGAAGACATAAGGCTGGACACTCTTGGGGCTGAGACGATTGGTGAGGTTGGGAAAGCAAATGCAGACCCTTGAAAGAAATCCTGCGTGCTCCCCATTCCATGGCTCCCAACTCTCCAGGTTCAACGCAATCTTCCGACAGCGAAAGCACTCATTGGAAACCCAGCGGATGCTACACCGTGGGATCGGGAAAGCTTTCTGAAACTCACCTCAGTTTTCCTCTCCTGGTGCTCGTGTTCTCCATTCAGGCCCCCTTACTAACAATCTCCCCACTTGGAGACTCGGCGCCTTTCCATGCCTCTTTCGTACCGTCTGCAATTTGTCCGCAGGATGAACTGCAAGAGGGGGAACCAATGAGAGACTCGCTGGAGGTGTTTGGTCGGGCACATGTCACTCTCATTTCCCATCACGAAGAAGAATTCACCAGCGGTTCAGCCTGCCACCGCGGATCGACAATAGGGCGTGAAGCCATCCAGCCGTGTTGCGTCCCACTCACAAAAAAGCGACTTGGGAAATGGAGCTCAGGGGCACTGCACTTCCCAAACCTGCAGAGTTCTAAACGATAACTATCGCCCCAAAATATATTGAGGTCAGGCTACGAAGAGGCGCTGAACGCAAGGCAGAACTGCAGGAAACGGATGTCAACGGGTACATCGGAATGGCCCCGATAGCACATGAAAAGCGCCAGAACGTGGACAATGATGCGGTTGGCCAAAAAGGGCGTATGCGTTTTTTCCTGAATATATTCAGGAAAAAACGCATACGCCCTTTTTGCCCAACCAAGCAATCTGGGAGAGCAAATCAGCACTACAAAGAAATCTCTCGCCCCCCCCCCCCCGGGGGCAAAAGGGCCAGGCGAAAAAAGTCTAAAAACCAGAAAGGCAGGACAGCCCACGGAGTCAAGGGAGCCTTGTTAAGCTGATGGGCGGGATGTCAATGGCCAACAGCCAATCTTCACAAGTGTATCCTCTTTCCCAAACCATGTAAAACACAGAACCACAGAGCATAGGGCACTTCCACACATGGGCGTTGACCTTGGGAAAATGAAAAAATCAACCAGACACAGGGACCCCAAAGTTGAGGGCTGCTGTCTTGACAAGAACCTCCACTCCGGTACACGTTTCATATCCCAGGAAAGAGCCAAGTGGACAAAGACGAGTGGACAAGTGGACAAAGACAAGTGGACAAGTGGACAAGTGGTGCTACGTAGGTCCAATGGAGTGTCACTCAGCCATGAAATCCACGTCATGAGGCTGGTAGCAGCATCCTGAGTGGATTTAGGTACGATCATCCTCAGTGAAATAAGTCCCACAAAAAAAGAAACTTATGATATCACTTATCGAGGGAATGTAAAAATCGCTCCCCATGAACGGAATCCCCAAACAGAACAGAGTCACGCTTTTAGAAAACACACTTATGCCTGCTTCAGGGGAAAGGTGAGGTGCGGTGACGCATAAAACTCGAGTTTGAAATGAGCACAGATACCCTTCCGAAAACCGAATATGGAATGGACACGACCTACTCCTTGCTCAATCAACTGGACTCACCAGACCCTGTTCATCGCACAAGTATCTATCCGACTAGTAAGCATCTTAAAAGCTAAGTCTTGATATCTCTGTGTAAGTGCATCAAGTGTGTGTAAAGCGGCCTAAAACCAGCAGGGAAAATCAGCTCAGACCCATTCTGAGGATACATTTCCAACACAAAGAAGAAACAAGCAGGGCAAAACAGAGAGAAATTCTTCCAAAATGCGTTCAGGGACTGGCATGCAACCAGGATTGACCACATCTACAGCCCCAGCGGCAGAAGACATAAGGCTGGACACTCTTGGGGCTGAGACGATTGGTGAGGTTGGGAAAGCAAATGCAGACCCTTGAAAGGAATCCTGCGTGCTCCCCATTCCATGGCTCCCAACTCTCCAGGTTCAACGCAATCTTCCGACAGCGAAAGCACTCATTGGAAACCCAGCGGATGCTACACCGTGGGATCGGGAAAGCTTTCTGAAACTCACCTCAGTTTTCCTCTCCTGGTGCTCGTGTTCTCCATTCAGGCCCCCTTACTAACAATCTCCCCACTTGGAGACTCGGCGCCTTTCCATGCCTCTTTCGTACCATCTGCAATTTGTCCGCAGGATGAACTGCAAGAGGGGGAACCAATGAGAGACTCGCTGGAGGTGTTTGGTCGGGCACATGTCACTCTCATTTCCCATCACGAAGAAGAATTCACCAGCGGTTCAGCCTGCAACCGCGGATCGACAATAGGGCGTGAAGCCATCCAGCCGTGTTGCGTCCCACTCACAAAAAAGCGACTTGGGAAATGGAGCTCAGGGGCACTGCACTTCCCAAACCTGCAGAGTTCTAAACGATAACTATCGCCCCAAAATATATTGAGGGCAGGCTACGAAGAGGCGCTGAACGCAAGGCAGAACTGCAGGAAACGGATGTCAACGGGTACATCGGAATGGCCCCGATAGCACATGAAAAGCGCCAGAACGTGGACAATGATGCGGTTGGCCAAAAAGGGCGTATGCGTTTTTTCCTGAATATATTCAGGAAAAAACGCATACGCCCTTTTTGGCCAACCAAGCAACCTGGGAGAGCAAATCAGCACTACAAAGAAATCTCTCGCCCCCCCCCCCCGGGGCAAAAGTGCCAGGCGAAAAAAGTCTAAAAACCAGAAAGGCAGGACAGCCCACGGAGTCAAGGGAGCCTTGTTAAGCTGATGGGCGGGATGTCAATGGCCAACAGCCAATCTTCACAAGTGTATCCTCTTTCCCAAACCATGTAAAACACAGAACCACAGAGCATAGGGCACTTCCACACATGGGCGTTGACCTTGGGAAAATGAAAAAATCAACCAGACACAGGGACCCCAAAGTTGAGGGCTGCTGTCTTGACAAGAACCTCCACTCCGGTACACGTTTCATATCCCAGGAAAGAGCCATGTGGACAAAGACGAGTGGACAAGTGGACAAAGACAAGTGGACAAGTGGACAAGTGGTGCTACGTAGGTCCAATGGAGTGTCACTCAGCCATGAAATCCACGTCATGAGGCTGGTAGCAGCATCCTGAGTGGATTTAGGTACGATCATCCTCAGTGAAATAAGTCCCACAAAAAAAGAAACTTATGATATCACTTATCGAGGGAATGTAAAAATCGCTCCCCATGAACGGAATCCCCAAACAGAACAGAGTCACGCTTTTAGAAAACACACTTATGCCTGCTTCAGGGGAAAGGTGAGGTGCGGTGACGCATAAAACTCGAGTTTGAAATGAGCACAGATACCCTTCCGAAAACCGAATATGGAATGGACACGACCTACTCCTTGCTCAATCAACTGGACTCACCAGACCCTGTTCATCGCACAAGTATCTATCCGACTAGTAAGCATCTTAAAAGCTAAGTCTTGATATCTCTGTGTAAGTGCATCAAGTGTGTGTAAAGCGGCCTAAAACCAGCAGGGAAAATCAGCTCAGACCCATTCTGAGGATACATTTCCAACACAAAGAAGAAACAAGCAGGGCAAAACAGAGAGAAATTCTTCCAAAATGCGTTCAGGGACTGCCATGCAACCAGGATTGACCACATCTACAGCCCCAGCGGCAGAAGACATAAGGCTGGACACTCTTGGGGCTGAGACGATTGGTGAGGTTGGGAAAGCAAATGCAGACCCTTGAAAGGAATCCTGCGTGCTCCCCATTCCATGGCTCCCAACTCTCCAGGTTCAACGCAATCTTCCGACAGCGAAAGCACTCATTGGAAACCCAGCGGATGCTACACCGTGGGATCGGGAAAGCTTTCTGAAACTCACCTCAGTTTTCCTCTCCTGGTGCTCGTGTTCTCCATTCAGGCCCCCTTACTAACAATCTCCCCACTTGGAGTCTCGGCGCCTTTCCATGCCTCTTTCGTACCGTCTGCAATTTGTCCGCAGGATGAACTGCAAGAGGGGGAACCAATGAGAGACTCGCTGGAGGTGTTTGGTCGGGCACATGTCACTCTCATTTCCCATCACGAAGAAGAATTCACCAGCGGTTCAGCCTGCAACCGCGGATCGACAATAGGGCGTGAAGCCATCCAGCCGTGTTGCGTCCCACTCACAAAAAAGCGACTTGGGAAATGGAGCTGAGGGGCACTGCACTTCCCAAACCTGCAGAGTTCTAAACGATAAGTATCGCCCCAAAATATATTGAGGGCAGGCTACGAAGAGGCGCTGAACGCAAGGCAGAACTGCAGGAAACGGATGTCAACGGGTACATCGGAATGGCCCTGATAGCACATGAAAAGCGCCAGAACGTGGACAATGATGCGGTTGGCCAAAAAGGGCGTATGCGTTTTTTCCTGAATATATTCAGGAAAAAACGCATACGCCCTTTTTGGCCAACCAAGCAACCTGGGAGAGCAAATCAGCACTACAAAGAAATCTCTCGCCCCCCCCCCCCCCCGGGGGCAAAAGGGCCAGGCGAAAAAAGTCTAAAAACCAGAAAGGCAGGACAGCCCACGGAGTCAAGGGAGCCTTGTTAAGCTGATGGGCGGGATGTCAATGGCCAACAGCCAATCTTCACAAGTGTATCCTCTTTCCCAAACCATGTAAAACACAGAACCACAGAGCATAGGGCACTTCCACACATGGGCGTTGACCTTGGGAAAATGAAAAAATCAACCAGACACAGGGACCCCAAAGTTGAGGGCTGCTGTCTTGACAAGAACCTCCACTCCGGTACACGTTTCATATCCCAGGAAAGAGCCAAGTGGACAAAGACGAGTGGACAAGTGGACAAAGACAAGTGGACAAGTGGACAAGTGGTGCTACGTAGGTCCAATGGAGTGTCACTCAGCCATGAAATCCACGTCATGAGGCTGGTAGCAGCATCCTGAGTGGATTTAGGTACGATCATCCTCAGTGAAATAAGTCCCACAAAAAAAGAAACTTATGATATCACTTATCGAGGGAATGTAAAAATCGCTCCCCATGAACGGAATCCCCAAACAGAACAGAGTCACGCTTTTAGAAAACACACTTATGCCTGCTTCAGGGGAAAGGTGAGGTGCGGTGACGCATAAAACTCGAGTTTGAAATGAGCACAGATACCCTTCCGAAAACCGAATATGGAATGGACACGACCTACTCCTTGCTCAATCAACTGGACTCACCAGACCCTGTTCATCGCACAAGTATCTATCCGACTAGTAAGCATCTTAAAAGCTAAGTCTTGATATCTCTGTGTAAGTGCATCAAGTGTGTGTAAAGCGGCCTAAAACCAGCAGGGAAAATCAGCTCAGACCCATTCTGAGGATACATTTCCAACACAAAGAAGAAACAAGCAGGGCAAAACAGAGAGAAATTCTTCCAAAATGCGTTCAGGGACTGGCATGCAACCAGGATTGACCACATCTACAGCCCCAGCGGCAGAAGACATAAGGCTGGACACTCTTGGGGCTGAGACGATTGGTGAGGTTGGGAAAGCAAATGCAGACCCGTGAAAGGAATCCTGCGTGCTCCCCATTCCATGGCTCCCAACTCTCCAGGTTCAACGCAATCTTCCGACAGCGAAAGCACTCATTGGAAACCCAGCGGATGCTACACCGTGGGATCGGGAAAGCTTTCTGAAACTCACCTCAGTTTTCCTCTCCTGGTGCTCGTGTTCTCCATTCAGGCCCCCTTACTAACAATCTCCCCACTTGGAGACTCGGCGCCTTTCCATGCCTCTTTCGTACCGTCTGCAATTTGTCCGCAGGATGAACTGCAAGAGGGGGAACCAATGAGAGACTCGCTGGAGGTGTTTGGTCGGGCACATGTCACTCTCATTTCCCATCACGAAGAAGAATTCACCAGCGGTTCAGCCTGCCACCGCGGATCGACAATAGGGCGTGAAGCCATCCAGCCGTGTTGCGTCCCACTCACAAAAAAGCGACTTGGGAAATGGAGCTCAGGGGCCCTGCACTTCCCAAACCTGCAGAGTTCTAAACGATAACTATCGCCCCAAAATATATTGAGCGCAGGCTACGAAGAGGCGCTGAACGCAAGGCAGAACTGCAGGAAACGGATGTCAACGGGTACATCGGAATGGCCCCGATAGCACATGAAAAGCGCCAGAACGTGGACAATGATGCGGTTGGCCAAAAAGGGCGTATGCGTTTTTTCCTGAATATATTCAGGAAAAAACGCATACGCCCTTTTTGGCCAACCAAGCAACCTGGGAGAGCAAATCAGCACTACAAAGAAATCTCTCGCCCCCCCCCCGGGGCAAAAGGGCCAGGCGAAAAAAGTCTAAAAACCAGAAAGGCAGGACAGGCCACGGAGTCAAGGGAGCCTTGTTAAGCTGATGGGCGGGATGTCAATGGCCAACAGCCAATCTTCACAAGTGTATCCTCTTTCCCAAACCATGTAAAACACAGAACCACAGAGCATAGGGCACTTCCACACATGGGCGTTGACCTTGGGAAAATGAAAAAATCAACCAGACACAGGGACCCCAAAGTTGAGGGCTGCTGTCTTGACAAGAACCTCCACTCCGGTACACGTTTCATATCCCAGGAAAGAGCCAAGTGGACAAAGACGAGTGGACAAGTGGACAAAGACAAGTGGACAAGTGGACAAGTGGTGCTACGTAGGTCCAATGGAGTGTCACTCAGCCATGAAATCCACGTCATGAGGCTGGTAGCAGCATCCTGAGGGGATTTAGGTACGATCATCCTCAGTGAAATAAGTCCCACAAAAAAAGAAACTTATGATATCACTTATCGAGGGAATGTAATAATCGCTCCCCATGAACGGAATCCCCAAACAGAACAGAGTCACGCTTTTAGAAAACACACTTATGCCTGCTTCAGGGGAAAGGTGAGGTGCGGTGACGCATAAAACTCGAGTTTGAAATGAGCACAGATACCCTTCCGAAAACCGAATATGGAATGGACACGACCTACTCCTTGCTCAATCAACTGGACTCACCAGACCCTGTTCATCGCACAAGTATCTATCCGACTAGTAAGCATCTTAAAAGCTAAGTCTTGATATCTCTGTGTAAGTGCATCAAGTGTGTGTAAAGCGGCCTAAAACCAGCAGGGAAAATCAGCTCAGACCCATTCTGAGGATACATTTCCAACACAAAGAAGAAACAAGCAGGGCAAAACAGAGAGAAATTCTTCCAAAATGCGTTCAGGGACTGGCATGCAACCAGGATTGACCACATCTACAGCCCCAGCGGCAGAAGACATAAGGCTGGACACTCTTGGGGCTGAGACGATTGGTGAGGTTGGGAAAGCAAATGCAGACCCTTGAAAGGAATCCTGCGTGCTCCCCATTCCATGGCTCCCAACTCTCCAGGTTCAACGCAATCTTCCGACAGCGAAAGCACTCATTGGAAACCCAGCGGATGCTACACCGTGGGATCGGGAAAGCTTTCTGAAACTCACCTCAGTTTTCCTCTCCTGGTGCTCGTGTTCTCCATTCAGGCCCCCTTACTAACAATCTCCCCACTTGGAGACTCGGCGCCTTTCCATGCCTCTTTCGTACCGTCTGCAATTTGTCCGCAGGATGAACTGCAAGAGGGGGAACCAATGAGAGACTCGCTGGAGGTGTTTGGTCGGGCACATGTCACTCTCATTTCCCATCACGAAGAAGAATTCACCAGCGGTTCAGCCTGCCACCGCGGATCGACAATAGGGCGTGAAGCCATCCAGCCGTGTTGCGTCCCACTCACAAAAAAGCGACTTGGGAAATGGAGCTCAGGGGCCCTGCACTTCCCAAACCTGCAGAGTTCTAAACGATAACTATCGCCCCAAAATATATTGAGGTCAGGCTACGAAGAGGCGCTGAACGCAAGGCAGAACTGCAGGAAACGGATGTCAACGGGTACATCGGAATGGCCCCGATAGCACATGAAAAGCGCCAGAACGTGGACAATGATGCGGTTGGCCAAAAAGGGCGTATGCGTTTTTTCCTGAATATATTCAGGAAAAAACGCATACGCCCTTTTTGGCCAACCAAGCAACCTGGGAGAGCAAATCAGCACTACAAAGAAATCTCTCGCCCCCCCCCCGGGGCAAAAGGGCCAGGCGAAAAAAGTCTAAAAACCAGAAAGGCAGGACAGCCCACGGAGTCAAGGGAGCCTTGTTAAGCTGATGGGCGGGATGTCAATGGCCAACAGCCAATCTTCACAAGTGTATCCTCTTTCCCAAACCATGTAAAACACAGAACCACAGAGCATAGGGCACTTCCACACATGGGCGTTGACCTTGGGAAAATGAAAAAATCAACCAGACACAGGGACCCCAAAGTTGAGGGCTGCTGTCTTGACAAGAACCTCCACTCCGGTACACGTTTCATATCCCAGGAAAGAGCCAAGTGGACAAAGACGAGTGGACAAGTGGACAAAGACAAGTGGACAAGTGGACAAGTGGTGCTACGTAGGTCCAATGGAGTGTCACTCAGCCATGAAATCCACGTCATGAGGCTGGTAGCAGCATCCTGAGTGGATTTAGGTACGATCATCCTCAGTGAAATAAGTCCCACAAAAAAAGAAACTTATGATATCACTTATCGAGGGAATGTAAAAATCGCTCCCCATGAACGGAATCCCCAAACAGAACAGAGTCACGCTTTTAGAAAACACACTTATGCCTGCTTCAGGGGAAAGGTGAGGTGCGGTGACGCATAAAACTCGAGTTTGAAATGAGCACAGATACCCTTCCGAAAACCGAATATGGAATGGACACGACCTACTCCTTGCTCAATCAACTGGACTCACCAGACCCTGTTCATCGCACAAGTATCTATCCGACTAGTAAGCATCTTAAAAGCTAAGTCTTGATATCTCTGTGTAAGTGCATCAAGTGTGTGTAAAGCGGCCTAAAACCAGCAGGGAAAATCAGCTCAGACCCATTCTGAGGATACATTTCCAACACAAAGAAGAAACAAGCAGGGCAAAACAGAGAGAAATTCTTCCAAAATGCGTTCAGGGACTGGCATGCAACCAGGATTGACCACATCTACAGCCCCAGCGGCAGAAGACATAAGGCTGGACACTCTTGGGGCTGAGACGATTGGTGAGGTTGGGAAAGCAAATGCAGACCCTTGAAAGGAATCCTGCGTGCTCCCCATTCCATGGCTCCCAACTCTCCAGGTTCAACGCAATCTTCCGACAGCGAAAGCACTCATTGGAAACCCAGCGGATGCTACACCGTGGGATCGGGAAAGCTTTCTGAAACTCACCTCAGTTTTCCTCTCCTGGTGCTCGTGTTCTCCATTCAGGCCCCCTTACTAACAATCTCCCCACTTGGAGACTCGGCGCCTTTCCATGCCTCTTTCGTACCGTCTGCAATTTGTCCGCAGGATGAACTGCAAGAGGGGGAACCAATGAGAGACTCGCTGGAGGTGTTTGGTCGGGCACATGTCACTCTCATTTCCCATCACGAAGAAGAATTCACCAGCGGTTCAGCCTGCCACCGCGGATCGACAATAGGGCGTGAAGCCATCCAGCCGTGTTGCGTCCCACTCACAAAAAAGCGACTTGGGAAATGGAGCTCAGGGGCCCTGCACTTCCCAAACCTGCAGAGTTCTAAACGATAACTATCGCCCCAAAATATATTGAGGTCAGGCTACGAAGAGGCGCTGAACGCAAGGCAGAACTGCAGGAAACGGATGTCAACGGGTACATCGGAATGGCCCCGATAGCACATGAAAAGCGCCAGAACGTGGACAATGATGCGGTTGGCCAAAAAGGGCGTATGCGTTTTTTCCTGAATATATTCAGGAAAAAACGCATACGCCCTTTTTGGCCAACCAAGCAACCTGGGAGAGCAAATCAGCACTACAAAGAAATCTCTCGCCCCCCCCCCGGGGCAAAAGGGCCAGGCGAAAAAAGTCTAAAAACCAGAAAGGCAGGACAGCCCACGGAGTCAAGGGAGCCTTGTTAAGCTGATGGGCGGGATGTCAATGGCCAACAGCCAATCTTCACAAGTGTATCCTCTTTCCCAAACCATGTAAAACACAGAACCACAGAGCATAGGGCACTTCCACACATGGGCGTTGACCTTGGGAAAATGAAAAAATCAACCAGACACAGGGACCCCAAAGTTGAGGGCTGCTGTCTTGACAAGAACCTCCACTCCGGTACACGTTTCATATCCCAGGAAAGAGCCAAGTGGACAAAGACGAGTGGACAAGTGGACAAAGACAAGTGGACAAGTGGACAAGTGGTGCTACGTAGGTCCAATGGAGTGTCACTCAGCCATGAAATCCACGTCATGAGGCTGGTAGCAGCATCCTGAGTGGATTTAGGTACGATTATCCTCAGTGAAATAAGTCCCACAAAAAAAGAAACTTATGATATCACTTATCGAGGGAATGTAAAAATCGCTCCCCATGAACGGAATCCCCAAACAGAACAGAGTCACGCTTTTAGAAAACACACTTATGCCTGCTTCAGGGGAAAGGTGAGGTGCGGTGACGCATAAAACTCGAGTTTGAAATGAGCACAGATACCCTTCCGAAAACCGAATATGGAATGGACACGACCTACTCCTTGCTCAATCAACTGGACTCACCAGACCCTGTTCATCGCACAAGTATCTATCCGACTAGTAAGCATCTTAAAAGCTAAGTCTTGATATCTCTGTGTAAGTGCATCAAGTGTGTGTAAAGCGGCCTAAAACCAGCAGGGAAAATCAGCTCAGACCCATTCTGAGGATACATTTCCAACACAAAGAAGAAACAAGCAGGGCAAAACAGAGAGAAATTCTTCCAAAATGCGTTCAGGGACTGGCATGCAACCAGGATTGACCACATCTACAGCCCCAGTGGCAGAAGACATAAGGCTGGACACTCTTGGGGCTGAGACGATTGGTGAGGTTGGGAAAGCAAATGCAGACCCTTGAAAGGAATCCTGCGTGCTCCCCATTCCATGGCTCCCAACTCTCCAGGTTCAACGCAATCTTCCGACAGCGAAAGCACTCATTGGAAACCCAGCGGATGCTACACCGTGGGATCGGGAAAGCTTTCTGAAACTCACCTCAGTTTTCCTCTCCTGGTGCTCGTGTTCTCCATTCAGGCCCCCATACTAACAATCTCCCCACTTGGAGACTCGGCGCCTTTCCATGCCTCTTTCGTACCGTCTGCAATTTGTCCGCAGGATGAACTGCAAGAGGGGGAACCAATGAGAGACTCGCTGGAGGTGTTTGGTCGGGCACATGTCACTCTCATTTCCCATCACGAAGAAGAATTCACCAGCGGTTCAGCCTGCAACCGCGGATCGACAATAGGGCGTGAAGCCATCCAGCCGTGTTGCGTCCCAGTCACAAAAAATCGACTTGGGAAATGGAGCTCAGGGGCCCTGCACTTCCCAAACCTGCAGAGTTCTAAACGATAACTATCGCCCCAAAATATATTGAGGTCAGGCTACGAAGAGGCGCTGAACGCAAGGCAGAACTGCAGGAAACGGATGTCAACGGGTACATCGGAATGGCCCCGATAGCACATGAAAAGCGCCAGAACGTGGACAATGATGCGGTTGGCCAAAAAGGGCGTATGCGTTTTTTCCTGAATATATTCAGGAAAAAACGCATACGCCCTTTTTGGCCAACCAAGCAACCTGGGAGAGCAAATCAGCACTACAAAGAAATCTCTCGCCCCCCCCCCGGGGCAAAAGGGCCAGGCGAAAAAAGTCTAAAAACCAGAAAGGCAGGACAGCCCACGGAGTCAAGGGAGCCTTGTTAAGCTGATGGGCGGGATGTCAATGGCCAACAGCCAATCTTCACAAGTGTATCCTCTTTCCCAAACCATGTAAAACACAGAACCACAGAGCATAGGGCACTTCCACACATGGGCGTTGACCTTGGGAAAATGAAAAAATCAACCAGACACAGGGACCCCAAAGTTGAGGGCTGCTGTCTTGACAAGAACCTCCACTCCGGTACACGTTTCATATCCCAGGAAAGAGCCAAGTGGACAAAGACGAGTGGACAAGTGGACAAAGACAAGTGGACAAGTGGACAAGTGGTGCTACGTAGGTCCAATGGAGTGTCACTCAGCCATGAAATCCACGTCATGAGGCTGGTAGCAGCATCCTGAGTGGATTTAGGTACGATCATCCTCAGTGAAATAAGTCCCACAAAAAAAGAAACTTATGATATCACTTATCGAGGGAATGTAAAAATCGCTCCCCATGAACGGAATCCCCAAACAGAACAGAGTCACGCTTTTAGAAAACACACTTATGCCTGCTTCAGGGGAAAGGTGAGGTGCGGTGACGCATAAAACTCGAGTTTGAAATGAGCACAGATACCCTTCCGAAAACCGAATATGGAATGGACACGACCTACTCCTTGCTCAATCAACTGGACTCACCAGACCCTGTTCATCGCACAAGTATCTATCCGACTAGTAAGCATCTTAAAAGCTAAGTCTTGATATCTCTGTGTAAGTGCATCAAGTGTGTGTAAAGCGGCCTAAAACCAGCAGGGAAAATCAGCTCAGACCCATTCTGAGGATACATTTCCAACACAAAGAAGAAACAAGCAGGGCAAAACAGAGAGAAATTCTTCCAAAATGCGTTCAGGGACTGGCATGCAACCAGGATTGACCACATCTACAGCCCCAGCGGCAGAAGACATAAGGCTGGACACTCTTGGGGCTGAGACGATTGGTGAGGTTGGGAAAGCAAATGCAGACCCTTGAAAGGAATCCTGCGTGCTCCCCATTCCATGGCTCCCAACTCTCCAGGTTCAACGCAATCTTCCGACAGCGAAAGCACTCATTGGAAACCCAGCGGATGCTACACCGTGGGATCGGGAAAGCTTTCTGAAACTCACCTCAGTTTTCCTCTCCTGGTGCTCGTGTTCTCCATTCAGGCCCCCTTAACTAACAATCTCCCCACTTGGAGACTCGGCGCCTTTCCATGCCTCTTTCGTACCGTCTGCAATTTGTCCGCAGGATGAACTGCAAGAGGGGGAACCAATGAGAGACTCGCTGGAGGTGTTTGGTCGGGCACATGTCACTCTCATTTCCCATCACGAAGAAGAATTCACCAGCGGTTCAGCCTGCAACCGCGGATCGACAATAGGGCGTGAAGCCATCCAGCCGTGTTGCGTCCCACTCACAAAAAAGCGACTTGGGAAATGGAGCTCAGGGGCCCTGCACTTCCCAAACCTGCAGAGTTCTAAACGAGAACTATCGCCCCAAAATATATTGAGGTCAGGCTACGAAGAGGCGCTGAACGCAAGGCAGAACTGCAGGAAACGGATGTCAACGGGTACATCGGAATGGCCCCGATAGCACATGAAAAGCGCCAGAACGTGGACAATGATGCGGTTGGCCAAAAAGGGCGTATGCGTTTTTTCCTGAATATATTCAGGAAAAAACGCATACGCCCTTTTTGGCCAACCAAGCAACCTGGGAGAGCAAATCAGCACTACAAAGAAATCTCTCGCCCCCCCCCCGGAGCAAAAGGGCCAGGCGAAAAAAGTCTAAAAACCAGAAAGGCAGGACAGCCCACGGAGTCAAGGGAGCCTTGTTAAGCTGATGGGCGGGATGTCAATGGCCAACAGCCAATCTTCACAAGTGTATCCTCTTTCCCAAACCATGTAAAACACAGAACCACAGAGCATAGGGCACTTCCACACATGGGCGTTGACCTTGGGAAAATGAAAAAATCAACCAGACACAGGGACCCCAAAGTTGAGGGCTGCTGTCTTGACAAGAACCTCCACTCCGGTACACGTTTCATATCCCAGGAAAGAGCCAAGTGGACAAAGACGAGTGGACAAGTGGACAAAGACAAGTGGACAAGTGGACAAGTGGTGCTACGTAGGTCCAATGGAGTGTCACTCAGCCATGAAATCCACGTCATGAGGCTGGTAGCAGCATCCTGAGTGGATTTAGGTACGATCATCCTCAGTGAAATAAGTCCCACAAAAAAAGAAACTTATGATATCACTTATCGAGGGAATGTAAAAATCGCTCCCCATGAACGGAATCCCCAAACAGAACAGAGTCACGCTTTTAGAAAACACACTTATGCCTGCTTCAGGGGAAAGGTGAGGTGCGGTGACGCATAAAACTCGAGTTTGAAATGAGCACAGATACCCTTCCGAAAACCGAATATGGAATGGACACGACCTACTCCTTGCTCAATCAACTGGACTCACCAGACCCTGTTCATCGCACAAGTATCTATCCGACTAGTAAGCATCTTAAAAGCTAAGTCTTGATATCTCTGTGTAAGTGCATCAAGTGTGTGTAAAGCGGCCTAAAACCAGCAGGGAAAATCAGCTCAGACCCATTCTGAGGATACATTTCCAACACAAAGAAGAAACAAGCAGGGCAAAACAGAGAGAAATTCTTCCAAAATGCGTTCAGGGACTGGCATGCAACCAGGATTGACCACATCTACAGCCCCAGCGGCAGAAGACATAAGGCTGGACACTCTTGGGGCTGAGACGATTGGTGAGGTTGGGAAAGCAAATGCAGACCCTTGAAAGGAATCCTGCGTGCTCCCCATTCCATGGCTCCCAACTCTCCAGGTTCAACGCAATCTTCCGACAGCGAAAGCACTCATTGGAAACCCAGCGGATGCTACACCGTGGGATCGGGAAAGCTTTCTGAAACTCACCTCAGTTTTCCTCTCCTGGTGCTCGTGTTCTCCATTCAGGCCCCCTTACTAACAATCTCCCCACTTGGAGACTCGGCGCCTTTCCATGCCTCTTTCGTACCGTCTGCAATTTGTCCGCAGGATGAACTGCAAGAGGGGGAACCAATGAGAGACTCGCTGGAGGTGTTTGGTCGGGCACATGTCACTCTCATTTCCCATCACGAAGAAGAATTCACCAGCGGTTCAGCCTGCCACCGCGGATCGACAATAGGGCGTGAAGCCATCCAGCCGTGTTGCGTCCCACTCACAAAAAAGCGACTTGGGAAATGGAGCTCAGGGGCCCTGCACTTCCCAAACCTGCAGAGTTCTAAACGATAACTATCGCCCCAAAATATATTGAGGTCAGGCTACGAAGAGGCGCTGAACGCAAGGCAGAACTGCAGGAAACGGATGTCAACGGGTACATCGGAATGGCCCCGATAGCACATGAAAAGCGCCAGAACGTGGACAATGATGCGGTTGGCCAAAAAGGGCGTATGCGTTTTTTCCTGAATATATTCAGGAAAAAACGCATACGCCCTTTTTGGCCAACCAAGCAACCTGGGAGAGCAAATCAGCACTACAAAGAAATCTCTCGCCCCCCCCCCCGGGGCAAAAGGGCCAGGCGAAAAAAGTCTAAAAACCAGAAAGGCAGGACAGCCCACGGAGTCAAGGGAGCCTTGTTAAGCTGATGGGCGGGATGTCAATGGCCAACAGCCAATCTTCACAAGTGTATCCTCTTTCCCAAACCATGTAAAACACAGAACCACAGAGCATAGGGCACTTCCACACATGGGCGTTGACCTTGGGAAAATGAAAAAATCAACCAGACACAGGGACCCCAAAGTTGAGGGCTGCTGTCTTGACAAGAACCTCCACTCCGGTACACGTTTCATATCCCAGGAAAGAGCCAAGTGGACAAAGACGAGTGGACAAGTGGACAAAGACAAGTGGACAAGTGGACAAGTGGTGCTACGTAGGTCCAATGGAGTGTCACTCAGCCATGAAATCCACGTCATGAGGCTGGTAGCAGCATCCTGAGTGGATTTAGGTACGATCATCCTCAGTGAAATAAGTCCCACAAAAAAAGAAACTTATGATATCACTTATCGAGGGAATGTAAAAATCGCTCCCCATCAACGGAATCCCCAAACAGAACAGAGTCACGCTTTTAGAAAACACACTTATGCCTGCTTCAGGGGAAAGGTGAGGTGCGGTGACGCATAAAACTCGAGTTTGAAATGAGCACAGATACCCTTCCGAAAACCGAATATGGAATGGACACGACCTACTCCTTGCTCAATCAACTGGACTCACCAGACCCTGTTCATCGCACAAGTATCTATCCGACTAGTAAGCATCTTAAAAGCTAAGTCTTGATATCTCTGTGTAAGTGCATCAAGTGTGTGTAAAGCGGCCTAAAACCAGCAGGGAAAATCAGCTCAGACCCATTCTGAGGATACATTTCCAACACAAAGAAGAAACAAGCAGGGCAAAACAGAGAGAAATTCTTCCAAAATGCGTTCAGGGACTGGCATGCAACCAGGATTGACCACATCTACAGCCCCAGCGGCAGAAGACATAAGGCTGGACACTCTTGGGGCTGAGACGATTGGTGAGGTTGGGAAAGCAAATGCAGACCCTTGAAAGGAATCCTGCGTGCTCCCCATTCCATGGCTCCCAACTCTCCAGGTTCAACGCAATCTTCCGACAGCGAAAGCACTCATTGGAAACCCAGCGGATGCTACACCGTGGGATCGGGAAAGCTTTCTGAAACTCACCTCAGTTTTCCTCTCCTGGTGCTCGTGTTCTCCATTCAGGCCCCCTTAACTAACAATCTCCCCACTTGGAGACTCGGCGCCTTTCCATGCCTCTTTCGTACCGTCTGCAATTTGTCCGCAGGATGAACTGCAAGAGGGGGAACCAATGAGAGACTCGCTGGAGGTGTTTGGTCGGGCACATGTCACTCTCATTTCCCATCACGAAGAAGAATTCACCAGCGGTTCAGCCTGCCACCGCGGATCGACAATAGGGCGTGAAGCCATCCAGCCGTGTTGCGTCCCACTCACAAAAAAGCGACTTGGGAAATGGAGCTCAGGGGCCCTGCACTTCCCAAACCTGCAGAGTTCTAAACGATAACTATCGCCCCAAAATATATTGAGCGCAGGCTACGAAGAGGCGCTGAACGCAAGGCAGAACTGCAGGAAACGGATGTCAACGGGTACATCGGAATGGCCCCGATAGCACATGAAAAGCGCCAGAACGTGGACAATGATGCGGTTGGCCAAAAAGGGCGTATGCGTTTTTTCCTGAATATATTCAGGAAAAAACGCATACGCCCTTTTTGGCCAACCAAGCAACCTGGGAGAGCAAATCAGCACTACAAAGAAATCTCTCGCCCCCCCCACCGGGGGCAAAAGGGCCAGGCGAAAAAAGTCTAAAAACCAGAAAGGCAGGACAGCCCACGGAGTCAAGGGAGCCTTGTTAAGCTGATGGGCGGGATGTCAATGGCCAACAGCCAATCTTCACAAGTGTATCCTCTTTCCCAAACCATGTAAAACACAGAACCACAGAGCATAGGGCACTTCCACACATGGGCGTTGACCTTGGGAAAATGAAAAAATCAACCAGACACAGGGACCCCAAAGTTGAGGGCTGCTGTCTTGACAAGAACCTCCACTCCGGTACACGTTTCATATCCCAAGAAAGAGCCAAGTGGACAAAGACGAGTGGACAAGTGGACAAAGACAAGTGGACAAGTGGACAAGTGGTGCTACGTAGGTCCAATGGAGTGTCACTCAGCCATGAAATCCACGTCATGAGGCTGGTAGCAGCATCCTGAGGGGATTTAGGTACGATCATCCTCAGTGAAATAAGTCCCACAAAAAAAGAAACTTATGATATCACTTATCGAGGGAATGTAATAATCGCTCCCCATGAACGGAATCCCCAAACAGAACAGAGTCACGCTTTTAGAAAACACACTTATGCCTGCTTCAGGGGAAAGGTGAGGTGCGGTGACGCATAAAACTCGAGTTTGAAATGAGCACAGATACCCTTCCGAAAACCGAATATGGAATGGACACGACCTACTCCTTGCTCAATCAACTGGACTCACCAGACCCTGTTCATCGCACAAGTATCTATCCGACTAGTAAGCATCTTAAAAGCTAAGTCTTGATATCTCTGTGTAAGTGCATCAAGTGTGTGTAAAGCGGCCTAAAACCAGCAGGGAAAATCAGCTCAGACCCATTCTGAGGATACATTTCCAACACAAAGAAGAAACAAGCAGGGCAAAACAGAGAGAAATTCTTCCAAAATGCGTTCAGGGACTGGCATGCAACCAGGATTGACCACATCTACAGCCCCAGCGGCAGAAGACATAAGGCTGGACACTCTTGGGGCTGAGACGATTGGTGAGGTTGGGAAAGCAAATGCAGACCCTTGAAAGGAATCCTGCGTGCTCCCCATTCCATGGCTCCCAACTCTCCAGGTTCAACGCAATCTTCCGACAGCGAAAGCACTCATTGGAAACCCAGCGGATGCTACACCGTGGGATCGGGAAAGCTTTCTGAAACTCACCTCAGTTTTCCTCTCCTGGTGCTCGTGTTCTCCATTCAGGCCCCCTTACTAACAATCTCCCCACTTGGAGTCTCGGCGCCTTTCCATGCCTCTTTCGTACCGTCTGCAATTTGTCCGCAGGATGAACTGCAAGAGGGGGAACCAATGAGAGACTCGCTGGAGGTGTTTGGTCGGGCACATGTCACTCTCATTTCCCATCACGAAGAAGAATTCACCAGCGGTTCAGCCTGCAACCGCGGATCGACAATAGGGCGTGAAGCCATCCAGCCGTGTTGCGTCCCACTCACAAAAAAGCGACTTGGGAAATGGAGCTCAGGGGCACTGCACTTCCCAAACCTGCAGAGTTCTAAACGAGAACTATCGCCCCAAAATATATTGAGGGCAGGCTACGAAGAGGCGCTGAACGCAAGGCAGAACTGCAGGAAACGGATGTCAACGGGTACATCGGAATGGCCCCGATAGCACATGAAAATCGCCAGAACGTGGACAATGATGCGGTTGGCCAAAAAGGGCGTATGCGTTTTTTCCTGAATATATTCAGGAAAAAACGCATACGCCCTTTTTGGCCAACCAAGCAACCTGGGAGAGCAAATCAGCACTACAAAGAAATCTCTCGCCCCCCCCCCCCCGGGGCAAAAGGGCCAGGCGAAAAAAGTCTAAAAACCAGAAAGGCAGGACAGCCCACGGAGTCAAGGGAGCCTTGTTAAGCTGATGGGCGGGATGTCAATGGCCAACAGCCAATCTTCACAAGTGTATCCTCTTTCCCAAACCATGTAAAACACAGAACCACAGAGCATAGGGCACTTCCACACATGGGCGTTGACCTTGGGAAAATGAAAAAATCAACCAGACACAGGGACCCCAAAGTTGAGGGCTGCTGTCTTGACAAGAACCTCCACTCCGGTACACGTTTCATATCCCAGGAAAGAGCCAAGTGGACAAAGACGAGTGGACAAGTGGACAAAGACAAGTGGACAAGTGGACAAGTGGTGCTACGTAGGTCCAATGGAGTGTCACTCAGCCATGAAATCCACGTCATGAGGCTGGTAGCAGCATCCTGAGTGGATTTAGGTACGATCATCCTCAGTGAAATAAGTCCCACAAAAAAAGAAACTTATGATATCACTTATCGAGGGAATGTAAAAATCGCTCCCCATGAACGGAATCCCCAAACAGAACAGAGTCACGCTTTTAGAAAACACACTTATGCCTGCTTCAGGGGAAAGGTGAGGTGCGGTGACGCATAAAACTCGAGTTTGAAATGAGCACAGATACCCTTCCGAAAACCGAATATGGAATGGACACGACCTACTCCTTGCTCAATCAACTGGACTCACCAGACCCTGTTCATCGCACAAGTATCTATCCGACTAGTAAGCATCTTAAAAGCTAAGTCTTGATATCTCTGTGTAAGTGCATCAAGTGTGTGTAAAGCGGCCTAAAACCAGCAGGGAAAATCAGCTCAGACCCATTCTGAGGATACATTTCCAACACAAAGAAGAAACAAGCAGGGCAAAACAGAGAGAAATTCTTCCAAAATGCGTTCAGGGACTGGCATGCAACCAGGATTGACCACATCTACAGCCCCAGCGGCAGAAGACATAAGGCTGGACACTCTTGGGGCTGAGACGATTGGTGAGGTTGGGAAAGCAAATGCAGACCCTTGAAAGGAATCCTGCGTGCTCCCCATTCCATGGCTCCCAACTCTCCAGGTTCAACGCAATCTTCCGACAGCGAAAGCACTCATTGGAAACCCAGCGGATGCTACACCGTGGGATCGGGAAAGCTTTCTGAAACTCACCTCAGTTTTCCTCTCCTGGTGCTCGTGTTCTCCATTCAGGCCCCCTTACTAACAATCTCCCCACTTGGAGACTCGGCGCCTTTCCATGCCTCTTTCGTACCGTCTGCAATTTGTCCGCAGGATGAACTGCAAGAGGGGGAACCAATGAGAGACTCGCTGGAGGTGTTTGGTCGGGCACATGTCACTCTCATTTCCCATCACGAAGAAGAATTCACCAGCGGTTCAGCCTGCCACCGCGGATCGACAATAGGGCGTGAAGCCATCCAGCCGTGTTGCGTCCCACTCACAAAAAAGCGACTTGGGAAATGGAGCTCAGGGGCCCTGCACTTCCCAAACCTGCAGAGTTCTAAACGATAACTATCGCCCCAAAATATATTGAGCGCAGGCTACGAAGAGGCGCTGAACGCAAGGCAGAACTGCAGGAAACGGATGTCAACGGGTACATCGGAATGGCCCCGATAGCACATGAAAAGCGCCAGAACGTGGACAATGATGCGGTTGGCCAAAAAGGGCGTATGCGTTTTTTCCTGAATATATTCAGGAAAAAACGCATACGCCCTTTTTGGCCAACCAAGCAACCTGGGAGAGCAAATCAGCACTACAAAGAAATCTCTCGCCCCCCCCCCGGGGCAAAAGGGCCAGGCGAAAAAAGTCTAAAAACCAGAAAGGCAGGACAGCCCACGGAGTCAAGGGAGCCTTGTTAAGCTGATGGGCGGGATGTCAATGGCCAACAGCCAATCTTCACAAGTGTATCCTCTTTCCCAAACCATGTAAAACACAGAACCACAGAGCATAGGGCACTTCCACACATGGGCGTTGACCTTGGGAAAATGAAAAAATCAACCAGACACAGGGACCCCAAAGTTGAGGGCTGCTGTCTTGACAAGAACCTCCACTCCGGTACACGTTTCATATCCCAGGAAAGAGCCAAGTGGACAAAGACGAGTGGACAAGTGGACAAAGACAAGTGGACAAGTGGACAAGTGGTGCTACGTAGGTCCAATGGAGTGTCACTCAGCCATGAAATCCACGTCATGAGGCTGGTAGCAGCATCCTGAGTGGATTTAGGTACGCATCCTCAGTGAAATAAGTCCCACAAAAAAAGAAACTTATGATATCACTTATCGAGGGAATGTAAAAATCGCTCCCCATGAACGGAATCCCCAAACAGAACAGAGTCACGCTTTTAGAAAACACACTTATGCCTGCTTCAGGGGAAAGGTGAGGTGCGGTGACGCATAAAACTCGAGTTTGAAATGAGCACAGATACCCTTCCGAAAACCGAATATGGAATGGACACGACCTACTCCTTGCTCAATCAACTGGACTCACCAGACCCTGTTCATCGCACAAGTATCTATCCGACTAGTAAGCATCTTAAAAGCTAAGTCTTGATATCTCTGTGTAAGTGCATCAAGTGTGTGTAAAGCGGCCTAAAACCAGCAGGGAAAATCAGCTCAGACCCATTCTGAGGATACATTTCCAACACAAAGAAGAAACAAGCAGGGCAAAACAGAGAGAAATTCTTCCAAAATGCGTTCAGGGACTGGCATGCAACCAGGATTGACCACATCTACAGCCCCAGCGGCAGAAGACATAAGGCTGGACACTCTTGGGGCTGAGACGATTGGTGAGGTTGGGAAAGCAAATGCAGACCCTTGAAAGGAATCCTGCGTGCTCCCCATTCCATGGCTCCCAACTCTCCAGGTTCAACGCAATCTTCCGACAGCGAAAGCACTCATTGGAAACCCAGCGGATGCTACACCGTGGGATCGGGAAAGCTTTCTGAAACTCACCTCAGTTTTCCTCTCCTGGTGCTCGTGTTCTCCATTCAGGCCCCCTTACTAACAATCTCCCCACTTGGAGACTCGGCGCCTTTCCATGCCTCTTTCATACCGTCTGCAATTTGTCCGCAGGATGAACTGCAAGAGGGGGAACCAATGAGAGACTCGCTGGAGGTGTTTGGTCGGGCACATGTCACTCTCATTTCCCATCACGAAGAAGAATTCACCAGCGGTTCAGCCTGCAACCGCGGATCGACAATAGGGCGTGAAGCCATCCAGCCGTGTTGCGTCCCACTCACAAAAAAGCGACTTGGGAAATGGAGCTCAGGGGCCCTGCACTTCCCAAACCTGCAGAGTTCTAAACGATAACTATCGCCCCAAAATATATTGAGGTCAGGCTACGAAGAGGCGCTGAACGCAAGGCAGAACTGCAGGAAACGGATGTCAACGGGTACATCGGAATGGCCCCGATAGCACATGAAAAGCGCCAGAACGTGGACAATGATGCGGTTGGCCAAAAAGGGCGTATGCGTTTTTTCCTGAATATATTCAGGAAAAAACGCATACGCCCTTTTTGGCCAACCAAGCAACCTGGGAGAGCAAATCAGCACTACAAAGAAATCTCTCGCCCCCCCCCCCGGGGCAAAAGGGCCAGGCGAAAAAAGTCTAAAAACCAGAAAGGCAGGACAGCCCACGGAGTCAAGGGAGCCTTGTTAAGCTGATGGGCGGGATGTCAATGGCCAACAGCCAATCTTCACAAGTGTATCCTCTTTCCCAAACCATGTAAAACACAGAACCACAGAGCATAGGGCACTTCCACACATGGGCGTTGACCTTGGGAAAATGAAAAAATCAACCAGACACAGGGACCCCAAAGTTGAGGGCTGCTGTCTTGACAAGAACCTCCACTCCGGTACACGTTTCATATCCCAGGAAAGAGCCAAGTGGACAAAGACGAGTGGACAAGTGGACAAAGACAAGTGGACAAGTGGACAAGTGGTGCTACGTAGGTCCAATGGAGTGTCACTCAGCCATGAAATCCACGTCATGAGGCTGGTAGCAGCATCCTGAGTGGATTTAGGTACGATCATCCTCAGTGAAATAAGTCCCACAAAAAAAGAAACTTATGATATCACTTATCGAGGGAATGTAAAAATCGCTCCCCATCAACGGAATCCCCAAACAGAACAGAGTCACGCTTTTAGAAAACACACTTATGCCTGCTTCAGGGGAAAGGTGAGGTGCGGTGACGCATAAAACTCGAGTTTGAAATGAGCACAGATACCCTTCCGAAAACCGAATATGGAATGGACACGACCTACTCCTTGCTCAATCAACTGGACTCACCAGACCCTGTTCATCGCACAAGTATCTATCCGACTAGTAAGCATCTTAAAAGCTAAGTCTTGATATCTCTGTGTAAGTGCATCAAGTGTGTGTAAAGCGGCCTAAAACCAGCAGGGAAAATCAGCTCAGACCCATTCTGAGGATACATTTCCAACACAAAGAAGAAACAAGCAGGGCAAAACAGAGAGAAATTCTTCCAAAATGCGTTCAGGGACTGGCATGCAACCAGGATTGACCACATCTACAGCCCCAGCGGCAGAAGACATAAGGCTGGACACTCTTGGGGCTGAGACGATTGGTGAGGTTGGGAAAGCAAATGCAGACCCTTGAAAGGAATCCTGCGTGCTCCCCATTCCATGGCTCCCAACTCTCCAGGTTCAACGCAATCTTCCGACAGCGAAAGCACTCATTGGAAACCCAGCGGATGCTACACCGTGGGATCGGGAAAGCTTTCTGAAACTCACCTCAGTTTTCCTCTCCTGGTGCTCGTGTTCTCCATTCAGGCCCCCTTACTAACAATCTCCCCACTTGGAGACTCGGCGCCTTTCCATGCCTCTTTCGTACCGTCTGCAATTTGTCCGCAGGATGAACTGCAAGAGGGGGAACCAATGAGAGACTCGCTGGAGGTGTTTGGTCGGGCACATGTCACTCTCATTTCCCATCACGAAGAAGAATTCACCAGCGGTTCAGCCTGCAACCGCGGATCGACAATAGGGCGTGAAGCCATCCAGCCGTGTTGGGTCCCACTCACAAAAAAGCGACTTGGGAAATGGAGCTCAGGGGCCCTGCACTTCCCAAACCTGCAGAGTTCTAAACGAGAACTATCGCCCCAAAATATATTGAGGTCAGGCTACGAAGAGGCGCTGAACCCAAGGCAGAACTGCAGGAAACGGATGTCAACGGGTACATCGGAATGGCCCCGATAGCACATGAAAAGCGCCAGAACGTGGACAATGATGCGGTTGGCCAAAAAGGGCGTATGCGTTTTTTCCTGAATATATTCAGGAAAAAACGCATACGCCCTTTTTGGCCAACCAAGCAACCTGGGAGAGCAAATCAGCACTACAAAGAAACCCCCCCCCCCCCGGGGCAAAAGGGCCAGGCGAAAAAAGTCTAAAAACCAGAAAGGCAGGACAGCCCACGGAGTCAAGGGAGCCTTGTTAAGCTGATGGGCGGGATGTCAATGGCCAACAGCCAATCTTCACAAGTGTATCCTCTTTCCCAAACCATGTAAAACACAGAACCACAGAGCATAGGGCACTTCCACACATGGGCGTTGACCTTGGGAAAATGAAAAAATCAACCAGACACAGGGACCCCAAAGTTGAGGGCTGCTGTCTTGACAAGAACCTCCACTCCGGTACACGTTTCATATCCCAGGAAAGAGCCAAGTGGACAAAGACGAGTGGACAAGTGGACAAAGACAAGTGGACAAGTGGACAAGTGGTGCTACGTAGGTCCAATGGAGTGTCACTCAGCCATGAAATCCACGTCATGAGGCTGGTAGCAGCATCCTGAGTGGATTTAGGTACGATCATCCTCAGTGAAATAAGTCCCACAAAAAAAGAAACTTATGATATCACTTATCGAGGGAATGTAAAAATCGCTCCCCATGAACGGAATCCCCAAACAGAACAGAGTCACGCTTTTAGAAAACACACTTATGCCTGCTTCAGGGGAAAGGTGAGGTGCGGTGACGCATAAAACTCGAGTTTGAAATGAGCACAGATACCCTTCCGAAAACCGAATATGGAATGGACACGACCTACTCCTTGCTCAATCAACTGGACTCACCAGACCCTGTTCATCGCACAAGTATCTATCCGACTAGTAAGCATCTTAAAAGCTAAGTCTTGATATCTCTGTGTAAGTGCATCAAGTGTGTGTAAAGCGGCCTAAAACCAGCAGGGAAAATCAGCTCAGACCCATTCTGAGGATACATTTCCAACACAAAGAAGAAACAAGCAGGGCAAAACAGAGAGAAATTCTTCCAAAATGCGTTCAGGGACTGGCATGCAACCAGGATTGACCACATCTACAGCCCCAGCGGCAGAAGACATAAGGCTGGACACTCTTGGGGCTGAGACGATTGGTGAGGTTGGGAAAGCAAATGCAGACCCTTGAAAGGAATCCTGCGTGCTCCCCATTCCATGGCTCCCAACTCTCCAGGTTCAACGCAATCTTCCGACAGCGAAAGCACTCATTGGAAACCCAGCGGATGCTACACCGTGGGATCGGGAAAGCTTTCTGAAACTCACCTCAGTTTTCCTCTCCTGGTGCTCGTGTTCTCCATTCAGGCCCCCTTACTAACAATCTCCCCACTTGGAGACTCGGCGCCTTTCCATGCCTCTTTCGTACCGTCTGCAATTTGTCCGCAGGATGAACTGCAAGAGGGGGAACCAATGAGAGACTCGCTGGAGGTGTTTGGTCGGGCACATGTCACTCTCATTTCCCATCACGAAGAAGAATTCACCAGCGGTTCAGCCTGCAACCGCGGATCGACAATAGGGCGTGAAGCCATCCAGCCGTGTTGCGTCCCACTCACAAAAAAGCGACTTGGGAAATGGAGCTCAGGGGCCCTGCACTTCCCAAACCTGCAGAGTTCTAAACGAGAACTATCGCCCCAAAATATATTGAGGTCAGGCTACGAAGAGGCGCTGAACCCAAGGCAGAACTGCAGGAAACGAATGTCAACGGGTACATCGGAATGGCCCCGATAGCACATGAAAAGCGCCAGAACGTGGACAATGATGCGGTTGGCCAAAAAGGGCGTATGCGTTTTTTCCTGAATATATTCAGGAAAAAACGCATACGCCCTTTTTGGCCAACCAAGCAACCTGGGAGAGCAAATCAGCACTACAAAGAAATCTCTCGCCCCCCCCCCCCGGGGCAAAAGGGCCAGGCGAAAAAAGTCTAAAAACCAGAAAGGCAGGACAGCCCACGGAGTCAAGGGAGCCTTGTTAAGCTGATGGGCGGGATGTCAATGGCCAACAGCCAATCTTCACAAGTGTATCCTCTTTCCCAAACCATGTAAAACACAGAACCACAGAGCATAGGGCACTTCCACACATGGGCGTTGACCTTGGGAAAATGAAAAAATCAACCAGACACAGGGACCCCAAAGTTGAGGGCTGCTGTCTTGACAAGAACCTCCACTCCGGTACACGTTTCATATCCCAGGAAAGAGCCAAGTGGACAAAGACGAGTGGACAAGTGGACAAAGACAAGTGGACAAGTGGACAAGTGGTGCTACGTAGGTCCAATGGAGTGTCACTCAGCCATGAAATCCACGTCATGAGGCTGGTAGCAGCATCCTGAGTGGATTTAGGTACGATCATCCTCAGTGAAATAAGTCCCACAAAAAAAGAAACTTATGATATCACTTATCGAGGGAATGTAAAAATCGCTCCCCATGAACGGAATCCCCAAACAGAACAGAGTCACGCTTTTAGAAAACACACTTATGCCTGCTTCAGGGGAAAGGTGAGGTGCGGTGACGCATAAAACTCGAGTTTGAAATGAGCACAGATACCCTTCCGAAAACCGAATATGGAATGGACACGACCTACTCCTTGCTCAATCAACTGGACTCACCAGACCCTGTTCATCGCACAAGTATCTATCCGACTAGTAAGCATCTTAAAAGCTAAGTCTTGATATCTCTGTGTAAGTGCATCAAGTGTGTGTAAAGCGGCCTAAAACCAGCAGGGAAAATCAGCTCAGACCCATTCTGAGGATACATTTCCAACACAAAGAAGAAACAAGCAGGGCAAAACAGAGAGAAATTCTTCCAAAATGCGTTCAGGGACTGGCATGCAACCAGGATTGACCACATCTACAGCCCCAGCGGCAGAAGACATAAGGCTGGACACTCTTGGGGCTGAGACGATTGGTGAGGTTGGGAAAGCAAATGCAGACCCTTGAAAGGAATCCTGCGTGCTCCCCATTCCATGGCTCCCAACTCTCCAGGTTCAACGCAATCTTCCGACAGCGAAAGCACTCATTGGAAACCCAGCGGATGCTACACCGTGGGATCGGGAAAGCTTTCTGAAACTCACCTCAGTTTTCCTCTCCTGGTGCTCGTGTTCTCCATTCAGGCCCCCTTACTAACAATCTCCCCACTTGGAGTCTCGGCGCCTTTCCATGCCTCTTTCGTACCGTCTGCAATTTGTCCGCAGGATGAACTGCAAGAGGGGGAACCAATGAGAGACTCGCTGGAGGTGTTTGGTCGGGCACATGTCACTCTCATTTCCCATCACGAAGAAGAATTCACCAGCGGTTCAGCCTGCAACCGCGGATCGACAATAGGGCGTGAAGCCATCCAGCCGTGTTGCGTCCCACTCACAAAAAAGCGACTTGGGAAATGGAGCTCAGGGGCACTGCACTTCCCAAACCTGCAGAGTTCTAAACGAGAACTATCGCCCCAAAATATATTGAGGGCAGGCTACGAAGAGGCGCTGAACGCAAGGCAGAACTACAGGAAACGGATGTCAACGGGTACATCGGAATGGCCCCGATAGCACATGAAAATCGCCAGAACGTGGACAATGATGCGGTTGGCCAACCAAGCAACCTGGGAGAGCAAATCAGCACTACAAAGAAATCTCTCGCCCCCCCCCCGGGGCAAAAGGGCCAGGCGAAAAAAGTCTAAAAACCAGAAAGGCAGGACAGCCCACGGAGTCAAGGGAGCCTTGTTAAGCTGATGGGCGGGATGTCAATGGCCAACAGCCAATCTTCACAAGTGTATCCTCTTTCCCAAACCATGTAAAACACAGAACCACAGAGCATAGGGCACTTCCACACATGGGCGTTGACCTTGGGAAAATGAAAAAATCAACCAGACACAGGGACCCCAAAGTTGAGGGCTGCTGTCTTGACAAGAACCTCCACTCCGGTACACGTTTCATATCCCAGGAAAGAGCCAAGTGGACAAAGACGAGTGGACAAGTGGACAAAGACAAGTGGACAAGTGGACAAGTGGTGCTACGTAGGTCCAATGGAGTGTCACTCAGCCATGAAATCCACGTCATGAGGCTGGTAGCAGCATCCTGAGTGGATTTAGGTACGATCATCCTCAGTGAAATAAGTCCCACAAAAAAAGAAACTTATGATATCACTTATCGAGGGAATGTAAAAATCGCTCCCCATGAACGGAATCCCCAAACAGAACAGAGTCACGCTTTTAGAAAACACACTTATGCCTGCTTCAGGGGAAAGGTGAGGTGCGGTGACGCATAAAACTCGAGTTTGAAATGAGCACAGATACTCTTCCGAAAACCGAATATGGAATGGACACGACCTACTCCTTGCTCAATCAACTGGACTCACCAGACCCTGTTCATCGCACAAGTATCTATCCGACTAGTAAGCATCTTAAAAGCTAAGTCTTGATATCTCTGTGTAAGTGCATCAAGTGTGTGTAAAGCGGCCTAAAACCAGCAGGGAAAATCAGCTCAGACCCATTCTGAGGATACATTTCCAACACAAAGAAGAAACAAGCAGGGCAAAACAGAGAGAAATTCTTCCAAAATGCGTTCAGGGACTGGCATGCAACCAGGATTGACCACATCTACAGCCCCAGCGGCAGAAGACATAAGGCTGGACACTCTTGGGGCTGAGACGATTGGTGAGGTTGGGAAAGCAAATGCAGACCCGTGAAAGGAATCCTGCGTGCTCCCCATTCCATGGCTCCCAACTCTCCAGGTTCAACGCAATCTTCCGACAGCGAAAGCACTCATTGGAAACCCAGCGGATGCTACACCGTGGGATCGGGAAAGCTTTCTGAAACTCACCTCAGTTTTCCTCTCCTGGTGCTCGTGTTCTCCATTCAGGCCCCCTTACTAACAATCTCCCCACTTGGAGTCTCGGCGCCTTTCCATGCCTCTTTCGTACCGTCTGCAATTTGTCCGCAGGATGAACTGCAAGAGGGGGAACCAATGAGAGACTCGCTGGAGGTGTTTGGTCGGGCACATGTCACTCTCATTTCCCATCACGAAGAAGAATTCACCAGCGGTTCAGCCTGCAACCGCGGATCGACAATAGGGCGTGAAGCCATCCAGCCGTGTTGCGTCCCACTCACAAAAAAGCGACTTGGGAAATGGAGCTCAGGGGCACTGCACTTCCCAAACCTGCAGAGTTCTAAACGAGAACTATCGCCCCAAAATATATTGAGGGCAGGCTACGAAGAGGCGCTGAACGCAAGGCAGAACTGCAGGAAACGGATGTCAACGGGTACATCGGAATGGCCCCGATAGCACATGAAAAGCGCCAGAACGTGGACAATGATGCGGTTGGCCAAAAAGGGCGTATGCGTTTTTTCCTGAATATATTCAGGAAAAAACGCATACGCCCTTTTTGGCCAACCAAGCAACCTGGGAGAGCAAATCAGCACTACCAAGAAATCTCTCGCCCCCCCCCCGGGGCAAAAGGGCCAGGCGAAAAAAGTCTAAAAACCAGAAAGGCAGGACAGCCCACGGAGTCAAGGGAGCCTTGTTAAGCTGATGGGCGGGATGTCAATGGCCAACAGCCAATCTTCACAAGTGTATCCTCTTTCCCAAACCAGGTAAAACACAGAACCACAGAGCAT
Organism: Kogia breviceps; assembly: GCF_026419965.1. Taxonomy (NCBI): domain Eukaryota; kingdom Metazoa; phylum Chordata; class Mammalia; order Artiodactyla; family Physeteridae; genus Kogia; species Kogia breviceps. Next base: position 116,972 of record NW_026711584.1, read on the forward strand.
AGGGCACTTCCACACATGGGCGTTGACCTTGGGAAAATGAAAAAATCAACCAGACACAGGGACCCCAAAGTTGAGGGCTGCTGTCTTGACAAGAACCTCCACTCCGGTACACGTTTCATATCCCAGGAAAGAGCCAAGTGGACAAAGACGAGTGGACAAGTGGACAAAGACAAGTGGACAAGTGGACAAGTGGTGCTACGTAGGTCCAATGGAGTGTCACTCAGCCATGAAATCCACGTCATGAGGCTGGTAGCAGCATCCTGAGTGGATTTAGGTACGATCATCCTCAGTGAAATAAGTCCCACAAAAAAAGAAACTTATGATATCACTTATCGAGGGAATGTAAAAATCGCTCCCCATGAACGGAATCCCCAAACAGAACAGAGTCACGCTTTTAGAAAACACACTTATGCCTGCTTCAGGGGAAAGGTGAGGTGCGGTGACGCATAAAACTCGAGTTTGAAATGAGCACAGATACCCTTCCGAAAACCGAATATGGAATGGACACGACCTACTCCTTGCTCAATCAACTGGACTCACCAGACCCTGTTCATCGCACAAGTATCTATCCGACTAGTAAGCATCTTAAAAGCTAAGTCTTGATATCTCTGTGTAAGTGCATCAAGTGTGTGTAAAGCGGCCTAAAACCAGCAGGGAAAATCAGCTCAGACCCATTCTGAGGATACATTTCCAACACAAAGAAGAAACAAGCAGGGCAAAACAGAGAGAAATTCTTCCAAAATGCGTTCAGGGACTGGCATGCAACCAGGATTGACCACATCTACAGCCCCAGCGGCAGAAGACATAAGGCTGGACACTCTTGGGGCTGAGACGATTGGTGAGGTTGGGAAAGCAAATGCAGACCCTTGAAAGGAATCCTGCGTGCTCCCCATTCCATGGCTCCCAACTCTCCAGGTTCAACGCAATCTTCCGACAGCGAAAGCACTCATTGGAAACCCAGCGGATGCTACACCGTGGGATCGGGAAAGCTTTCTGAAACTCACCTCAGTTTTCCTCTCCTGGTGCTCGTGTTCTCCATTCAGGCCCCCTTAACTAACAATCTCCCCACTTGGAGACTCGGCGCCTTTCCATGCCTCTTTCGTACCGTCTGCAATTTGTCCGCAGGATGAACTGCAAGAGGGGGAACCAATGAGAGACTCGCTGGAGGTGTTTGGTCGGGCACATGTCACTCTCATTTCCCATCACGAAGAAGAATTCACCAGCGGTTCAGCCTGCCACCGCGGATCGACAATAGGGCGTGAAGCCATCCAGCCGTGTTGCGTCCCACTCACAAAAAAGCGACTTGGGAAATGGAGCTCAGGGGCCCTGCACTTCCCAAACCTGCAGAGTTCTAAACGATAACTATCGCCCCAAAATATATTGAGGTCAGGCTACGAAGAGGCGCTGAACGCAAGGAAGAACTGCAGGAAACGGATGTCAACGGGTACATCGGAATGGCCCCGATAGCACATGAAAAGCGCCAGAACGTGGACAATGATGCGGTTGGCCAAAAAGGGCGTATGCGTTTTTTCCTGAATATATTCAGGAAAAAACGCATACGCCCTTTTTGGCCAACCAAGCAACCTGGGAGAGCAAATCAGCACTACAAAGAAATCTCTCGCCCCCCCCCCCCAGGGCAAAAGGGCCAGGCGAAAAAAGTCTAAAAACCAGAAAGGCAGGACAGCCCACGGAGTCAAGGGAGCCTTGTTAAGCTGATGGGCGGGATGTCAATGGCCAACAGCCAATCTTCACAAGTGTATCCTCTTTCCCAAACCATGTAAAACACAGAACCACAGAGCATAGGGCACTTCCACACATGGGCGTTGACCTTGGGAAAATGAAAAAATCAACCAGACACAGGGACCCCAAAGTTGAGGGCTGCTGTCTTGACAAGAACCTCCACTCCGGTACACGTTTCATATCCCAGGAAAGAGCCAAGTGGACAAAGACGAGTGGACAAGTGGACAAAGACAAGTGGACAAGTGGACAAGTGGTGCTACGTAGGTCCAATGGAGTGTCACTCAGCCATGAAATCCACGTCATGAGGCTGGTAGCAGCATCCTGAGTGGATTTAGGTACGATCATCCTCAGTGAAATAAGTCCCACAAAAAAAGAAACTTATGATATCACTTATCGAGGGAATGTAAAAATCGCTCCCCATGAACGGAATCCCCAAACAGAACAGAGTCACGCTTTTAGAAAACACACTTATGCCTGCTTCAGGGGAAAGGTGAGGTGCGGTGACGCATAAAACTCGAGTTTGAAATGAGCACAGATACCCTTCCGAAAACCGAATATGGAATGGACACGACCTACTCCTTGCTCAATCAACTGGACTCACCAGACCCTGTTCATCGCACAAGTATCTATCCGACTAGTAAGCATCTTAAAAGCTAAGTCTTGATATCTCTGTGTAAGTGCATCAAGTGTGTGTAAAGCGGCCTAAAACCAGCAGGGAAAATCAGCTCAGACCCATTCTGAGGATACATTTCCAACACAAAGAAGAAACAAGCAGGGCAAAACAGAGAGAAATTCTTCCAAAATGCGTTCAGGGACTGGCATGCAACCAGGATTGACCACATCTACAGCCCCAGCGGCAGAAGACATAAGGCTGGACACTCTTGGGGCTGAGACGATTGGTGAGGTTGGGAAAGCAAATGCAGACCCGTGAAAGGAATCCTGCGTGCTCCCCATTCCATGGCTCCCAACTCTCCAGGTTCAACGCAATCTTCCGACAGCGAAAGCACTCATTGGAAACCCAGCGGATGCTACACCGTGGGATCGGGAAAGCTTTCTGAAACTCACCTCAGTTTTCCTCTCCTGGTGCTCGTGTTCTCCATTCAGGCCCCCTTAACTAACAATCTCCCCACTTGGAGACTCGGCGCCTTTCCATGCCTCTTTCGTACCGTCTGCAATTTGTCCGCAGGATGAACTGCAAGAGGGGGAACCAATGAGAGACTCGCTGGAGGTGTTTGGTCGGGCACATGTCACTCTCATTTCCCATCACGAAGAAGAATTCACCAGCGGTTCAGCCTGCCACCGCGGATCGACAATAGGGCGTGAAGCCATCCAGCCGTGTTGCGTCCCACTCACAAAAAAGCGACTTGGGAAATGGAGCTCAGGGGCCCTGCACTTCCCAAACCTGCAGAGTTCTAAACGAGAACTATCGCCCCAAAATATATTGAGGTCAGGCTACGAAGAGGCGCTGAACCCAAGGCAGAACTGCAGGAAACGGATGTCAACGGGTACATCGGAATGGCCCCGATAGCACATGAAAAGCGCCAGAACGTGGACAATGATGCGGTTGGCCAAAAAGGGCGTATGCGTTTTTTCCTGAAGGAAAAAACGCATACGCCCTTTTTGGCCAACCAAGCAACCTGGGAGAGCAAATCAGCACTACAAAGAAAACTCTCGCCCCCCCCCCGGGGCAAAAGGGCCAGGCGAAAAAAGTCTAAAAACCAGAAAGGCAGGACAGCCCACGGAGTCAAGGGAGCCTTGTTAAGCTGATGGGCGGGATGTCAATGGCCAACAGCCAATCTTCACAAGTGTATCCTCTTTCCCAAACCATGTAAAACACAGAACCACAGAGCATAGGGCACTTCCACACATGGGCGTTGACCTTGGGAAAATGAAAAAATCAACCAGACACAGGGACCCCAAAGTTGAGGGCTGCTGTCTTGACAAGAACCTCCACTCCGGTACACGTTTCATATCCCAGGAAAGAGCCAAGTGGACAAAGACGAGTGGACAAGTGGACAAAGACAAGTGGACAAGTGGACAAGTGGTGCTACGTAGGTCCAATGGAGTGTCACTCAGCCATGAAATCCACGTCATGAGGCTGGTAGCAGCATCCTGAGTGGATTTAGGTACGATCATCCTCAGTGAAATAAGTCCCACAAAAAAAGAAACTTATGATATCACTTATCGAGGGAATGTAAAAATCGCTCCCCATGAACGGAATCCCCAAACAGAACAGAGTCACGCTTTTAGAAAACACACTTATGCCTGCTTCAGGGGAAAGGTGAGGTGCGGTGACGCATAAAACTCGAGTTTGAAATGAGCACAGATACCCTTCCGAAAACCGAATATGGAATGGACACGACCTACTCCTTGCTCAATCAACTGGACTCACCAGACCCTGTTCATCGCACAAGTATCTATCCGACTAGTAAGCATCTTAAAAGCTAAGTCTTGATATCTCTGTGTAAGTGCATCAAGTGTGTGTAAAGCGGCCTAAAACCAGCAGGGAAAATCAGCTCAGACCCATTCTGAGGATACATTTCCAACACAAAGAAGAAACAAGCAGGGCAAAACAGAGAGAAATTCTTCCAAAATGCGTTCAGGGACTGGCATGCAACCAGGATTGACCACATCTACAGCCCCAGCGGCAGAAGACATAAGGCTGGACACTCTTGGGGCTGAGACGATTGGTGAGGTTGGGAAAGCAAATGCAGACCCGTGAAAGGAATCCTGCGTGCTCCCCATTCCATGGCTCCCAACTCTCCAGGTTCAACGCAATCTTCCGACAGCGAAAGCACTCATTGGAAACCCAGCGGATGCTACACCGTGGGATCGGGAAAGCTTTCTGAAACTCACCTCAGTTTTCCTCTCCTGGTGCTCGTGTTCTCCATTCAGGCCCCCTTACTAACAATCTCCCCACTTGGAGTCTCGGCGCCTTTCCATGCCTCTTTCGTACCGTCTGCAATTTGTCCGCAGGATGAACTGCAAGAGGGGGAACCAATGAGAGACTCGCTGGAGGTGTTTGGTCGGGCACATGTCACTCTCATTTCCCATCACGAAGAAGAATTCACCAGCGGTTCAGCCTGCCACCGCGGATCGACAATAGGGCGTGAAGCCATCCAGCCGTGTTGCGTCCCACTCACAAAAAAGCGACTTGGGAAATGGAGCTCAGGGGCCCTGCACTTCCCAAACCTGCAGAGTTCTAAACGATAACTATCGCCCCAAAATATATTGAGGTCAGGCTACGAAGAGGCGCTGAACGCAAGGCAGAACTGCAGGAAACGGATGTCAACGGGTACATCGGAATGGCCCCGATAGCACATGAAAAGCGCCAGAACGTGGACAATGATGCGGTTGGCCAAAAAGGGCGTATGCGTTTTTTCCTGAATATATTCAGGAAAAAACGCATACGCCCTTTTTGGCCAACCAAGCAACCTGGGAGAGCAAATCAGCACTACAAAGAAATCTCTCGGCCCCCCCCCCCGGGGCAAAAGGGCCAGGCGAAAAAAGTCTAAAAACCAGAAAGGCAGGACAGCCCACGGAGTCAAGGGAGCCTTGTTAAGCTGATGGGCGGGATGTCAATGGCCAACAGCCAATCTTCACAAGTGTATCCTCTTTCCCAAACCATGTAAAACACAGAACCACAGAGCATAGGGCACTTCCACACATGGGCGTTGACCTTGGGAAAATGAAAAAATCAACCAGACACAGGGACCCCAAAGTTGAGGGCTGCTGTCTTGACAAGAACCTCCACTCCGGTACACGTTTCATATCCCAGGAAAGAGCCAAGTGGACAAAGACGAGTGGACAAGTGGACAAAGACAAGTGGACAAGTGGACAAGTGGTGCTACGTAGGTCCAATGGAGTGTCACTCAGCCATGAAATCCACGTCATGAGGCTGGTAGCAGCATCCTGAGTGGATTTAGGTACGATCATCCTCAGTGAAATAAGTCCCACAAAAAAAGAAACTTATGATATCACTTATCGAGGGAATGTAAAAATCGCTCCCCATGAACGGAATCCCCAAACAGAACAGAGTCACGCTTTTAGAAAACACACTTATGCCTGCTTCAGGGGAAAGGTGAGGTGCGGTGACGCATAAAACTCGAGTTTGAAATGAGCACAGATACCCTTCCGAAAACCGAATATGGAATGGACACGACCTACTCCTTGCTCAATCAACTGGACTCACCAGACCCTGTTCATCGCACAAGTATCTATCCGACTAGTAAGCATCTTAAAAGCTAAGTCTTGATATCTCTGTGTAAGTGCATCAAGTGTGTGTAAAGCGGCCTAAAACCAGCAGGGAAAATCAGCTCAGACCCATTCTGAGGATACATTTCCAACACAAAGAAGAAACAAGCAGGGCAAAACAGAGAGAAATTCTTCCAAAATGCGTTCAGGGACTGGCATGCAACCAGGATTGACCACATCTACAGCCCCAGCGGCAGAAGACATAAGGCTGGACACTCTTGGGGCTGAGACGATTGGTGAGGTTGGGAAAGCAAATGCAGACCCTTGAAAGGAATCCTGCGTGCTCCCCATTCCATGGCTCCCAACTCTCCAGGTTCAACGCAATCTTCCGACAGCGAAAGCACTCATTGGAAACCCAGCGGATGCTACACCGTGGGATCGGGAAAGCTTTCTGAAACTCACCTCAGTTTTCCTCTCCTGGTGCTCGTGTTCTCCATTCAGGCCCCCTTACTAACAATCTCCCCACTTGGAGACTCGGCGCCTTTCCATGCCTCTTTCGTACCGTCTGCAATTTGTCCGCAGGATGAACTGCAAGAGGGGGAACCAATGAGAGACTCGCTGGAGGTGTTTGGTCGGGCACATGTCACTCTCATTTCCCATCACGAAGAAGAATTCACCAGCGGTTCAGCCTGCCACCGCGGATCGACAATAGGGCGTGAAGCCATCCAGCCGTGTTGCGTCCCACTCACAAAAAAGCGACTTGGGAAATGGAGCTCAGGGGCACTGCACTTCCCAAACCTGCAGAGTTCTAAACGATAACTATCGCCCCAAAATATATTGAGGGCAGGCTACGAAGAGGCGCTGAACGCAAGGCAGAACTGCAGGAAACGGATGTCAACGGGTACATCGGAATGGCCCCGATAGCACATGAAAATCGCCAGAACGTGGACAATGATGCGGTTGGCCAAAAAGGGCGTATGCGTTTTTTCCTGAATATATTCAGGAAAAAACGCATACGCCCTTTTTGGCCAACCAAGCAACCTGGGAGAGCAAATCAGCACTACAAAGAAATCTCTCGCCCCCCCCCCCCCCCCGGGGCAAAAGGGCCAGGCGAAAAAAGTCTAAAAACCAGAAAGGCAGGACAGCCCACGGAGTCAAGGGAGCCTTGTTAAGCTGATGGGCGGGATGTCAATGGCCAACAGCCAATCTTCACAAGTGTATCCTCTTTCCCAAACCATGTAAAACACAGAACCACAGAGCATAGGGCACTTCCACACATGGGCGTTGACCTTGGGAAAATGAAAAAATCAACCAGACACAGGGACCCCAAAGTTGAGGGCTGCTGTCTTGACAAGAACCTCCACTCCGGTACACGTTTCATATCCCAGGAAAGAGCCAAGTGGACAAAGACGAGTGGACAAGTGGACAAAGACAAGTGGACAAGTGGACAAGTGGTGCTACGTAGGTCCAATGGAGTGTCACTCAGCCATGAAATCCACGTCATGAGGCTGGTAGCAGCATCCTGAGTGGATTTAGGTACGATCATCCTCAGTGAAATAAGTCCCACAAAAAAAGAAACTTATGATATCACTTATCGAGGGAATGTAAAAATCGCTCCCCATGAACGGAATCCCCAAACAGAACAGAGTCACGCTTTTAGAAAACACACTTATGCCTGCTTCAGGGGAAAGGTGAGGTGCGGTGACGCATAAAACTCGAGTTTGAAATGAGCACAGATACCCTTCCGAAAACCGAATATGGAATGGACACGACCTACTCCTTGCTCAATCAACTGGACTCACCAGACCCTGTTCATCGCACAAGTATCTATCCGACTAGTAAGCATCTTAAAAGCTAAGTCTTGATATCTCTGTGTAAGTGCATCAAGTGTGTGTAAAGCGGCCTAAAACCAGCAGGGAAAATCAGCTCAGACCCATTCTGAGGATACATTTCCAACACAAAGAAGAAACAAGCAGGGCAAAACAGAGAGAAATTCTTCCAAAATGCGTTCAGGGACTGGCATGCAACCAGGATTGACCACATCTACAGCCCCAGCGGCAGAAGACATAAGGCTGGACACTCTTGGGGCTGAGACGATTGGTGAGGTTGGGAAAGCAAATGCAGACCCTTGAAAGGAATCCTGCGTGCTCCCCATTCCATGGCTCCCAACTCTCCAGGTTCAACGCAATCTTCCGACAGCGAAAGCACTCATTGGAAACCCAGCGGATGCTACACCGTGGGATCGGGAAAGCTTTCTGAAACTCACCTCAGTTTTCCTCTCCTGGTGCTCGTGTTCTCCATTCAGGCCCCCTTAACTAACAATCTCCCCACTTGGAGACTCGGCGCCTTTCCATGCCTCTTTCGTACCGTCTGCAATTTGTCCGCAGGATGAACTGCAAGAGGGGGAACCAATGAGAGACTCGCTGGAGGTGTTTGGTCGGGCACATGTCACTCTCATTTCCCATCACGAAGAAGAATTCACCAGCGGTTCAGCCTGCCACCGCGGATCGACAATAGGGCGTGAAGCCATCCAGCCGTGTTGCGTCCCACTCACAAAAAAGCGACTTGGGAAATGGAGCTCAGGGGCCCTGCACTTCCCAAACCTGCAGAGTTCTAAACGATAACTATCGCCCCAAAATATATTGAGGTCAGGCTACGAAGAGGCGCTGAACGCAAGGCAGAACTGCAGGAAACGGATGTCAACGGGTACATCGGAATGGCCCCGATAGCACATGAAAAGCGCCAGAACGTGGACAATGATGCGGTTGGCCAAAAAGGGCGTATGCGTTTTTTCCTGAATATATTCAGGAAAAAACGCATACGCCCTTTTTGGCCAACCAAGCAACCTGGGAGAGCAAATCAGCACTACAAAGAAATCTCTCGCCGCCCCCCCCCCGGGGCAAAAGGGCCAGGCGAAAAAAGTCTAAAAACCAGAAAGGCAGGACAGCCCACGGAGTCAAGGGAGCCTTGTTAAGCTGATGGGCGGGATGTCAATGGCCAACAGCCAATCTTCACAAGTGTATCCTCTTTCCCAAACCATGTAAAACACAGAACCACAGAGCATAGGGCACTTCCACACATGGGCGTTGACCTTGGGAAAATGAAAAAATCAACCAGACACAGGGACCCCAAAGTTGAGGGCTGCTGTCTTGACAAGAACCTCCACTCCGGTACACGTTTCATATCCCAGGAAAGAGCCAAGTGGACAAAGACGAGTGGACAAGTGGACAAAGACAAGTGGACAAGTGGACAAGTGGTGCTACGTAGGTCCAATGGAGTGTCACTCAGCCATGAAATCCACGTCATGAGGCTGGTAGCAGCATCCTGAGTGGATTTAGGTACGATCATCCTCAGTGAAATAAGTCCCACAAAAAAAGAAACTTATGATATCACTTATCGAGGGAATGTAAAAATCGCTCCCCATGAACGGAATCCCCAAACAGAACAGAGTCACGCTTTTAGAAAACACACTTATGCCTGCTTCAGGGGAAAGGTGAGGTGCGGTGACGCATAAAACTCGAGTTTGAAATGAGCACAGATACCCTTCCGAAAACCGAATATGGAATGGACACGACCTACTCCTTGCTCAATCAACTGGACTCACCAGACCCTGTTCATCGCACAAGTATCTATCCGACTAGTAAGCATCTTAAAAGCTAAGTCTTGATATCTCTGTGTAAGTGCATCAAGTGTGTGTAAAGCGGCCTAAAACCAGCAGGGAAAATCAGCTCAGACCCATTCTGAGGATACATTTCCAACACAAAGAAGAAACAAGCAGGGCAAAACAGAGAGAAATTCTTCCAAAATGCGTTCAGGGACTGGCATGCAACCAGGATTGACCACATCTACAGCCCCAGCGGCAGAAGACATAAGGCTGGACACTCTTGGGGCTGAGACGATTGGTGAGGTTGGGAAAGCAAATGCAGACCCTTGAAAGGAATCCTGCGTGCTCCCCATTCCATGGCTCCCAACTCTCCAGGTTCAACGCAATCTTCCGACAGCGAAAGCACTCATTGGAAACCCAGCGGATGCTACACCGTGGGATCGGGAAAGCTTTCTGAAACTCACCTCAGTTTTCCTCTCCTGGTGCTCGTGTTCTCCATTCAGGCCCCCTTACTAACAATCTCCCCACTTGGAGACTCGGCGCCTTTCCATGCCTCTTTCGTACCGTCTGCAATTTGTCCGCAGGATGAACTGCAAGAGGGGGAACCAATGAGAGACTCGCTGGAGGTGTTTGGTCGGGCACATGTCACTCTCATTTCCCATCACGAAGAAGAATTCACCAGCGGTTCAGCCTGCCACCGCGGATCGACAATAGGGCGTGAAGCCATCCAGCCGTGTTGCGTCCCACTCACAAAAAAGCGACTTGGGAAATGGAGCTCAGGGGCACTGCACTTCCCAAACCTGCAGAGTTCTAAACGATAACTATCACCCCAAAATATATTGAGGTCAGGCTACGAAGAGGCGCTGAACGCAAGGCAGAACTGCAGGAAACGGATGTCAACGGGTACATCGGAATGGCCCCGATAGCACATGAAAAGCGCCAGAACGTGGACAATGATGCGGTTGGCCAAAAAGGGCGTATGCGTTTTTTCCTGAATATATTCAGGAAAAAACGCATACGCCCTTTTTGGCCAACCAAGCAACCTGGGAGAGCAAATCAGCACTACAAAGAAATCTCTCGCCCCCCCCCCCCCGGGGCAAAAGGGCCAGGCGAAAAAAGTCTAAAAACCAGAAAGGCAGGACAGCCCACGGAGTCAAGGGAGCCTTGTTAAGCTGATGGGCGGGATGTCAATGGCCAACAGCCAATCTTCACAAGTGTATCCTCTTTCCCAAACCATGTAAAACACAGAACCACAGAGCATAGGGCACTTCCACACATGGGCGTTGACCTTGGGAAAATGAAAAAATCAACCAGGCACAGGGACCCCAAAGTTGAGGGCTGCTGTCTTGACAAGAACCTCCACTCCGGTACACGTTTCATATCCCAGGAAAGAGCCAAGTGGACAAAGACGAGTGGACAAGTGGACAAAGACAAGTGGACAAGTGGACAAGTGGTGCTACGTAGGTCCAATGGAGTGTCACTCAGCCATGAAATCCACGTCATGAGGCTGGTAGCAGCATCCTGAGTGGATTTAGGTACGATCATCCTCAGTGAAATAAGTCCCACAAAAAAAGAAACTTATGATATCACTTATCGAGGGAATGTAAAAATCGCTCCCCATGAACGGAATCCCCAAACAGAACAGAGTCACGCTTTTAGAAAACACACTTATGCCTGCTTCAGGGGAAAGGTGGGGTGCGGTGACGCATAAAACTCGAGTTTGAAATGAGCACAGATACCCTTCCGAAAACCGAATATGGAATGGACACGACCTACTCCTTGCTCAATCAACTGGACTCACCAGACCCTGTTCATCGCACAAGTATCTATCCGACTAGTAAGCATCTTAAAAGCTAAGTCTTGATATCTCTGTGTAAGTGCATCAAGTGTGTGTAAAGCGGCCTAAAACCAGCAGGGAAAATCAGCTCAGACCCATTCTGAGGATACATTTCCAACACAAAGAAGAAACAAGCAGGGCAAAACAGAGAGAAATTCTTCCAAAATGCGTTCAGGGACTGGCATGCAACCAGGATTGACCACATCTACAGCCCCAGCGGCAGAAGACATAAGGCTGGACACTCTTGGGGCTGAGACGATTGGTGAGGTTGGGAAAGCAAATGCAGACCCTTGAAAGGAATCCTGCGTGCTCCCCATTCCATGGCTCCCAACTCTCCAGGTTCAACGCAATCTTCCGACAGCGAAAGCACTCATTGGAAACCCAGCGGATGCTACACCGTGGGATCGGGAAAGCTTTCTGAAACTCACCTCAGTTTTCCTCTCCTGGTGCTCGTGTTCTCCATTCAGGCCCCCTTAACTAACAATCTCCCCACTTGGAGACTCGGCGCCTTTCCATGCCTCTTTCGTACCGTCTGCAATTTGTCCGCAGGATGAACTGCAAGAGGGGGAACCAATGAGAGACTCGCTGGAGGTGTTTGGTCGGGCACATGTCACTCTCATTTCCCATCACGAAGAAGAATTCACCAGCGGTTCAGCCTGCCACCGCGGATCGACAATAGGGCGTGAAGCCATCCAGCCGTGTTGCGTCCCACTCACAAAAAAGCGACTTGGGAAATGGAGCTCAGGGGCCCTGCACTTCCCAAACCTGCAGAGTTCTAAACGATAACTATCGCCCCAAAATATATTGAGCGCAGGCTACGAAGAGGCGCTGAACGCAAGGCAGAACTGCAGGAAACAGATGTCAACGGGTACATCGGAATGGCCCCGATAGCACATGAAAAGCGCCAGAACGTGGACAATGATGCGGTTGGCCAAAAAGGGCGTATGCGTTTTTTCCTGAATATATTCAGGAAAAAACGCATACGCCCTTTTTGGCCAACCAAGCAACCTGGGAGAGCAAATCAGCACTACAAAGAAATCTCTCGCCCCCCCCACCGGGGGCAAAAGGGCCAGGCGAAAAAAGTCTAAAAACCAGAAAGGCAGGACAGCCCACGGAGTCAAGGGAGCCTTGTTAAGCTGATGGGCGGGATGTCAATGGCCAACAGCCAATCTTCACAAGTGTATCCTCTTTCCCAAACCATGTAAAACACAGAACCACAGAGCATAGGGCACTTCCACACATGGGCGTTGACCTTGGGAAAATGAAAAAATCAACCAGACACAGGGACCCCAAAGTTGAGGGCTGCTGTCTTGACAAGAACCTCCACTCCGGTACACGTTTCATATCCCAGGAAAGAGCCAAGTGGACAAAGACGAGTGGACAAGTGGACAAAGACAAGTGGACAAGTGGACAAGTGGTGCTACGTAGGTCCAATGGAGTGTCACTCAGCCATGAAATCCACGTCATGAGGCTGGTAGCAGCATCCTGAGTGGATTTAGGTACGATCATCCTCAGTGAAATAAGTCCCACAAAAAAAGAAACTTATGATATCACTTATCGAGGGAATGTAAAAATCGCTCCCCATGAACGGAATCCCCAAACAGAACAGAGTCACGCTTTTAGAAAACACACTTATGCCTGCTTCAGGGGAAAGGTGAGGTGCGGTGACGCATAAAACTCGAGTTTGAAATGAGCACAGATACCCTTCCGAAAACCGAATATGGAATGGACACGACCTACTCCTTGCTCAATCAACTGGACTCACCAGACCCTGTTCATCGCACAAGTATCTATCCGACTAGTAAGCATCTTAAAAGCTAAGTCTTGATATCTCTGTGTAAGTGCATCAAGTGTGTGTAAAGCGGCCTAAAACCAGCAGGGAAAATCAGCTCAGACCCATTCTGAGGATACATTTCCAACACAAAGAAGAAACAAGCAGGGCAAAACAGAGAGAAATTCTTCCAAAATGCGTTCAGGGACTGGCATGCAACCAGGATTGACCACATCTACAGCCCCAGCGGCAGAAGACATAAGGCTGGACACTCTTGGGGCTGAGACGATTGGTGAGGTTGGGAAAGCAAATGCAGACCCTTGAAAGGAATCCTGCGTGCTCCCCATTCCATGGCTCCCAACTCTCCAGGTTCAACGCAATCTTCCGACAGCGAAAGCACTCATTGGAAACCCAGCGGATGCTACACCGTGGGATCGGGAAAGCTTTCTGAAACTCACCTCAGTTTTCCTCTCCTGGTGCTCGTGTTCTCCATTCAGGCCCCCTTAACTAACAATCTCCCCACTTGGAGACTCGGCGCCTTTCCATGCCTCTTTCGTACCGTCTGCAATTTGTCCGCAGGATGAACTGCAAGAGGGGGAACCAATGAGAGACTCGCTGGAGGTGTTTGGTCGGGCACATGTCACTCTCATTTCCCATCACGAAGAAGAATTCACCAGCGGTTCAGCCTGCCACCGCGGATCGACAATAGGGCGTGAAGCCATCCAGCCGTGTTGCGTCCCACTCACAAAAAAGCGACTTGGGAAATGGAGCTCAGGGGCCCTGCACTTCCCAAACCTGCAGAGTTCTAAACGAGAACTATCGCCCCAAAATATATTGAGGTCAGGCTACGAAGAGGCGCTGAACGCAAGGCAGAACTGCAGGAAACGGATGTCAACGGGTACATCGGAATGGCCCCGATAGCACATGAAAAGCGCCAGAACGTGGACAATGATGCGGTTGGCCAAAAAGGGCGTATGCGTTTTTTCCTGAATATATTCAGGAAAAAACGCATACGCCCTTTTTGGCCAACCAAGCAACCTGGGAGAGCAAATCAGCACTACAAAGAAATCTCTCGCCCCCCCCCCCCCGGGGCAAAAGGGCCAGGCGAAAAAAGTCTAAAAACCAGAAAGGCAGGACAGCCCACGGAGTCAAGGGAGCCTTGTTAAGCTGATGGGCGGGATGTCAATGGCCAACAGCCAATCTTCACAAGTGTATCCTCTTTCCCAAACCATGTAAAACACAGAACCACAGAGCATAGGGCACTTCCACACATGGGCGTTGACCTTGGGAAAATGAAAAAATCAACCAGACACAGGGACCCCAAAGTTGAGGGCTGCTGTCTTGACAAGAACCTCCACTCCGGTACACGTTTCATATCCCAGGAAAGAGCCAAGTGGACAAAGACGAGTGGACAAGTGGACAAAGACAAGTGGACAAGTGGACAAGTGGTGCTACGTAGGTCCAATGGAGTGTCACTCAGCCATGAAATCCACGTCATGAGGCTGGTAGCAGCATCCTGAGTGGATTTAGGTACGATCATCCTCAGTGAAATAAGTCCCACAAAAAAAGAAACTTATGATATCACTTATCGAGGGAATGTAAAAATCGCTCCCCATGAACGGAATCCCCAAACAGAACAGAGTCACGCTTTTAGAAAACACACTTATGCCTGCTTCAGGGGAAAGGTGAGGTGCGGTGACGCATAAAACTCGAGTTTGAAATGAGCACAGATACCCTTCCGAAAACCGAATATGGAATGGACACGACCTACTCCTTGCTCAATCAACTGGACTCACCAGACCCTGTTCATCGCACAAGTATCTATCCGACTAGTAAGCATCTTAAAAGCTAAGTCTTGATATCTCTGTGTAAGTGCATCAAGTGTGTGTAAAGCGGCCTAAAACCAGCAGGGAAAATCAGCTCAGACCCATTCTGAGGATACATTTCCAACACAAAGAAGAAACAAGCAGGGCAAAACAGAGAGAAATTCTTCCAAAATGCGTTCAGGGACTGGCATGCAACCAGGATTGACCACATCTACAGCCCCAGCGGCAGAAGACATAAGGCTGGACACTCTTGGGGCTGAGACGATTGGTGAGGTTGGGAAAGCAAATGCAGACCCTTGAAAGGAATCCTGCGTGCTCCCCATTCCATGGCTCCCAACTCTCCAGGTTCAACGCAATCTTCCGACAGCGAAAGCACTCATTGGAAACCCAGCGGATGCTACACCGTGGGATCGGGAAAGCTTTCTGAAACTCACCTCAGTTTTCCTCTCCTGGTGCTCGTGTTCTCCATTCAGGCCCCCTTAACTAACAATCTCCCCACTTGGAGACTCGGCGCCTTTCCATGCCTCTTTCGTACCGTCTGCAATTTGTCCGCAGGATGAACTGCAAGAGGGGGAACCAATGAGAGACTCGCTGGAGGTGTTTGGTCGGGCACATGTCACTCTCATTTCCCATCACGAAGAAGAATTCACCAGCGGTTCAGCCTGCCACCGCGGATCGACAATAGGGCGTGAAGCCATCCAGCCGTGTTGCGTCCCACTCACAAAAAAGCGACTTGGGAAATGGAGCTCAGGGGCCCTGCACTTCCCAAACCTGCAGAGTTCTAAACGATAACTATCGCCCCCAAATATATTGAGGTCAGGCTACGAAGAGGCGCTGAACGCAAGGCAGAACTGCAGGAAACGGATGTCAACGGGTACATCGGAATGGCCCCGATAGCACATGAAAAGCGCCAGAACGTGGACAATGATGCGGTTGGCCAAAAAGGGCGTATGCGTTTTTTCCTGAATATATTCAGGAAAAAACGCATACGCCCTTTTTGGCCAACCAAGCAACCTGGGAGAGCAAATCAGCACTACAAAGAAATCTCTCGCCCCCCCCCCCCGGGGCAAAAGGGCCAGGCGAAAAAAGTCTAAAAACCAGAAAGGCAGGACAGCCCACGGAGTCAAGGGAGCCTTGTTAAGCTGATGGGCGGGATGTCAATGGCCAACAGCCAATCTTCACAAGTGTATCCTCTTTCCCAAACCATGTAAAACACAGAACCACAGAGCATAGGGCACTTCCACACATGGGCGTTGACCTTGGGAAAATGAAAAAATCAACCAGACACAGGGACCCCAAAGTTGAGGGCTGCTGTCTTGACAAGAACCTCCACTCCGGTACACGTTTCATATCCCAGGAAAGAGCCAAGTGGACAAAGACGAGTGGACAAGTGGACAAAGACAAGTGGACAAGTGGACAAGTGGTGCTACGTAGGTCCAATGGAGTGTCACTCAGCCATGAAATCCACGTCATGAGGCTGGTAGCAGCATCCTGAGTGGATTTAGGTACGATCATCCTCAGTGAAATAAGTCCCACAAAAAAAGAAACTTATGATATCACTTATCGAGGGAATGTAAAAATCGCTCCCCATGAACGGAATCCCCAAACAGAACAGAGTCACGCTTTTAGAAAACACACTTATGCCTGCTTCAGGGGAAAGGTGAGGTGCGGTGACGCATAAAACTCGAGTTTGAAATGAGCACAGATACCCTTCCGAAAACCGAATATGGAATGGACACGACCTACTCCTTGCTCAATCAACTGGACTCACCAGACCCTGTTCATCGCACAAGTATCTATCCGACTAGTAAGCATCTTAAAAGCTAAGTCTTGATATCTCTGTGTAAGTGCATCAAGTGTGTGTAAAGCGGCCTAAAACCAGCAGGGAAAATCAGCTCAGACCCATTCTGAGGATACATTTCCAACACAAAGAAGAAACAAGCAGGGCAAAACAGAGAGAAATTCTTCCAAAATGCGTTCAGGGACTGGCATGCAACCAGGATTGACCACATCTACAGCCCCAGCGGCAGAAGACATAAGGCTGGACACTCTTGGGGCTGAGACGATTGGTGAGGTTGGGAAAGCAAATGCAGACCCTTGAAAGGAATCCTGCGTGCTCCCCATTCCATGGCTCCCAACTCTCCAGGTTCAACGCAATCTTCCGACAGCGAAAGCACTCATTGGAAACCCAGCGGATGCTACACCGTGGGATCGGGAAAGCTTTCTGAAACTCACCTCAGTTTTCCTCTCCTGGTGCTCGTGTTCTCCATTCAGGCCCCCTTAACTAACAATCTCCCCACTTGGAGACTCGGCGCCTTTCCATGCCTCTTTCGTACCGTCTGCAATTTGTCCGCAGGATGAACTGCAAGAGGGGGAACCAATGAGAGACTCGCTGGAGGTGTTTGGTCGGGCACATGTCACTCTCATTTCCCATCACGAAGAAGAATTCACCAGCGGTTCAGCCTGCCACCGCGGATCGACAATAGGGCGTGAAGCCATCCAGCCGTGTTGCGTCCCACTCACAAAAAAGCGACTTGGGAAATGGAGCTCAGGGGCCCTGCACTTCCCAAACCTGCAGAGTTCTAAACGATAACTATCGCCCCAAAATATATTGAGGTCAGGCTACGAAGAGGCGCTGAACGCAAGGCAGAACTGCAGGAAACGGATGTCAACGGGTACATCGGAATGGCCCCGATAGCACATGAAAAGCGCCAGAACGTGGACAATGATGCGGTTGGCCAAAAAGGGCGTATGCGTTTTTTCCTGAATATATTCAGGAAAAAACGCATACGCCCTTTTTGGCCAACCAAGCAACCTGGGAGAGCAAATCAGCACTACAAAGAAATCTCTCGCCCCCCCCCCCCCGGGGCAAAAGGGCCAGGCGAAAAAAGTCTAAAAACCAGAAAGGCAGGACAGCCCACGGAGTCAAGGGAGCCTTGTTAAGCTGATGGGCGGGATGTCAATGGCCAACAGCCAATCTTCACAAGTGTATCCTCTTTCCCAAACCATGTAAAACACAGAACCACAGAGCATAGGGCACTTCCACACATGGGCGTTGACCTTGGGAAAATGAAAAAATCAACCAGACACAGGGACCCCAAAGTTGAGGGCTGCTGTCTTGACAAGAACCTCCACTCCGGTACACGTTTCATATCCCAGGAAAGAGCCAAGTGGACAAAGACGAGTGGACAAGTGGACAAAGACAAGTGGACAAGTGGACAAGTGGTGCTACGTAGGTCCAATGGAGTGTCACTCAGCCATGAAATCCACGTCATGAGGCTGGTAGCAGCATCCTGAGTGGATTTAGGTACGATCATCCTCAGTGAAATAAGTCCCACAAAAAAAGAAACTTATGATATCACTTATCGAGGGAATGTAAAAATCGCTCCCCATGAACGGAATCCCCAAACAGAACAGAGTCACGCTTTTAGAAAACACACTTATGCCTGCTTCAGGGGAAAGGTGAGGTGCGGTGACGCATAAAACTCGAGTTTGAAATGAGCACAGATACCCTTCCGAAAACCGAATATGGAATGGACACGACCTACTCCTTGCTCAATCAACTGGACTCACCAGACCCTGTTCATCGCACAAGTATCTATCCGACTAGTAAGCATCTTAAAAGCTAAGTCTTGATATCTCTGTGTAAGTGCATCAAGTGTGTGTAAAGCGGCCTAAAACCAGCAGGGAAAATCAGCTCAGACCCATTCTGAGGATACATTTCCAACACAAAGAAGAAACAAGCAGGGCAAAACAGAGAGAAATTCTTCCAAAATGCGTTCAGGGACTGGCATGCAACCAGGATTGACCACATCTACAGCCCCAGCGGCAGAAGACATAAGGCTGGACACTCTTGGGGCTGAGACGATTGGTGAGGTTGGGAAAGCAAATGCAGACCCTTGAAAGGAATCCTGCGTGCTCCCCATTCCATGGCTCCCAACTCTCCAGGTTCAACGCAATCTTCCGACAGCGAAAGCACTCATTGGAAACCCAGCGGATGCTACACCGTGGGATCGGGAAAGCTTTCTGAAACTCACCTCAGTTTTCCTCTCCTGGTGCTCGTGTTCTCCATTCAGGCCCCCTTACTAACAATCTCCCCACTTGGAGACTCGGCGCCTTTCCATGCCTCTTTCGTACCGTCTGCAATTTGTCCGCAGGATGAACTGCAAGAGGGGGAACCAATGAGAGACTCGCTGGAGGTGTTTGGTCGGGCACATGTCACTCTCATTTCCCATCACGAAGAAGAATTCACCAGCGGTTCAGCCTGCAACCGCGGATCGACAATAGGGCGTGAAGCCATCCAGCCGTGTTGCGTCCCACTCACAAAAAAGCGACTTGGGAAATGGAGCTCAGGGGCCCTGCACTTCCCAAACCTGCAGAGTTCTAAACGATAACTATCGCCCCAAAATATATTGAGGTCAGGCTACGAAGAGGCGCTGAACGCAAGGCAGAACTGCAGGAAACGGATGTCAACGGGTACATCGGAATGGCCCCGATAGCACATGAAAAGCGCCAGAACGTGGACAATGATGCGGTTGGCCAAAAAGGGCGTATGCGTTTTTTCCTGAATATATTCAGGAAAAAACGCATACGCCCTTTTTGGCCAACCAAGCAACCTGGGAGAGCAAATCAGCACTACAAAGAAATCTCTCGCCCCCCCCCCGGGGCAAAAGGGCCAGGCGAAAAAAGTCTAAAAACCAGAAAGGCAGGACAGCCCACGGAGTCAAGGGAGCCTTGTTAAGCTGATGGGCGGGATGTCAATGGCCAACAGCCAATCTTCACAAGTGTATCCTCTTTCCCAAACCATGTAAAACACAGAACCACAGAGCATAGGGCACTTCCACACATGGGCGTTGACCTTGGGAAAATGAAAAAATCAACCAGACACAGGGACCCCAAAGTTGAGGGCTGCTGTCTTGACAAGAACCTCCACTCCGGTACACGTTTCATATCCCAGGAAAGAGCCAAGTGGACAAAGACGAGTGGACAAGTGGACAAAGACAAGTGGACAAGTGGACAAGTGGTGCTACGTAGGTCCAATGGAGTGTCACTCAGCCATGAAATCCACGTCATGAGGCTGGTAGCAGCATCCTGAGTGGATTTAGGTACGATCATCCTCAGTGAAATAAGTCCCACAAAAAAAGAAACTTATGATATCACTTATCGAGGGAATGTAAAAATCGCTCCCCATGAACGGAATCCCCAAACAGAACAGAGTCACGCTTTTAGAAAACACACTTATGCCTGCTTCAGGGGAAAGGTGAGGTGCGGTGACGCATAAAACTCGAGTTTGAAATGAGCACAGATACCCTTCCGAAAACCGAATATGGAATGGACACGACCTACTCCTTGCTCAATCAACTGGACTCACCAGACCCTGTTCATCGCACAAGTATCTATCCGACTAGTAAGCATCTTAAAAGCTAAGTCTTGATATCTCTGTGTAAGTGCATCAAGTGTGTGTAAAGCGGCCTAAAACCAGCAGGGAAAATCAGCTCAGACCCATTCTGAGGATACATTTCCAACACAAAGAAGAAACAAGCAGGGCAAAACAGAGAGAAATTCTTCCAAAATGCGTTCAGGGACTGGCATGCAACCAGGATTGACCACATCTACAGCCCCAGCGGCAGAAGACATAAGGCTGGACACTCTTGGGGCTGAGACGATTGGTGAGGTTGGGAAAGCAAATGCAGACCCTTGAAAGGAATCCTGCGTGCTCCCCATTCCATGGCTCCCAACTCTCCAGGTTCAACGCAATCTTCCGACAGCGAAAGCACTCATTGGAAACCCAGCGGATGCTACACCGTGGGATCGGGAAAGCTTTCTGAAACTCACCTCAGTTTTCCTCTCCTGGTGCTCGTGTTCTCCATTCAGGCCCCCTTACTAACAATCTCCCCACTTGGAGACTCGGCGCCTTTCCATGCCTCTTTCGTACCGTCTGCAATTTGTCCGCAGGATGAACTGCAAGAGGGGGAACCAATGAGAGACTCGCTGGAGGTGTTTGGTCGGGCACATGTCACTCTCATTTCCCATCACGAAGAAGAATTCACCAGCGGTTCAGCCTGCAACCGCGGATCGACAATAGGGCGTGAAGCCATCCAGCCGTGTTGCGTCCCACTCACAAAAAAGCGACTTGGGAAATGGAGCTCAGGGGCCCTGCACTTCCCAAACCTGCAGAGTTCTAAACGAGAACTATCGCCCCAAAATATATTGAGGTCAGGCTACGAAGAGGCACTGAACCCAAGGCAGAACTGCAGGAAACGGATGTCAACGGGTACATCGGAATGGCCCCGATAGCACATGAAAAGCGCCAGAACGTGGACAATGATGCGGTTGGCCAAAAAGGGCGTATGCGTTTTTTCCTGAATATATTCAGGAAAAAACGCATACGCCCTTTTTGGCCAACCAAGCAACCTGGGAGAGCAAATCAGCACTACAAAGAAATCTCTCGCCCCCCCCCCCCGGGGCAAAAGGGCCAGGCGAAAAAAGTCTAAAAACCAGAAAGGCAGGACAGCCCACGGAGTCAAGGGAGCCTTGTTAAGCTGATGGGCGGGATGTCAATGGCCAACAGCCAATCTTCACAAGTGTATCCTCTTTCCCAAACCATGTAAAACACAGAACCACAGAGCATAGGGCACTTCCACACATGGGCGTTGACCTTGGGAAAATGAAAAAATCAACCAGACACAGGGACCCCAAAGTTGAGGGCTGCTGTCTTGACAAGAACCTCCACTCCGGTACACGTTTCATATCCCAGGAAAGAGCCAAGTGGACAAAGACGAGTGGACAAGTGGACAAAGACAAGTGGACAAGTGGACAAGTGGTGCTACGTAGGTCCAATGGAGTGTCACTCAGCCATGAAATCCACGTCATGAGGCTGGTAGCAGCATCCTGAGTGGATTTAGGTACGATCATCCTCAGTGAAATAAGTCCCACAAAAAAAGAAACTTATGATATCACTTATCGAGGGAATGTAAAAATCGCTCCCCATGAACGGAATCCCCAAACAGAACAGAGTCACGCTTTTAGAAAACACACTTATGCCTGCTTCAGGGGAAAGGTGAGGTGCGGTGACGCATAAAACTCGAGTTTGAAATGAGCACAGATACCCTTCCGAAAACCGAATATGGAATGGACACGACCTACTCCTTGCTCAATCAACTGGACTCACCAGACCCTGTTCATCGCACAAGTATCTATCCGACTAGTAAGCATCTTAAAAGCTAAGTCTTGATATCTCTGTGTAAGTGCATCAAGTGTGTGTAAAGCGGCCTAAAACCAGCAGGGAAAATCAGCTCAGACCCATTCTGAGGATACATTTCCAACACAAAGAAGAAACAAGCAGGGCAAAACAGAGAGAAATTCTTCCAAAATGCGTTCAGGGACTGGCATGCAACCAGGATTGACCACATCTACAGCCCCAGCGGCAGAAGACATAAGGCTGGACACTCTTGGGGCTGAGACGATTGGTGAGGTTGGGAAAGCAAATGCAGACCCTTGAAAGGAATCCTGCGTGCTCCCCATTCCATGGCTCCCAACTCTCCAGGTTCAACGCAATCTTCCGACAGCGAAAGCACTCATTGGAAACCCAGCGGATGCTACACCGTGGGATCGGGAAAGCTTTCTGAAACTCACCTCAGTTTTCCTCTCCTGGTGCTCGTGTTCTCCATTCAGGCCCCCTTACTAACAATCTCCCCACTTGGAGACTCGGCGCCTTTCCATGCCTCTTTCGTACCGTCTGCAATTTGTCCGCAGGATGAACTGCAAGAGGGGGAACCAATGAGAGACTCGCTGGAGGTGTTTGGTCGGGCACATGTCACTCTCATTTCCCATCACGAAGAAGAATTCACCAGCGGTTCAGCCTGCCACCGCGGATCGACAATAGGGCGTGAAGCCATCCAGCCGTGTTGCGTCCCACTCACAAAAAAGCGACTTGGGAAATGGAGCTCAGGGGCCCTGCACTTCCCAAACCTGCAGAGTTCTAAACGAGAACTATCGCCCCAAAATATATTGAGGTCAGGCTACGAAGAGGCGCTGAACCCAAGGCAGAACTGCAGGAAACGGATGTCAACGGGTACATCGGAATGGCCCCGATAGCACATGAAAAGCGCCAGAACGTGGACAATGATGCGGTTGGCCAAAAAGGGCGTATGCGTTTTTTCCTGAAT
Organism: Kogia breviceps; assembly: GCF_026419965.1. Taxonomy (NCBI): domain Eukaryota; kingdom Metazoa; phylum Chordata; class Mammalia; order Artiodactyla; family Physeteridae; genus Kogia; species Kogia breviceps. The sequence continues at coordinate 140,112 of NW_026711584.1, forward strand.
ATATTCAGGAAAAAACGCATACGCCCTTTTTGGCCAACCAAGCAACCTGGGAGAGCAAATCAGCACTACAAAGAAATCTCTCGCCCCCCCCCCGGGGCAAAAGGGCCAGGCGAAAAAAGTCTAAAAACCAGAAAGGCAGGACAGCCCACGGAGTCAAGGGAGCCTTGTTAAGCTGATGGGCGGGATGTCAATGGCCAACAGCCAATCTTCACAAGTGTATCCTCTTTCCCAAACCATGTAAAACACAGAACCACAGAGCATAGGGCACTTCCACACATGGGCGTTGACCTTGGGAAAATGAAAAAATCAACCAGACACAGGGACCCCAAAGTTGAGGGCTGCTGTCTTGACAAGAACCTCCACTCCGGTACACGTTTCATATCCCAGGAAAGAGCCAAGTGGACAAAGACGAGTGGACAAGTGGACAAAGACAAGTGGACAAGTGGACAAGTGGTGCTACGTAGGTCCAATGGAGTGTCACTCAGCCATGAAATCCACGTCATGAGGCTGGTAGCAGCATCCTGAGTGGATTTAGGTACGATCATCCTCAGTGAAATAAGTCCCACAAAAAAAGAAACTTATGATATCACTTATCGAGGGAATGTAAAAATCGCTCCCCATGAACGGAATCCCCAAACAGAACAGAGTCACGCTTTTAGAAAACACACTTATGCCTGCTTCAGGGGAAAGGTGAGGTGCGGTGACGCATAAAACTCGAGTTTGAAATGAGCACAGATACCCTTCCGAAAACCGAATATGGAATGGACACGACCTACTCCTTGCTCAATCAACTGGACTCACCAGACCCTGTTCATCGCACAAGTATCTATCCGACTAGTAAGCATCTTAAAAGCTAAGTCTTGATATCTCTGTGTAAGTGCATCAAGTGTGTGTAAAGCGGCCTAAAACCAGCAGGGAAAATCAGCTCAGACCCATTCTGAGGATACATTTCCAACACAAAGAAGAAACAAGCAGGGCAAAACAGAGAGAAATTCTTCCAAAATGCGTTCAGGGACTGGCATGCAACCAGGATTGACCACATCTACAGCCCCAGCGGCAGAAGACATAAGGCTGGACACTCTTGGGGCTGAGACGATTGGTGAGGTTGGGAAAGCAAATGCAGACCCTTGAAAGGAATCCTGCGTGCTCCCCATTCCATGGCTCCCAACTCTCCAGGTTCAACGCAATCTTCCGACAGCGAAAGCACTCATTGGAAACCCAGCGGATGCTACACCGTGGGATCGGGAAAGCTTTCTGAAACTCACCTCAGTTTTCCTCTCCTGGTGCTCGTGTTCTCCATTCAGGCCCCCTTAACTAACAATCTCCCCACTTGGAGACTCGGCGCCTTTCCATGCCTCTTTCGTACCGTCTGCAATTTGTCCGCAGGATGAACTGCAAGAGGGGGAACCAATGAGAGACTCGCTGGAGGTGTTTGGTCGGGCACATGTCACTCTCATTTCCCATCACGAAGAAGAATTCACCAGCGGTTCAGCCTGCCACCGCGGATCGACAATAGGGCGTGAAGCCATCCAGCCGTGTTGCGTCCCACTCACAAAAAAGCGACTTGGGAAATGGAGCTCAGGGGCACTGCACTACCCAAACCTGCAGAGTTCTAAACGAGAACTATCGCCCCAAAATATATTGAGGGCAGGCTACGAAGAGGCGCTGAACGCAAGGCAGAACTGCAGGAAACGGATGTCAACGGGTACATCGGAATGGCCCCGATAGCACATGAAAAGCGCCAGAACGTGGACAATGATGCGGTTGGCCAAAAAGGGCGTATGCGTTTTTTCCTGAATATATTCAGGAAAAAACGCATACGCCCTTTTTGGCCAACCAAGCAACCTGGGAGAGCAAATCAGCACTACCAAGAAATCTCTGCCCCCCCCCCCGGGGCAAAAGGGCCAGGCGAAAAAAGTCTAAAAACCAGAAAGGCAGGACAGCCCACGGAGTCAAGGGAGCCTTGTTAAGCTGATGGGCGGGATGTCAATGGCCAACAGCCAATCTTCACAAGTGTATCCTCTTTCCCAAACCATGTAAAACACAGAACCACAGAGCATAGGGCACTTCCACACATGGGCGTTGACCTTGGGAAAATGAAAAAATCAACCAGACACAGGGACCCCAAAGTTGAGGGCTGCTGTCTTGACAAGAACCTCCACTCCGGTACACGTTTCATATCCCAGGAAAGAGCCAAGTGGACAAAGACGAGTGGACAAGTGGACAAAGACAAGTGGACAAGTGGACAAGTGGTGCTACGTAGGTCCAATGGAGTGTCACTCAGCCATGAAATCCACGTCATGAGGCTGGTAGCAGCATCCTGAGTGGATTTAGGTACGATCATCCTCAGTGAAATAAGTCCCACAAAAAAAGAAACTTATGATATCACTTATCGAGGGAATGTAAAAATCGCTCCCCATGAACGGAATCCCCAAACAGAACAGAGTCACGCTTTTAGAAAACACACTTATGCCTGCTTCAGGGGAAAGGTGAGGTGCGGTGACGCATAAAACTCGAGTTTGAAATGAGCACAGATACTCTTCCGAAAACCGAATATGGAATGGACACGACCTACTCCTTGCTCAATCAACTGGACTCACCAGACCCTGTTCATCGCACAAGTATCTATCCGACTAGTAAGCATCTTAAAAGCTAAGTCTTGATATCTCTGTGTAAGTGCATCAAGTGTGTGTAAAGCGGCCTAAAACCAGCAGGGAAAATCAGCTCAGACCCATTCTGAGGATACATTTCCAACACAAAGAAGAAACAAGCAGGGCAAAACAGAGAGAAATTCTTCCAAAATGCGTTCAGGGACTGGCATGCAACCAGGATTGACCACATCTACAGCCCCAGCGGCAGAAGACATAAGGCTGGACACTCTTGGGGCTGAGACGATTGGTGAGGTTGGGAAAGCAAATGCAGACCCTTGAAAGGAATCCTGCGTGCTCCCCATTCCATGGCTCCCAACTCTCCAGGTTCAACGCAATCTTCCGACAGCGAAAGCACTCATTGGAAACCCAGCGGATGCTACACCGTGGGATCGGGAAAGCTTTCTGAAACTCACCTCAGTTTTCCTCTCCTGGTGCTCGTGTTCTCCATTCAGGCCCCCTTACTAACAATCTCCCCACTTGGAGTCTCGGCGCCTTTCCATGCCTCTTTCGTACCGTCTGCAATTTGTCCGCAGGATGAACTGCAAGAGGGGGAACCAATGAGAGACTCGCTGGAGGTGTTTGGTCGGGCACATGTCACTCTCATTTCCCATCACGAAGAAGAATTCACCAGCGGTTCAGCCTGCCACCGCGGATCGACAATAGGGCGTGAAGCCATCCAGCCGTGTTGCGTCCCACTCACAAAAAAGCGACTTGGGAAATGGAGCTCAGGGGCACTGCACTTCCCAAACCTGCAGAGTTCTAAACGATAACTATCGCCCCAAAATATATTGAGGTCAGGCTACGAAGAGGCGCTGAACGCAAGGAAGAACTGCAGGAAACGGATGTCAACGGGTACATCGGAATGGCCCCGATAGCACATGAAAAGCGCCAGAACGTGGACAATGATGCGGTTGGCCAAAAAGGGCGTATGCGTTTTTTCCTGAATATATTCAGGAAAAAACGCATACGCCCTTTTTGGCCAACCAAGCAACCTGGGAGAGCAAATCAGCACTACAAAGAAATCTCTCGCCCCCCCCCCCCCGGGGCAAAAGGGCCAGGCGAAAAAAGTCTAAAAACCAGAAAGGCAGGACAGCCCACGGAGTCAAGGGAGCCTTGTTCAGCTGATGGGCGGGATGTCAATGGCCAACAGCCAATCTTCACAAGTGTATCCTCTTTCCCAAACCATGTAAAACACAGAACCACAGAGCATAGGGCACTTCCACACATGGGCGTTGACCTTGGGAAAATGAAAAAATCAACCAGACACAGGGACCCCAAAGTTGAGGGCTGCTGTCTTGACAAGAACCTCCACTCCGGTACACGTTTCATATCCCAGGAAAGAGCCAAGTGGACAAAGACGAGTGGACAAGTGGACAAAGACAAGTGGACAAGTGGACAAGTGGTGCTACGTAGGTCCAATGGAGTGTCACTCAGCCATGAAATCCACGTCATGAGGCTGGTAGCAGCATCCTGAGTGGATTTAGGTACGATCATCCTCAGTGAAATAAGTCCCACAAAAAAAGAAACTTATGATATCACTTATCGAGGGAATGTAAAAATCGCTCCCCATGAACGGAATCCCCAAACAGAACAGAGTCACGCTTTTAGAAAACACACTTATGCCTGCTTCAGGGGAAAGGTGAGGTGCGGTGACGCATAAAACTCGAGTTTGAAATGAGCACAGATACCCTTCCGAAAACCGAATATGGAATGGACACGACCTACTCCTTGCTCAATCAACTGGACTCACCAGACCCTGTTCATCGCACAAGTATCTATCCGACTAGTAAGCATCTTAAAAGCTAAGTCTTGATATCTCTGTGTAAGTGCATCAAGTGTGTGTAAAGCGGCCTAAAACCAGCAGGGAAAATCAGCTCAGACCCATTCTGAGGATACATTTCCAACACAAAGAAGAAACAAGCAGGGCAAAACAGAGAGAAATTCTTCCAAAATGCGTTCAGGGACTGGCATGCAACCAGGATTGACCACATCTACAGCCCCAGCGGCAGAAGACATAAGGCTGGACACTCTTGGGGCTGAGACGATTGGTGAGGTTGGGAAAGCAAATGCAGACCCTTGAAAGGAATCCTGCGTGCTCCCCATTCCATGGCTCCCAACTCTCCAGGTTCAACGCAATCTTCCGACAGCGAAAGCACTCATTGGAAACCCAGCGGATGCTACACCGTGGGATCGGGAAAGCTTTCTGAAACTCACCTCAGTTTTCCTCTCCTGGTGCTCGTGTTCTCCATTCAGGCCCCCTTAACTAACAATCTCCCCACTTGGAGACTCGGCGCCTTTCCATGCCTCTTTCGTACCGTCTGCAATTTGTCCGCAGGATGAACTGCAAGAGGGGGAACCAATGAGAGACTCGCTGGAGGTGTTTGGTCGGGCACATGTCACTCTCATTTCCCATCACGAAGAAGAATTCACCAGCGGTTCAGCCTGCCACCGCGGATCGACAATAGGGCGTGAAGCCATCCAGCCGTGTTGCGTCCCACTCACAAAAAAGCGACTTGGGAAATGGAGCTCAGGGGCCCTGCACTTCCCAAACCTGCAGAGTTCTAAACGATAACTATCGCCCCAAAATATATTGAGGTCAGGCTACGAAGAGGCGCTGAACGCAAGGCAGAACTGCAGGAAACGGATGTCAACGGGTACATCGGAATGGCCCCGATAGCACATGAAAAGCGCCAGAACGTGGACAATGATGCGGTTGGCCAAAAAGGGCGTATGCGTTTTTTCCTGAATATATTCAGGAAAAAACGCATACGCCCTTTTTGGCCAACCAAGCAACCTGGGAGAGCAAATCAGCACTACAAAGAAAACTCTCGCCCCCCCCCCCGGGGCAAAAGGGCCAGGCGAAAAAAGTCTAAAAACCAGAAAGGCAGGACAGCCCACGGAGTCAAGGGAGCCTTGTTAAGCTGATGGGCGGGATGTCAATGGCCAACAGCCAATCTTCACAAGTGTATCCTCTTTCCCAAACCATGTAAAACACAGAACCACAGAGCATAGGGCACTTCCACACATGGGCGTTGACCTTGGGAAAATGAAAAAATCAACCAGACACAGGGACCCCAAAGTTGAGGGCTGCTGTCTTGACAAGAACCTCCACTCTGGTACACGTTTCATATCCCAGGAAAGAGCCAAGTGGACAAAGACGAGTGGACAAGTGGACAAAGACAAGTGGACAAGTGGACAAGTGGTGCTACGTAGGTCCAATGGAGTGTCACTCAGCCATGAAATCCACGTCATGAGGCTGGTAGCAGCATCCTGAGTGGATTTAGGTACGATCATCCTCAGTGAAATAAGTCCCACAAAAAAAGAAACTTATGATATCACTTATCGAGGGAATGTAAAAATCGCTCCCCATGAACGGAATCCCCAAACAGAACAGAGTCACGCTTTTAGAAAACACACTTATGCCTGCTTCAGGGGAAAGGTGAGGTGCGGTGACGCATAAAACTCGAGTTTGAAATGAGCACAGATACCCTTCCGAAAACCGAATATGGAATGGACACGACCTACTCCTTGCTCAATCAACTGGACTCACCAGACCCTGTTCATCGCACAAGTATCTATCCGACTAGTAAGCATCTTAAAAGCTAAGTCTTGATATCTCTGTGTAAGTGCATCAAGTGTGTGTAAAGCGGCCTAAAACCAGCAGGGAAAATCAGCTCAGACCCATTCTGAGGATACATTTCCAACACAAAGAAGAAACAAGCAGGGCAAAACAGAGAGAAATTCTTCCAAAATGCGTTCAGGGACTGGCATGCAACCAGGATTGACCACATCTACAGCCCCAGCGGCAGAAGACATAAGGCTGGACACTCTTGGGGCTGAGACGATTGGTGAGGTTGGGAAAGCAAATGCAGACCCGTGAAAGGAATCCTGCGTGCTCCCCATTCCATGGCTCCCAACTCTCCAGGTTCAACGCAATCTTCCGACAGCGAAAGCACTCATTGGAAACCCAGCGGATGCTACACCGTGGGATCGGGAAAGCTTTCTGAAACTCACCTCAGTTTTCCTCTCCTGGTGCTCGTGTTCTCCATTCAGGCCCCCTTACTAACAATCTCCCCACTTGGAGTCTCGGCGCCTTTCCATGCCTCTTTCGTACCGTCTGCAATTTGTCCGCAGGATGAACTGCAAGAGGGGGAACCAATGAGAGACTCGCTGGAGGTGTTTGGTCGGGCACATGTCACTCTCATTTCCCATCACGGAGAAGAATTCACCAGCGGTTCAGCCTGCCACCGCGGATCGACAATAGGGCGTGAAGCCATCCAGCCGTGTTGCGTCCCACTCACAAAAAAGCGACTTGGGAAATGGAGCTCAGGGGCCCTGCACTTCCCAAACCTGCAGAGTTCTAAACGATAACTATCGCCCCAAAATATATTGAGGTCAGGCTACGAAGAGGCGCTGAACGCAAGGCAGAACTGCAGGAAACGGATGTCAACGGGTACATCGGAATGGCCCCGATAGCACATGAAAAGCGCCAGAACGTGGACAATGATGCGGTTGGCCAAAAAGGGCGTATGCGTTTTTTCCTGAATATATTCAGGAAAAAACGCATACGCCCTTTTTGGCCAACCAAGCAACCTGGGAGAGCAAATCAGCACTACCAAGAAATCTCTCGCCCCCCCCCCGGGGCAAAAGGGCCAGGCGAAAAAAGTCTAAAAACCAGAAAGGCAGGACAGCCCACGGAGTCAAGGGAGCCTTGTTAAGCTGATGGGCGGGATGTCAATGGCCAACAGCCAATCTTCACAAGTGTATCCTCTTTCCCAAACCATGTAAAACACAGAACCACAGAGCATAGGGCACTTCCACACATGGGCGTTGACCTTGGGAAAATGAAAAAATCAACCAGACACAGGGACCCCAAAGTTGAGGGCTGCTGTCTTGACAAGAACCTCCACTCCGGTACACGTTTCATATCCCAGGAAAGAGCCAAGTGGACAAAGACGAGTGGACAAGTGGACAAAGACAAGTGGACAAGTGGACAAGTGGTGCTACGTAGGTCCAATGGAGTGTCACTCAGCCATGAAATCCACGTCATGAGGCTGGTAGCAGCATCCTGAGTGGATTTAGGTACGATCATCCTCAGTGAAATAAGTCCCACAAAAAAAGAAACTTATGATATCACTTATCGAGGGAATGTAAAAATCGCTCCCCATGAACGGAATCCCCAAACAGAACAGAGTCACGCTTTTAGAAAACACACTTATGCCTGCTTCAGGGGAAAGGTGAGGTGCGGTGACGCATAAAACTCGAGTTTGAAATGAGCACAGATACCCTTCCGAAAACCGAATATGGAATGGACACGACCTACTCCTTGCTCAATCAACTGGACTCACCAGACCCTGTTCATCGCACAAGTATCTATCCGACTAGTAAGCATCTTAAAAGCTAAGTCTTGATATCTCTGTGTAAGTGCATCAAGTGTGTGTAAAGCGGCCTAAAACCAGCAGGGAAAATCAGCTCAGACCCATTCTGAGGATACATTTCCAACACAAAGAAGAAACAAGCAGGGCAAAACAGAGAGAAATTCTTCCAAAATGCGTTCAGGGACTGGCATGCAACCAGGATTGACCACATCTACAGCCCCAGCGGCAGAAGACATAAGGCTGGACACTCTTGGGGCTGAGACGATTGGTGAGGTTGGGAAAGCAAATGCAGACCCTTGAAAGGAATCCTGCGTGCTCCCCATTCCATGGCTCCCAACTCTCCAGGTTCAACGCAATCTTCCGACAGCGAAAGCACTCATTGGAAACCCAGCGGATGCTACACCGTGGGATCGGGAAAGCTTTCTGAAACTCACCTCAGTTTTCCTCTCCTGGTGCTCGTGTTCTCCATTCAGGCCCCCTTAACTAACAATCTCCCCACTTGGAGACTCGGCGCCTTTCCATGCCTCTTTCGTACCGTCTGCAATTTGTCCGCAGGATGAACTGCAAGAGGGGGAACCAATGAGAGACTCGCTGGAGGTGTTTGGTCGGGCACATGTCACTCTCATTTCCCATCACGAAGAAGAATTCACCAGCGGTTCAGCCTGCCACCGCGGATCGACAATAGGGCGTGAAGCCATCCAGCCGTGTTGCGTCCCACTCACAAAAAAGCGACTTGGGAAATGGAGCTCAGGGGCCCTGCACTTCCCAAACCTGCAGAGTTCTAAACGATAACTATCGCCCCAAAATATATTGAGGTCAGGCTACGAAGAGGCGCTGAACGCAAGGCAGAACTGCAGGAAACGGATGTCAACGGGTACATCGGAATGGCCCCGATAGCACATGAAAAGCGCCAGAACGTGGACAATGATGCGGTTGGCCAAAAAGGGCGTATGCGTTTTTTCCTGAATATATTCAGGAAAAAACGCATACGCCCTTTTTGGCCAACCAAGCAACCTGGGAGAGCAAATCAGCACTACAAAGAAAACTCTCGCCCCCCCCCCCCGGGGCAAAAGGGCCAGGCGAAAAAAGTCTAAAAACCAGAAAGGCAGGACAGCCCACGGAGTCAAGGGAGCCTTGTTAAGCTGATGGGCGGGATGTCAATGGCCAACAGCCAATCTTCACAAGTGTATCCTCTTTCCCAAACCATGTAAAACACAGAACCACAGAGCATAGGGCACTTCCACACATGGGCGTTGACCTTGGGAAAATGAAAAAATCAACCAGACACAGGGACCCCAAAGTTGAGGGCTGCTGTCTTGACAAGAACCTCCACTCTGGTACACGTTTCATATCCCAGGAAAGAGCCAAGTGGACAAAGACGAGTGGACAAGTGGACAAAGACAAGTGGACAAGTGGACAAGTGGTGCTACGTAGGTCCAATGGAGTGTCACTCAGCCATGAAATCCACGTCATGAGGCTGGTAGCAGCATCCTGAGTGGATTTAGGTACGATCATCCTCAGTGAAATAAGTCCCACAAAAAAAGAAACTTATGATATCACTTATCGAGGGAATGTAAAAATCGCTCCCCATGAACGGAATCCCCAAACAGAACAGAGTCACGCTTTTAGAAAACACACTTATGCCTGCTTCAGGGGAAAGGTGAGGTGCGGTGACGCATAAAACTCGAGTTTGAAATGAGCACAGATACCCTTCCGAAAACCGAATATGGAATGGACACGACCTACTCCTTGCTCAATCAACTGGACTCACCAGACCCTGTTCATCGCACAAGTATCTATCCGACTAGTAAGCATCTTAAAAGCTAAGTCTTGATATCTCTGTGTAAGTGCATCAAGTGTGTGTAAAGCGGCCTAAAACCAGCAGGGAAAATCAGCTCAGACCCATTCTGAGGATACATTTCCAACACAAAGAAGAAACAAGCAGGGCAAAACAGAGAGAAATTCTTCCAAAATGCGTTCAGGGACTGGCATGCAACCAGGATTGACCACATCTACAGCCCCAGCGGCAGAAGACATAAGGCTGGACACTCTTGGGGCTGAGACGATTGGTGAGGTTGGGAAAGCAAATGCAGACCCGTGAAAGGAATCCTGCGTGCTCCCCATTCCATGGCTCCCAACTCTCCAGGTTCAACGCAATCTTCCGACAGCGAAAGCACTCATTGGAAACCCAGCGGATGCTACACCGTGGGATCGGGAAAGCTTTCTGAAACTCACCTCAGTTTTCCTCTCCTGGTGCTCGTGTTCTCCATTCAGGCCCCCTTACTAACAATCTCCCCACTTGGAGTCTCGGCGCCTTTCCATGCCTCTTTCGTACCGTCTGCAATTTGTCCGCAGGATGAACTGCAAGAGGGGGAACCAATGAGAGACTCGCTGGAGGTGTTTGGTCGGGCACATGTCACTCTCATTTCCCATCACGGAGAAGAATTCACCAGCGGTTCAGCCTGCCACCGCGGATCGACAATAGGGCGTGAAGCCATCCAGCCGTGTTGCGTCCCACTCACAAAAAAGCGACTTGGGAAATGGAGCTCAGGGGCCCTGCACTTCCCAAACCTGCAGAGTTCTAAACGATAACTATCGCCCCAAAATATATTGAGGTCAGGCTACGAAGAGGCGCTGAACGCAAGGCAGAACTGCAGGAAACGGATGTCAACGGGTACATCGGAATGGCCCCGATAGCACATGAAAAGCGCCAGAACGTGGACAATGATGCGGTTGGCCAAAAAGGGCGTATGCGTTTTTTCCTGAATATATTCAGGAAAAAACGCATACGCCCTTTTTGGCCAACCAAGCAACCTGGGAGAGCAAATCAGCACTACCAAGAAATCTCTCGCCCCCCCCCCGGGGCAAAAGGGCCAGGCGAAAAAAGTCTAAAAACCAGAAAGGCAGGACAGCCCACGGAGTCAAGGGAGCCTTGTTAAGCTGATGGGCGGGATGTCAATGGCCAACAGCCAATCTTCACAAGTGTATCCTCTTTCCCAAACCATGTAAAACACAGAACCACAGAGCATAGGGCACTTCCACACATGGGCGTTGACCTTGGGAAAATGAAAAAATCAACCAGACACAGGGACCCCAAAGTTGAGGGCTGCTGTCTTGACAAGAACCTCCACTCCGGTACACGTTTCATATCCCAGGAAAGAGCCAAGTGGACAAAGACGAGTGGACAAGTGGACAAAGACAAGTGGACAAGTGGACAAGTGGTGCTACGTAGGTCCAATGGAGTGTCACTCAGCCATGAAATCCACGTCATGAGGCTGGTAGCAGCATCCTGAGTGGATTTAGGTACGATCATCCTCAGTGAAATAAGTCCCACAAAAAAAGAAACTTATGATATCACTTATCGAGGGAATGTAAAAATCGCTCCCCATGAACGGAATCCCCAAACAGAACAGAGTCACGCTTTTAGAAAACACACTTATGCCTGCTTCAGGGGAAAGGTGAGGTGCGGTGACGCATAAAACTCGAGTTTGAAATGAGCACAGATACCCTTCCGAAAACCGAATATGGAATGGACACGACCTACTCCTTGCTCAATCAACTGGACTCACCAGACCCTGTTCATCGCACAAGTATCTATCCGACTAGTAAGCATCTTAAAAGCTAAGTCTTGATATCTCTGTGTAAGTGCATCAAGTGTGTGTAAAGCGGCCTAAAACCAGCAGGGAAAATCAGCTCAGACCCATTCTGAGGATACATTTCCAACACAAAGAAGAAACAAGCAGGGCAAAACAGAGAGAAATTCTTCCAAAATGCGTTCAGGGACTGGCATGCAACCAGGATTGACCACATCTACAGCCCCAGCGGCAGAAGACATAAGGCTGGACACTCTTGGGGCTGAGACGATTGGTGAGGTTGGGAAAGCAAATGCAGACCCTTGAAAGGAATCCTGGGTGCTCCCCATTCCATGGCTCCCAACTCTCCAGGTTCAACGCAATCTTCCGACAGCGAAAGCACTCATTGGAAACCCAGCGGATGCTACACCGTGGGATCGGGAAAGCTTTCTGAAACTCACCTCAGTTTTCCTCTCCTGGTGCTCGTGTTCTCCATTCAGGCCCCCTTAACTAACAATCTCCCCACTTGGAGACTCGGCGCCTTTCCATGCCTCTTTCGTACCGTCTGCAATTTGTCCGCAGGATGAACTGCAAGAGGGGGAACCAATGAGAGACTCGCTGGAGGTGTTTGGTCGGGCACATGTCACTCTCATTTCCCATCACGAAGAAGAATTCACCAGCGGTTCAGCCTGCCACCGCGGATCGACAATAGGGCGTGAAGCCATCCAGCCGTGTTGCGTCCCACTCACAAAAAAGCGACTTGGGAAATGGAGCTCAGGGGCCCTGCACTTCCCAAACCTGCAGAGTTCTAAACGATAACTATCGCCCCAAAATATATTGAGGTCAGGCTACGAAGAGGCGCTGAACGCAAGGAAGAACTGCAGGAAACGGATGTCAACGGGTACATCGGAATGGCCCCGATAGCACATGAAAAGCGCCAGAACGTGGACAATGATGCGGTTGGCCAAAAAGGGCGTATGCGTTTTTTCCTGAATATATTCAGGAAAAAACGCATACGCCCTTTTTGGCCAACCAAGCAACCTGGGAGAGCAAATCAGCACTACAAAGAAATCTCTCGCCCCCCCACCCCCGGGGCAAAAGGGCCAGGCGAAAAAAGTCTAAAAACCAGAAAGGCAGGACAGCCCACGGAGTCAAGGGAGCCTTGTTAAGCTGATGGGCGGGATGTCAATGGCCAACAGCCAATCTTCACAAGTGTATCCTCTTTCCCAAACCATGTAAAACACAGAACCACAGAGCATAGGGCACTTCCACACATGGGCGTTGACCTTGGGAAAATGAAAAAATCAACCAGACACAGGGACCCCAAAGTTGAGGGCTGCTGTCTTGACAAGAACCTCCACTCCGGTACACGTTTCATATCCCAGGAAAGAGCCAAGTGGACAAAGACGAGTGGACAAGTGGACAAAGACAAGTGGACAAGTGGACAAGTGGTGCTACGTAGGTCCAATGGAGTGTCACTCAGCCATGAAATCCACGTCATGAGGCTGGTAGCAGCATCCTGAGTGGATTTAGGTACGATCATCCTCAGTGAAATAAGTCCCACAAAAAAAGAAACTTATGATATCACTTATCGAGGGAATGTAAAAATCGCTCCCCATGAACGGAATCCCCAAACAGAACAGAGTCACGCTTTTAGAAAACACACTTATGCCTGCTTCAGGGGAAAGGTGAGGTGCGGTGACGCATAAAACTCGAGTTTGAAATGAGCACAGATACCCTTCCGAAAACCGAATATGGAATGGACACGACCTACTCCTTGCTCAATCAACTGGACTCACCAGACCCTGTTCATCGCACAAGTATCTATCCGACTAGTAAGCATCTTAAAAGCTAAGTCTTGATATCTCTGTGTAAGTGCATCAAGTGTGTGTAAAGCGGCCTAAAACCAGCAGGGAAAATCAGCTCAGACCCATTCTGAGGATACATTTCCAACACAAAGAAGAAACAAGCAGGGCAAAACAGAGAGAAATTCTTCCAAAATGCGTTCAGGGACTGGCATGCAACCAGGATTGACCACATCTACAGCCCCAGCGGCAGAAGACATAAGGCTGGACACTCTTGGGGCTGAGACGATTGGTGAGGTTGGGAAAGCAAATGCAGACCCTTGAAAGGAATCCTGGGTGCTCCCCATTCCATGGCTCCCAACTCTCCAGGTTCAACGCAATCTTCCGACAGCGAAAGCACTCATTGGAAACCCAGCGGATGCTACACCGTGGGATCGGGAAAGCTTTCTGAAACTCACCTCAGTTTTCCTCTCCTGGTGCTCGTGTTCTCCATTCAGGCCCCCTTAACTAACAATCTCCCCACTTGGAGACTCGGCGCCTTTCCATGCCTCTTTCGTACCGTCTGCAATTTGTCCGCAGGATGAACTGCAAGAGGGGGAACCAATGAGAGACTCGCTGGAGGTGTTTGGTCGGGCACATGTCACTCTCATTTCCCATCACGAAGAAGAATTCACCAGCGGTTCAGCCTGCCACCGCGGATCGACAATAGGGCGTGAAGCCATCCAGCCGTGTTGCGTCCCACTCACAAAAAAGCGACTTGGGAAATGGAGCTCAGGGGCCCTGCACTTCCCAAACCTGCAGAGTTCTAAACGATAACTATCGCCCCAAAATATATTGAGGTCAGGCTACGAAGAGGCGCTGAACGCAAGGAAGAACTGCAGGAAACGGATGTCAACGGGTACATCGGAATGGCCCCGATAGCACATGAAAAGCGCCAGAACGTGGACAATGATGCGGTTGGCCAAAAAGGGCGTATGCGTTTTTTCCTGAATATATTCAGGAAAAAACGCATACGCCCTTTTTGGCCAACCAAGCAACCTGGGAGAGCAAATCAGCACTACAAAGAAATCTCTCGCCCCCCCACCCCCGGGGCAAAAGGGCCAGGCGAAAAAAGTCTAAAAACCAGAAAGGCAGGACAGCCCACGGAGTCAAGGGAGCCTTGTTAAGGTGATGGGCGGGATGTCAATGGCCAACAGCCAATCTTCACAAGTGTATCCTCTTTCCCAAACCATGTAAAACACAGAACCACAGAGCATAGGGCACTTCCACACATGGGCGTTGACCTTGGGAAAATGAAAAAATCAACCAGACACAGGGACCCCAAAGTTGAGGGCTGCTGTCTTGACAAGAACCTCCACTCCGGTACACGTTTCATATCCCAGGAAAGAGCCAAGTGGACAAAGACGAGTGGACAAGTGGACAAAGACAAGTGGACAAGTGGACAAGTGGTGCTACGTAGGTCCAATGGAGTGTCACTCAGCCATGAAATCCACGTCATGAGGCTGGTAGCAGCATCCTGAGTGGATTTAGGTACGATCATCCTCAGTGAAATAAGTCCCACAAAAAAAGAAACTTATGATATCACTTATCGAGGGAATGTAAAAATCGCTCCCCATGAACGGAATCCCCAAACAGAACAGAGTCACGCTTTTAGAAAACACACTTATGCCTGCTTCAGGGGGAAGGTGAGGTGCGGTGACGCATAAAACTCGAGTTTGAAATGAGCACAGATACCCTTCCGAAAACCGAATATGGAATGGACACGACCTACTCCTTGCTCAATCAACTGGACTCACCAGACCCTGTTCATCGCACAAGTATCTATCCGACTAGTAAGCATCTTAAAAGCTAAGTCTTGATATCTCTGTGTAAGTGCATCAAGTGTGTGTAAAGCGGCCTAAAACCAGCAGGGAAAATCAGCTCAGACCCATTCTGAGGATACATTTCCAACACAAAGAAGAAACAAGCAGGGCAAAACAGAGAGAAATTCTTCCAAAATGCGTTCAGGGACTGGCATGCAACCAGGATTGACCACATCTACAGCCCCAGCGGCAGAAGACATAAGGCTGGACACTCTTGGGGCTGAGACGATTGGTGAGGTTGGGAAAGCAAATGCAGACCCTTGAAAGGAATCCTGCGTGCTCCCCATTCCATGGCTCCCAACTCTCCAGGTTCAACGCAATCTTCCGACAGCGAAAGCACTCATTGGAAACCCAGCGGATGCTACACCGTGGGATCGGGAAAGCTTTCTGAAACTCACCTCAGTTTTCCTCTCCTGGTGCTCGTGTTCTCCATTCAGGCCCCCTTAACTAACAATCTCCCCACTTGGAGACTCGGCGCCTTTCCATGCCTCTTTCGTACCGTCTGCAATTTGTCCGCAGGATGAACTGCAAGAGGGGGAACCAATGAGAGACTCGCTGGAGGTGTTTGGTCGGGCACATGTCACTCTCATTTCCCATCACGAAGAAGAATTCACCAGCGGTTCAGCCTGCCACCGCGGATCGACAATAGGGCGTGAAGCCATCCAGCCGTGTTGCGTCCCACTCACAAAAAAGCGACTTGGGAAATGGAGCTCAGGGGCCCTGCACTTCCCAAACCTGCAGAGTTCTAAACGATAACTATCGCCCCAAAATATATTGAGGTCAGGCTACGAAGAGGCGCTGAACGCAAGGAAGAACTGCAGGAAACGGATGTCAACGGGTACATCGGAATGGCCCCGATAGCACATGAAAAGCGCCAGAACGTGGACAATGATGCGGTTGGCCAAAAAGGGCGTATGCGTTTTTTCCTGAATATATTCAGGAAAAAACGCATACGCCCTTTTTGGCCAACCAAGCAACCTGGGAGAGCAAATCAGCACTACAAAGAAAACTCTCGCCCCCCCCCGGGGCAAAAGGGCCAGGCGAAAAAAGTCTAAAAACCAGAAAGGCAGGACAGCCCACGGAGTCAAGGGAGCCTTGTTAAGCTGATGGGCGGGATGTCAATGGCCAACAACCAATCTTCACAAGTGTATCCTCTTTCCCAAACCATGTAAAACACAGAACCACAGAGCATAGGGCACTTCCACACATGGGCGTTGACCTTGGGAAAATGAAAAAATCAACCAGACACAGGGACCCCAAAGTTGAGGGCTGCTGTCTTGACAAGAACCTCCACTCCGGTACACGTTTCATATCCCAGGAAAGAGCCAAGTGGACAAAGACGAGTGGACAAGTGGACAAAGACAAGTGGACAAGTGGACAAGTGGTGCTACGTAGGTCCAATGGAGTGTCACTCAGCCATGAAATCCACGTCATGAGGCTGGTAGCAGCATCCTGAGTGGATTTAGGTACGATCATCCTCAGTGAAATAAGTCCCACAAAAAAAGAAACTTATGATATCACTTATCGAGGGAATGTAAAAATCGCTCCCCATGAACGGAATCCCCAAACAGAACAGAGTCACGCTTTTAGAAAACACACTTATGCCTGCTTCAGGGGAAAGGTGAGGTGCGGTGACGCATAAAACTCGAGTTTGAAATGAGCACAGATACCCTTCCGAAAACCGAATATGGAATGGACACGACCTACTCCTTGCTCAATCAACTGGACTCACCAGACCCTGTTCATCGCACAAGTATCTATCCGACTAGTAAGCATCTTAAAAGCTAAGTCTTGATATCTCTGTGTAAGTGCATCAAGTGTGTGTAAAGCGGCCTAAAACCAGCAGGGAAAATCAGCTCAGACCCATTCTGAGGATACATTTCCAACACAAAGAAGAAACAAGCAGGGCAAAACAGAGAGAAATTCTTCCAAAATGCGTTCAGGGACTGGCATGCAACCAGGATTGACCACATCTACAGCCCCAGCGGCAGAAGACATAAGGCTGGACACTCTTGGGGCTGAGACGATTGGTGAGGTTGGGAAAGCAAATGCAGACCCGTGAAAGGAATCCTGCGTGCTCCCCATTCCATGGCTCCCAACTCTCCAGGTTCAACGCAATCTTCCGACAGCGAAAGCACTCATTGGAAACCCAGCGGATGCTACACCGTGGGATCGGGAAAGCTTTCTGAAACTCACCTCAGTTTTCCTCTCCTGGTGCTCGTGTTCTCCATTCAGGCCCCCTTACTAACAATCTCCCCACTTGGAGACTCGGCGCCTTTCCATGCCTCTTTCGTACCGTCTGCAATTTGTCCGCAGGATGAACTGCAAGAGGGGGAACCAATGAGAGACTCGCTGGAGGTGTTTGGTCGGGCACATGTCACTCTCATTTCCCATCACGAAGAAGAATTCACCAGCGGTTCAGCCTGCCACCGCGGATCGACAATAGGGCGTGAAGCCATCCAGCCGTGTTGCGTCCCACTCACAAAAAAGCGACTTGGGAAATGGAGCTCAGGGGCCCTGCACTTCCCAAACCTGCAGAGTTCTAAACGATAACTATCGCCCCAAAATATATTGAGGGCAGGCTACGAAGAGGCGCTGAACGCAAGGCAGAACTGCAGGAAACGGATGTCAACGGGTACATCGGAATGGCCCCGATAGCACATGAAAAGCGCCAGAACGTGGACAATGATGCGGTTGGCCAAAAAGGGCGTATGCGTTTTTTCCTGAATATATTCAGGAAAAAACGCATACGCCCTTTTTGGCCAACCAAGCAACCTGGGAGAGCAAATCAGCACTACAAAGAAATCTCTCGCCCCCCCCCCCCCGGGGCAAAAGGGCCAGGCGAAAAAAGTCTAAAAACCAGAAAGGCAGGACAGCCCACGGAGTCAAGGGAGCCTTGTTAAGCTGATGGGCGGGATGTCAATGGCCAACAGCCAATCTTCACAAGTGTATCCTCTTTCCCAAACCATGTAAAACACAGAACCACAGAGCATAGGGCACTTCCACACATGGGCGTTGACCTTGGGAAAATGAAAAAATCAACCAGACACAGGGACCCCAAAGTTGAGGGCTGCTGTCTTGACAAGAACCTCCACTCCGGTACACGTTTCATATCCCAGGAAAGAGCCAAGTGGACAAAGACGAGTGGACAAGTGGACAAAGACAAGTGGACAAGTGGACAAGTGGTGCTACGTAGGTCCAATGGAGTGTCACTCAGCCATGAAATCCACGTCATGAGGCTGGTAGCAGCATCCTGAGTGGATTTAGGTACGATCATCCTCAGTGAAATAAGTCCCACAAAAAAAGAAACTTATGATATCACTTATCGAGGGAATGTAAAAATCGCTCCCCATGAACGGAATCCCCAAACAGAACAGAGTCACGCTTTTAGAAAACACACTTATGCCTGCTTCAGGGGAAAGGTGAGGTGCGGTGACGCATAAAACTCGAGTTTGAAATGAGCACAGATACCCTTCCGAAAACCGAATATGGAATGGACACGACCTACTCCTTGCTCAATCAACTGGACTCACCAGACCCTGTTCATCGCACAAGTATCTATCCGACTAGTAAGCATCTTAAAAGCTAAGTCTTGATATCTCTGTGTAAGTGCATCAAGTGTGTGTAAAGCGGCCTAAAACCAGCAGGGAAAATCAGCTCAGACCCATTCTGAGGATACATTTCCAACACAAAGAAGAAACAAGCAGGGCAAAACAGAGAGAAATTCTTCCAAAATGCGTTCAGGGACTGGCATGCAACCAGGATTGACCACATCTACAGCCCCAGCGGCAGAAGACATAAGGCTGGACACTCTTGGGGCTGAGACGATTGGTGAGGTTGGGAAAGCAAATGCAGACCCTTGAAAGGAATCCTGCGTGCTCCCCATTCCATGGCTCCCAACTCTCCAGGTTCAACGCAATCTTCCGACAGCGAAAGCACTCATTGGAAACCCAGCGGATGCTACACCGTGGGATCGGGAAAGCTTTCTGAAACTCACCTCAGTTTTCCTCTCCTGGTGCTCGTGTTCTCCATTCAGGCCCCCTTACTAACAATCTCCCCACTTGGAGACTCGGCGCCTTTCCATGCCTCTTTCGTACCGTCTGCAATTTGTCCGCAGGATGAACTGCAAGAGGGGGAACCAATGAGAGACTCGCTGGAGGTGTTTGGTCGGGCACATGTCACTCTCATTTCCCATCACGAAGAAGAATTCACCAGCGGTTCAGCCTGCCACCGCGGATCGACAATAGGGCGTGAAGCCATCCAGCCGTGTTGCGTCCCACTCACAAAAAAGCGACTTGGGAAATGGAGCTCAGGGGCCCTGCACTTCCCAAACCTGCAGAGTTCTAAACGATAACTATCGCCCCAAAATATATTGAGGGCAGGCTACGAAGAGGCGCTGAACGCAAGGCAGAACTGCAGGAAACGGATGTCAACGGGTACATCGGAATGGCCCCGATAGCACATGAAAAGCGCCAGAACGTGGACAATGATGCGGTTGGCCAAAAAGGGCGTATGCGTTTTTTCCTGAATATATTCAGGAAAAAACGCATACGCCCTTTTTGGCCAACCAAGCAACCTGGGAGAGCAAATCAGCACTACAAAGAAATCTCTCGCCCCCCCCCCCCCCCCCGGGGCAAAAGGGCCAGGCGAAAAAAGTCTAAAAACCAGAAAGGCGGGACAGCCCACGGAGTCAAGGGAGCCTTGTTAAGCTGATGGGCGGGATGTCAATGGCCAACAGCCAATCTTCACAAGTGTATCCTCTTTCCCAAACCATGTAAAACACAGAACCACAGAGCATAGGGCACTTCCACACATGGGCGTTGACCTTGGGAAAATGAAAAAATCAACCAGACACAGGGACCCCAAAGCTGAGGGCTGCTGTCTTGACAAGAACCTCCACTCCGGTACACGTTTCATATCCCAGGAAAGAGCCAAGTGGACAAAGATGAGTGGACAAGTGGACAAAGACAAGTGGACAAGTGGACAAGTGGTGCTACGTAGGTCCAATGGAGTGTCACTCAGCCATGAAATCCACGTCATGAGGCTGGTAGCAGCATCCTGAGTGGATTTAGGTACGATCATCCTCAGTGAAATAAGTCCCACAAAAAAAGAAACTTATGATATCACTTATCGAGGGAATGTAAAAATCGCTCCCCATGAACGGAATCCCCAAACAGAACAGAGTCACGCTTTTAGAAAACACACTTATGCCTGCTTCAGGGGAAAGGTGAGGTGCGGTGACGCATAAAACTCGAGTTTGAAATGAGCACAGATACCCTTCCGAAAACCGAATATGGAATGGACACGACCTACTCCTTGCTCAATCAACTGGACTCACCAGACCCTGTTCATCGCACAAGTATCTATCCGACTAGTAAGCATCTTAAAAGCTAAGTCTTGATATCTCTGTGTAAGTGCATCAAGTGTGTGTAAAGCGGCCTAAAACCAGCAGGGAAAATCAGCTCAGACCCATTCTGAGGATACATTTCCAACACAAAGAAGAAACAAGCAGGGCAAAACAGAGAGAAATTCTTCCAAAATGCGTTCACGGACTGGCATGCAACCAGGATTGACCACATCTACAGCCCCAGCGGCAGAAGACATAAGGCTGGACACTCTTGGGGCTGAGACGATTGGTGAGGTTGGGAAAGCAAATGCAGACCCTTGAAAGGAATCCTGGGTGCTCCCCATTCCATGGCTCCCAACTCTCCAGGTTCAACGCAATCTTCCGACAGCGAAAGCACTCATTGGAAACCCAGCGGATGCTACACCGTGGGATCGGGAAAGCTTTCTGAAACTCACCTCAGTTTTCCTCTCCTGGTGCTCGTGTTCTCCATTCAGGCCCCCTTAACTAACAATCTCCCCACTTGGAGACTCGGCGCCTTTCCATGCCTCTTTCGTACCGTCTGCAATTTGTCCGCAGGATGAACTGCAAGAGGGGGAACCAATGAGAGACTCGCTGGAGGTGTTTGGTCGGGCACATGTCACTCTCATTTCCCATCACGAAGAAGAATTCACCAGCGGTTCAGCCTGCCACCGCGGATCGACAATAGGGCGTGAAGCCATCCAGCCGTGTTGCGTCCCACTCACAAAAAAGCGACTTGGGAAATGGAGCTCAGGGGCCCTGCACTTCCCAAACCTGCAGAGTTCTAAACGATAACTATCGCCCCAAAATATATTGAGGTCAGGCTACGAAGAGGCGCTGAACGCAAGGAAGAACTGCAGGAAACGGATGTCAACGGGTACATCGGAATGGCCCCGATAGCACATGAAAAGCGCCAGAACGTGGACAATGATGCGGTTGGCCAAAAAGGGCGTATGCGTTTTTTCCTGAATATATTCAGGAAAAAACGCATACGCCCTTTTTGGCCAACCAAGCAACCTGGGAGAGCAAATCAGCACTACAAAGAAATCTCTCGCCCCCCCACCCCCGGGGCAAAAGGGCCAGGCGAAAAAAGTCTAAAAACCAGAAAGGCAGGACAGCCCACGGAGTCAAGGGAGCCTTGTTAAGCTGATGGGCGGGATGTCAATGGCCAACAGCCAATCTTCACAAGTGTATCCTCTTTCCCAAACCATGTAAAACACAGAACCACAGAGCATAGGGCACTTCCACACATGGGCGTTGACCTTGGGAAAATGAAAAAATCAACCAGACACAGGGACCCCAAAGTTGAGGGCTGCTGTCTTGACAAGAACCTCCACTCCGGTACACGTTTCATATCCCAGGAAAGAGCCAAGTGGACAAAGACGAGTGGACAAGTGGACAAAGACAAGTGGACAAGTGGACAAGTGGTGCTACGTAGGTCCAATGGAGTGTCACTCAGCCATGAAATCCACGTCATGAGGCTGGTAGCAGCATCCTGAGTGGATTTAGGTACGATCATCCTCAGTGAAATAAGTCCCACAAAAAAAGAAACTTATGATATCACTTATCGAGGGAATGTAAAAATCGCTCCCCATGAACGGAATCCCCAAACAGAACAGAGTCACGCTTTTAGAAAACACACTTATGCCTGCTTCAGGGGAAAGGTGAGGTGCGGTGACGCATAAAACTCGAGTTTGAAATGAGCACAGATACCCTTCCGAAAACCGAATATGGAATGGACACGACCTACTCCTTGCTCAATCAACTGGACTCACCAGACCCTGTTCATCGCACAAGTATCTATCCGACTAGTAAGCATCTTAAAAGCTAAGTCTTGATATCTCTGTGTAAGTGCATCAAGTGTGTGTAAAGCGGCCTAAAACCAGCAGGGAAAATCAGCTCAGACCCATTCTGAGGATACATTTCCAACACAAAGAAGAAACAAGCAGGGCAAAACAGAGAGAAATTCTTCCAAAATGCGTTCAGGGACTGGCATGCAACCAGGATTGACCACATCTACAGCCCCAGCGGCAGAAGACATAAGGCTGGACACTCTTGGGGCTGAGACGATTGGTGAGGTTGGGAAAGCAAATGCAGACCCTTGAAAGGAATCCTGCGTGCTCCCCATTCCATGGCTCCCAACTCTCCAGGTTCAACGCAATCTTCCGACAGCGAAAGCACTCATTGGAAACCCAGCGGATGCTACACCGTGGGATCGGGAAAGCTTTCTGAAACTCACCTCAGTTTTCCTCTCCTGGTGCTCGTGTTCTCCATTCAGGCCCCCTTAACTAACAATCTCCCCACTTGGAGACTCGGCGCCTTTCCATGCCTCTTTCGTACCGTCTGCAATTTGTCCGCAGGATGAACTGCAAGAGGGGGAACCAATGAGAGACTCGCTGGAGGTGTTTGGTCGGGCACATGTCACTCTCATTTCCCATCACGAAGAAGAATTCACCAGCGGTTCAGCCTGCAACCGCGGATCGACAATAGGGCGTGAAGCCATCCAGCCGTGTTGCGTCCCACTCACAAAAAAGCGACTTGGGAAATGGAGCTCAGGGGCACTGCACTTCCCAAACCTGCAGAGTTCTAAACGAGAACTATCGCCCCAAAATATATTGAGGGCAGGCTACGAAGAGGCGCTGAACGCAAGGCAGAACTGCAGGAAACGGATGTCAACGGGTACATCGGAATGGCCCCGATAGCACATGAAAAGCGCCAGAACGTGGACAATGATGCGGTTGGCCAAAAAGGGCGTATGCGTTTTTTCCTGAATATATTCAGGAAAAAACGCATACGCCCTTTTTGGCCAACCAAGCAACCTGGGAGAGCAAATCAGCACTACAAAGAAATCTCTCGCCCCCCCACCCCCGGGGCAAAAGGGCCAGGCGAAAAAAGTCTAAAAACCAGAAAGGCAGGACAGCCCACGGAGTCAAGGGAGCCTTGTTAAGCTGATGGGCGGGATGTCAATGGCCAACAGCCAATCTTCACAAGTGTATCCTCTTTCCCAAACCATGTAAAACACAGAACCACAGAGCATAGGGCACTTCCACACATGGGCGTTGACCTTGGGAAAATGAAAAAATCAACCAGACACAGGGACCCCAAAGTTGAGGGCTGCTGTCTTGACAAGAACCTCCACTCCGGTACACGTTTCATATCCCAGGAAAGAGCCAAGTGGACAAAGACGAGTGGACAAGTGGACGACAAGTGGACAAGTGGACAAGTGGTGCTACGTAGGTCCAATGGAGTGTCACTCAGCCATGAAATCCACGTCATGAGGCTGGTAGCAGCATCCTGAGTGGATTTAGGTACGATCATCCTCAGTGAAATAAGTCCCACAAAAAAAGAAACTTATGATATCACTTATCGAGGGAATGTAAAAATCGCTCCCCATGAACGGAATCCCCAAACAGAACAGAGTCACGCTTTTAGAAAACACACTTATGCCTGCTTCAGGGGAAAGGTGAGGTGCGGTGACGCATAAAACTCGAGTTTGAAATGAGCACAGATACCCTTCCGAAAACCGAATATGGAATGGACACGACCTACTCCTTGCTCAATCAACTGGACTCACCAGACCCTGTTCATCGCACAAGTATCTATCCGACTAGTAAGCATCTTAAAAGCTAAGTCTTGATATCTCTGTGTAAGTGCATCAAGTGTGTGTAAAGCGGCCTAAAACCAGCAGGGAAAATCAGCTCAGACCCATTCTGAGGATACATTTCCAACACAAAGAAGAAACAAGCAGGGCAAAACAGAGAGAAATTCTTCCAAAATGCGTTCAGGGACTGGCATGCAACCAGGATTGACCACATCTACAGCCCCAGCGGCAGAAGACATAAGGCTGGACACTCTTGGGGCTGAGACGATTGGTGAGGTTGGGAAAGCAAATGCAGACCCTTGAAAGGAATCCTGCGTGCTCCCCATTCCATGGCTCCCAACTCTCCAGGTTCAACGCAATCTTCCGACAGCGAAAGCACTCATTGGAAACCCAGCGGATGCTACACCGTGGGATCGGGAAAGCTTTCTGAAACTCACCTCAGTTTTCCTCTCCTGGTGCTCGTGTTCTCCATTCAGGCCCCCTTACTAACAATCTCCCCACTTGGAGACTCGGCGCCTTTCCATGCCTCTTTCGTACCGTCTGCAATTTGTCCGCAGGATGAACTGCAAGAGGGGGAACCAATGAGAGACTCGCTGGAGGTGTTTGGTCGGGCACATGTCACTCTCATTTCCCATCACGAAGAAGAATTCACCAGCGGTTCAGCCTGCCACCGCGGATCGACAATAGGGCGTGAAGCCATCCAGCCGTGTTGCGTCCCACTCACAAAAAAGCGACTTGGGAAATGGAGCTCAGGGGCCCTGCACTTCCCAAACCTGCAGAGTTCTAAACGATAACTATCGCCCCAAAATATATTGAGCGCAGGCTACGAAGAGGCGCTGAACGCAAGGCAGAACTGCAGGAAACGGATGTCAACGGGTACATCGGAATGGCCCCGATAGCACATGAAAAGCGCCAGAACGTGGACAATGATGCGGTTGGCCAAAAAGGGCGTATGCGTTTTTTCCTGAATATATTCAGGAAAAAACACATACGCCCTTTTTGGCCAACCAAGCAACCTGGGAGAGCAAATCAGCACTACAAAGAAATCTCTCGCCCCCCCCCGGGGGCAAAAGGGCCAGGCGAAAAAAGTCTAAAAACCAGAAAGGCAGGACAGCCCACGGAGTCAAGGGAGCCTTGTTAAGCTGATGGGCGGGATGTCAATGGCCAACAGCCAATCTTCACAAGTGTATCCTCTTTCCCAAACCATGTAAAACACAGAACCACAGAGCATAGGGCACTTCCACACATGGGCGTTGACCTTGGGAAAATGAAAAAATCAACCAGACACAGGGACCCCAAAGTTGAGGGCTGCTGTCTTGACAAGAACCTCCACTCCGGTACACGTTTCATATCCCAGGAAAGAGCCAAGTGGACAAAGACGAGTGGACAAGTGGACAAAGACAAGTGGACAAGTGGACAAGTGGTGCTACGTAGGTCCAATGGAGTGTCACTCAGCCATGAAATCCACGTCATGAGGCTGGTAGCAGCATCCTGAGTGGATTTAGGTACGATCATCCTCAGTGAAATAAGTCCCACAAAAAAAGAAACTTATGATATCACTTATCGAGGGAATGTAAAAATCGCTCCCCATGAACGGAATCCCCAAACAGAACAGAGTCACGCTTTTAGAAAACACACTTATGCCTGCTTCAGGGGAAAGGTGAGGTGCGGTGACGCATAAAACTCGAGTTTGAAATGAGCACAGATACCCTTCCGAAAACCGAATATGGAATGGACACGACCTACTCCTTGCTCAATCAACTGGACTCACCAGACCCTGTTCATCGCACAAGTATCTATCCGACTAGTAAGCATCTTAAAAGCTAAGTCTTGATATCTCTGTGTAAGTGCATCAAGTGTGTGTAAAGCGGCCTAAAACCAGCAGGGAAAATCAGCTCAGACCCATTCTGAGGATACATTTCCAACACAAAGAAGAAACAAGCAGGGCAAAACAGAGAGAAATTCTTCCAAAATGCGTTCAGGGACTGGCATGCAACCAGGATTGACCACATCTACAGCCCCAGCGGCAGAAGACATAAGGCTGGACACTCTTGGGGCTGAGACGATTGGTGAGGTTGGGAAAGCAAATGCAGACCCTTGAAAGGAATCCTGCGTGCTCCCCATTCCATGGCTCCCAACTCTCCAGGTTCAACGCAATCTTCCGACAGCGAAAGCACTCATTGGAAACCCAGCGGATGCTACACCGTGGGATCGGGAAAGCTTTCTGAAACTCACCTCAGTTTTCCTCTCCTGGTGCTCGTGTTCTCCATTCAGGCCCCCTTACTAACAATCTCCCCACTTGGAGACTCGGCGCCTTTCCATGCCTCTTTCGTACCGTCTGCAATTTGTCCGCAGGATGAACTGCAAGAGGGGGAACCAATGAGAGACTCGCTGGAGGTGTTTGGTCGGGCACATGTCACTCTCATTTCCCATCACGAAGAAGAATTCACCAGCGGTTCAGCCTGCCACCGCGGATCGACAATAGGGCGTGAAGCCATCCAGCCGTGTTGCGTCCCACTCACAAAAAAGCGACTTGGGAAATGGAGCTCAGGGGCCCTGCACTTCCCAAACCTGCAGAGTTCTAAACGATAACTATCGCCCCAAAATATATTGAGGTCAGGCTACGAAGAGGCGCTGAACGCAAGGCAGAACTGCAGGAAACGGATGTCAACGGGTACATCGGAATGGCCCCGATAGCACATGAAAAGCGCCAGAACGTGGACAATGATGCGGTTGGCCAAAAAGGGCGTATGCGTTTTTTCCTGAATATATTCAGGAAAAAACGCATACGCCCTTTTTGGCCAACCAAGCAACCTGGGAGAGCAAATCAGCACTACAAAGAAATCTCTCGCCCCCCCACCCCCGGGGCAAAAGGGCCAGGCGAAAAAAGTCTAAAAACCAGAAAGGCAGGACAGCCCACGGAGTCAAGGGAGCCTTGTTAAGCTGATGGGCGGGATGTCAATGGCCAACAGCCAATCTTCACAAGTGTATCCTCTTTCCCAAACCATGTAAAACACAGAACCACAGAGCATAGGGCACTTCCACACATGGGCGTTGACCTTGGGAAAATGAAAAAATCAACCAGACACAGGGACCCCAAAGTTGAGGGCTGCTGTCTTGACAAGAACCTCCACTCCGGTACACGTTTCATATCCCAGGAAAGAGCCAAGTGGACAAAGACGAGTGGACAAGTGGACAAAGACAAGTGGACAAGTGGACAAGTGGTGCTACGTAGGTCCAATGGAGTGTCACTCAGCCATGAAATCCACGTCATGAGGCTGGTAGCAGCATCCTGAGTGGATTTAGGTACGATCATCCTCAGTGAAATAAGTCCCACAAAAAAAGAAACTTATGATATCACTTATCGAGGGAATGTAAAAATCGCTCCCCATGAACGGAATCCCCAAACAGAACAGAGTCACGCTTTTAGAAAACACACTTATGCCTGCTTCAGGGCAAAGGTGAGGTGCGGTGACGCATAAAACTCGAGTTTGAAATGAGCACAGATACCCTTCCGAAAACCGAATATGGAATGGACACGACCTACTCCTTGCTCAATCAACTGGACTCACCAGACCCTGTTCATCGCACAAGTATCTATCCGACTAGTAAGCATCTTAAAAGCTAAGTCTTGATATCTCTGTGTAAGTGCATCAAGTGTGTGTAAAGCGGCCTAAAACCAGCAGGGAAAATCAGCTCAGACCCATTCTGAGGATACATTTCCAACACAAAGAAGAAACAAGCAGGGCAAAACAGAGAGAAATTCTTCCAAAATGCGTTCAGGGACTGGCATGCAACCAGGATTGACCACATCTACAGCCCCAGCGGCAGAAGACATAAGGCTGGACACTCTTGGGGCTGAGACGATTGGTGAGGTTGGGAAAGCAAATGCAGACCCTTGAAAGGAATCCTGCGTGCTCCCCATTCCATGGCTCCCAACTCTCCAGGTTCAACGCAATCTTCCGACAGCGAAAGCACTCATTGGAAACCCAGCGGATGCTACACCGTGGGATCGGGAAAGCTTTCTGAAACTCACCTCAGTTTTCCTCTCCTGGTGCTCGTGTTCTCCATTCAGGCCCCCTTACTAACAATCTCCCCACTTGGAGACTCGGCGCCTTTCCATGCCTCTTTCGTACCGTCTGCAATTTGTCCGCAGGATGAACTGCAAGAGGGGGAACCAATGAGAGACTCGCTGGAGGTGTTTGGTCGGGCACATGTCACTCTCATTTCCCATCACGAAGAAGAATTCACCAGCGGTTCAGCCTGCCACCGCGGATCGACAATAGGGCGTGAAGCCATCCAGCCGTGTTGCGTCCCACTCACAAAAAAGCGACTTGGGAAATGGAGCTCAGGGGCCCTGTACTTCCCAAACCTGCAGAGTTCTAAACGATAACTATCGCCCCAAAATATATTGAGGTCAGGCTACGAAGAGGCGCTGAACGCAAGGCAGAACTGCAGGAAACGGATGTCAACGGGTACATCGGAATGGCCCCGATAGCACATGAAAAGCGCCAGAACGTGGACAATGATGCGGTTGGCCAAAAAGGGCGTATGCGTTTTTTCCTGAATATATTCAGGAAAAAACGCATACGCCCTTTTTGGCCAACCAAGCAACCTGGGAGAGCAAATCAGCACTACAAAGAAATCTCTCGCCCCCCCCCGGGGGGCAAAAGGGTCAGGCGAAAAAAGTCTAAAAACCAGAAAGGCAGGACAGCCCACGGAGTCAAGGGAGCCTTGTTAAGCTGATGGGCGGGATGTCAATGGCCAACAGCCAATCTTCACAAGTGTATCCTCTTTCCCAAACCATGTAAAACACAGAACCACAGAGCATAGGGCACTTCCACACATGGGCGTTGACCTTGGGAAAATGAAAAAATCAACCAGACACAGGGACCCCAAAGTTGAGGGCTGCTGTCTTGACAAGAACCTCCACTCCGGTACACGTTTCATATCCCAGGAAAGAGCCAAGTGGACAAAGACGAGTGGACAAGTGGACAAAGACAAGTGGACAAGTGGACAAGTGGTGCTACGTAGGTCCAATGGAGTGTCACTCAGCCATGAAATCCACGTCATGAGGCTGGTAGCAGCATCCTGAGTGGATTTAGGTACGATCATCCTCAGTGAAATAAGTCCCACAAAAAAAGAAACTTATGATATCACTTATCGAGGGAATGTAAAAATCGCTCCCCATGAACGGAATCCCCAAACAGAACAGAGTCACGCTTTTAGAAAACACACTTATGCCTGCTTCAGGGGAAAGGTGAGGTGGGGTGACGCATAAAACTCGAGTTTGAAATGAGCACAGATACCCTTCCGAAAACCGAATATGGAATGGACACGACCTACTCCTTGCTCAATCAACTGGACTCACCAGACCCTGTTCATCGCACAAGTATCTATCCGACTAGTAAGCATCTTAAAAGCTAAGTCTTGATATCTCTGTGTAAGTGCATCAAGTGTGTGTAAAGCGGCCTAAAACCAGCAGGGAAAATCAGCTCAGACCCATTCTGAGGATACATTTCCAACACAAAGAAGAAACAAGCAGGGCAAAACAGAGAGAAATTCTTCCAAAATGCGTTCAGGGACTGGCATGCAACCAGGATTGACCACATCTACAGCCCCAGCGGCAGAAGACATAAGGCTGGACACTCTTGGGGCTGAGACGATTGGTGAGGTTGGGAAAGCAAATGCAGACCCTTGAAAGGAATCCTGCGTGCTCCCCATTCCATGGCTCCCAACTCTCCAGGTTCAACGCAATCTTCCGACAGCGAAAGCACTCATTGGAAACCCAGCGGATGCTACACCGTGGGATCGGGAAAGCTTTCTGAAACTCACCTCAGTTTTCCTCTCCTGGTGCTCGTGTTCTCCATTCAGGCCCCCTTACTAACAATCTCCCCACTTGGAGACTCGGCGCCTTTCCATGCCTCTTTCGTACCGTCTGCAATTTGTCCGCAGGATGAACTGCAAGAGGGGGAACCAATGAGAGACTCGCTGGAGGTGTTTGGTCGGGCACATGTCACTCTCATTTCCCATCACGAAGAAGAATTCACCAGCGGTTCAGCCTGCCACCGCGGATCGACAATAGGGCGTGAAGCCATCCAGCCGTGTTGCGTCCCACTCACAAAAAAGCGACTTGGGAAATGGAGCTCAGGGGCCCTGTACTTCCCAAACCTGCAGAGTTCTAAACGATAACTATCGCCCCAAAATATATTGAGGTCAGGCTACGAAGAGGCGCTGAACGCAAGGCAGAACTGCAGGAAACGGATGTCAACGGGTACATCGGAATGGCCCCGATAGCACATGAAAAGCGCCAGAACGTGGACAATGATGCGGTTGGCCAAAAAGGGCGTATGCGTTTTTTCCTGAATATATTCAGGAAAAAACGCATACGCCCTTTTTGGCCAACCAAGCAACCTGGGAGAGCAAATCAGCACTACAAAGAAATCTCTCGCCCCCCCCCCCCCGGGGCAAAAGGGCCAGGCGAAAAAAGTCTAAAAACCAGAAAGGCAGGACAGCCCACGGAGTCAAGGGAGCCTTGTTAAGCTGATGGGCGGGATGTCAATGGCCAACAGCCAATCTTCACAAGTGTATCCTCTTTCCCAAACCAGGTAAAACACAGAACCACAGAGCATAGGGCACTTCCACACATGGGCGTTGACCTTGGGAAAATGAAAAAATCAACCAGACACAGGGACCCCAAAGTTGAGGGCTGCTGTCTTGACAAGAACCTCCACTCCGGTACACGTTTCATATCCCAGGAAAGAGCCAAGTGGACAAAGACGAGTGGACAAGTGGACAAAGACAAGTGGACAAGTGGACAAGTGGTGCTACGTAGGTCCAATGGAGTGTCACTCAGCCATGAAATCCACGTCATGAGGCTGGTAGCAGCATCCTGAGTGGATTTAGGTACGATCATCCTCAGTGAAATAAGTCCCACAAAAAAAGAAACTTATGATATCACTTATCGAGGGAATGTAAAAATCGCTCCCCATGAACGGAATCCCCAAACAGAACAGAGTCACGCTTTTAGAAAACACACTTATGCCTGCTTCAGGGGAAAGGTGAGGTGCGGTGACGCATAAAACTCGAGTTTGAAATGAGCACAGATACCCTTCCGAAAACCGAATATGGAATGGACACGACCTACTCCTTGCTCAATCAACTGGACTCACCAGACCCTGTTCATCGCACAAGTATCTATCCGACTAGTAAGCATCTTAAAAGCTAAGTCTTGATATCTCTGTGTAAGTGCATCAAGTGTGTGTAAAGCGGCCTAAAACCAGCAGGGAAAATCAGCTCAGACCCATTCTGAGGATACATTTCCAACACAAAGAAGAAACAAGCAGGGCAAAACAGAGAGAAATTCTTCCAAAATGCGTTCAGGGACTGGCATGCAACCAGGATTGACCACATCTACAGCCCCAGCGGCAGAAGACATAAGGCTGGACACTCTTGGGGCTGAGACGATTGGTGAGGTTGGGAAAGCAAATGCAGACCCTTGAAAGGAATCCTGCGTGCTCCCCATTCCATGGCTCCCAACTCTCCAGGTTCAACGCAATCTTCCGACAGCGAAAGCACTCATTGGAAACCCAGCGGATGCTACACCGTGGGATCGGGAAAGCTTTCTGAAACTCACCTCAGTTTTCCTCTCCTGGTGCTCGTGTTCTCCATTCAGGCCCCCTTACTAACAATCTCCCCACTTGGAGACTCGGCGCCTTTCCATGCCTCTTTCGTACCGTCTGCAATTTGTCCGCAGGATGAACTGCAAGAGGGGGAACCAATGAGAGACTCGCTGGAGGTGTTTGGTCGGGCACACGTCACTCTCATTTCCCATCACGAAGAAGAATTCACCAGCGGTTCAGCCTGCCACCGCGGATCGACAATAGGGCGTGAAGCCATCCAGCCGTGTTGCGTCCCACTCACAAAAAAGCGACTTGGGAAATGGAGCTCAGGGGCCCTGTACTTCCCAAACCTGCAGAGTTCTAAACGATAACTATCGCCCCAAAATATATTGAGGTCAGGCTACGAAGAGGCGCTGAACGCAAGGCAGAACTGCAGGAAACGGATGTCAACGGGTACATCGGAATGGCCCCGATAGCACATGAAAAGCGCCAGAACGTGGACAATGATGCGGTTGGCCAAAAAGGGCGTATGCGTTTTTTCCTGAATATATTCAGGAAAAAACGCATACGCCCTTTTTGGCCAACCAAGCAACCTGGGAGAGCAAATCAGCACTACAAAGAAATCTCTCGCCCCCCCCCCGGGGGCAAAAGGGCCAGGCGAAAAAAGTCTAAAAACCAGAAAGGCAGGACAGCCCACGGAGTCAAGGGAGCCTTGTTAAGCTGATGGGCGGGATGTCAATGGCCAACAGCCAATCTTCACAAGTGTATCCTCTTTCCCAAACCATGTAAAACACAGAACCACAGAGCATAGGGCACTTCCACACATGGGCGTTGACCTTGGGAAAATGAAAAAATCAACCAGACACAGGGACCCCAAAGTTGAGGGCTGCTGTCTTGACAAGAACCTCCACTCCGGTACACGTTTCATATCCCAGGAAAGAGCCAAGTGGACAAAGACGAGTGGACAAGTGGACAAAGACAAGTGGACAAGTGGACAAGTGGTGCTACGTAGGTCCAATGGAGTGTCACTCAGCCATGAAATCCACGTCATGAGGCTGGTAGCAGCATCCTGAGTGGATTTAGGTACGATCATCCTCAGTGAAATAAGTCCCACAAAAAAAGAAACTTATGATATCACTTATCGAGGGAATGTAAAAATCGCTCCCCATGAACGGAATCCCCAAACAGAACAGAGTCACGCTTTTAGAAAACACACTTATGCCTGCTTCAGAGGAAAGGTGAGGTGCGGTGACGCATAAAACTCGAGTTTGAAATGAGCACAGATACCCTTCCGAAAACCGAATATGGAATGGACACGACCTACTCCTTGCTCAATCAACTGGACTCACCAGACCCTGTTCATCGCACAAGTATCTATCCGACTAGTAAGCATCTTAAAAGCTAAGTCTTGATATCTCTGTGTAAGTGCATCAAGTGTGTGTAAAGCGGCCTAAAACCAGCAGGGAAAATCAGCTCAGACCCATTCTGAGGATACATTTCCAACACAAAGAAGAAACAAGCAGGGCAAAACAGAGAGAAATTCTTCCAAAATGCGTTCAGGGACTGGCATGCAACCAGGATTGACCACATCTACAGCCCCAGCGGCAGAAGACATAAGGCTGGACACTCTTGGGGCTGAGACGATTGGTGAGGTTGGGAAAGCAAATGCAGACCCTTGAAAGGAATCCTGCGTGCTCCCCATTCCATGGCTCCCAACTCTCCAGGTTCAACGCAATCTTCCGACAGCGAAAGCACTCATTGGAAACCCAGCGGATGCTACACCGTGGGATCGGGAAAGCTTTCTGAAACTCACCTCAGTTTTCCTCTCCTGGTGCTCGTGTTCTCCATTCAGGCCCCCTTACTAACAATCTCCCCACTTGGAGTCTCGGCGCCTTTCCATGCCTCTTTCGTACCGTCTGCAATTTGTCCGCAGGATGAACTGCAAGAGGGGGAACCAATGAGAGACTCGCTGGAGGTGTTTGGTCGGGCACATGTCACTCTCATTTCCCATCACGAAGAAGAATTCACCAGCGGTTCAGCCTGCCACCGCGGATCGACAATAGGGCGTGAAGCCATCCAGCCGTGTTGCGTCCCACTCACAAAAAAGCGACTTGGGAAATGGAGCTCAGGGGCCCTGCACTTCCCAAACCTGCAGAGTTCTAAACGATAACTATCGCCCCCAAATATATTGAGGTCAGGCTACGAAGAGGCGCTCAACGCAAGGCAGAACTGCAGGAAACGGATGTCAACGGGTACATCGGAATGGCCCCGATAGCACATGAAAAGCGCCAGAACGTGGACAATGATGCGGTTGGCCAAAAAGGGCGTATGCGTTTTTTCCTGAATATATTCAGGAAAAAACGCATACGCCCTTTTTGGCCAACCAAGCAACCTGGGAGAGCAAATCAGCACTACAAAGAAATCTCTCGGCCCCCCCCCCCGGGGGCAAAAGGGCCAGGCGAAAAAAGTCTAAAAACCAGAAAGGCAGGACAGCCCATGGAGTCAAGGGAGCCTTGTTAAGCTGATGGGCGGGATGTCAATGGCCAACAGCCAATCTTCACAAGTGTATCCTCTTTCCCAAACCATGTAAAACACAGAACCACAGAGCATAGGGCACTTCCACACATGGGCGTTGACCTTGGGAAAATGAAAAAATCAACCAGACACAGGGACCCCAAAGTTGAGGGCTGCTGTCTTGACAAGAACCTCCACTCCGGTACACGTTTCATATCCCAGGAAAGAGCCAAGTGGACAAAGACGAGTGGACAAGTGGACAAAGACAAGTGGACAAGTGGACAAGTGGTGCTACGTAGGTCCAATGGAGTGTCACTCAGCCATGAAATCCACGTCATGAGGCTGGTAGCAGCATCCTGAGTGGATTTAGGTACGATCATCCTCAGTGAAATAAGTCCCACAAAAAAAGAAACTTATGATATCACTTATCGAGGGAATGTAAAAATCGCTCCCCATGAACGGAATCCCCAAACAGAACAGAGTCACGCTTTTAGAAAACACACTTATGCCTGCTTCAGGGGAAAGGTGAGGTGCGGTGACGCATAAAACTCGAGTTTGAAATGAGCACAGATACCCTTCCGAAAACCGAATATGGAATGGACACGACCTACTCCTTGCTCAATCAACTGGACTCACCAGACCCTGTTCATCGCACAAGTATCTATCCGACTAGTAAGCATCTTAAAAGCTAAGTCTTGATATCTCTGTGTAAGTGCATCAAGTGTGTGTAAAGCGGCCTAAAACCAGCAGGGAAAATCAGCTCAGACCCATTCTGAGGATACATTTCCAACACAAAGAAGAAACAAGCAGGGCAAAACAGAGAGAAATTCTTCCAAAATGCGTTCAGGGACTGGCATGCAACCAGGATTGACCACATCTACAGCCCCAGCGGCAGAAGACATAAGGCTGGACACTCTTGGGGCTGAGACGATTGGTGAGGTTGGGAAAGCAAATGCAGACCCTTGAAAGGAATCCTGCGTGCTCCCCATTCCATGGCTCCCAACTCTCCAGGTTCAACGCAATCTTCCGACAGCGAAAGCACTCATTGGAAACCCAGCGGATGCTACACCGTGGGATCGGGAAAGCTTTCTGAAACTCACCTCAGTTTTCCTCTCCTGGTGCTCGTGTTCTCCATTCAGGCCCCCTTACTAACAATCTCCCCACTTGGAGACTCGGCGCCTTTCCATGCCTCTTTCGTACCGTCTGCAATTTGTCCGCAGGATGAACTGCAAGAGGGGGAACCAATGAGAGACTCGCTGGAGGTGTTTGGTCGGGCACATGTCACTCTCATTTCCCATCACGAAGAAGAATTCACCAGCGGTTCAGCCTGCCACCGCGGATCGACAATAGGGCGTGAAGCCATCCAGCCGTGTTGCGTCCCACTCACAAAAAAGCGACTTGGGAAATGGAGCTCAGGGGCCCTGTACTTCCCAAACCTGCAGAGTTCTAAACGATAACTATCGCCCCAAAATATATTGAGGTCAGGCTACGAAGAGGCGCTGAACGCAAGGCAGAACTGCAGGAAACGGATGTCAACGGGTACATCGGAATGGCCCCGATAGCACATGAAAAGCGCCAGAACGTGGACAATGATGCGGTTGGCCAAAAAGGGCGTATGCGTTTTTTCCTGAATATATTCAGGAAAAAACGCATACGCCCTTTTTGGCCAACCAAGCAACCTGGGAGAGCAAATCAGCACTACAAAGAAATCTCTCGCCCCCCCCCCCCCGGGGCAAAAGGGCCAGGCGAAAAAAGTCTAAAAACCAGAAAGGCAGGACAGCCCACGGAGTCAAGGGAGCCTTGTTAAGCTGATGGGCGGGATGTCAATGGCCAACAGCCAATCTTCACAAGTGTATCCTCTTTCCCAAACCAGGTAAAACACAGAACCACAGAGCATAGGGCACTTCCACACATGGGCGTTGACCTTGGGAAAATGAAAAAATCAACCAGACACAGGGACCCCAAAGTTGAGGGCTGCTGTCTTGACAAGAACCTCCACTCCGGTACACGTTTCATATCCCAGGAAAGAGCCAAGTGGACAAAGACGAGTGGACAAGTGGACAAAGACAAGTGGACAAGTGGACAAGTGGTGCTACGTAGGTCCAATGGAGTGTCACTCAGCCATGAAATCCACGTCATGAGGCTGGTAGCAGCATCCTGAGTGGATTTAGGTACGATCATCCTCAGTGAAATAAGTCCCACAAAAAAAGAAACTTATGATATCACTTATCGAGGGAATGTAAAAATCGCTCCCCATGAACGGAATCCCCAAACAGAACAGAGTCACGCTTTTAGAAAACACACTTATGCCTGCTTCAGGGGAAAGGTGAGGTGCGGTGACGCATAAAACTCGAGTTTGAAATGAGCACAGATACCCTTCCGAAAACCGAATATGGAATGGACACGACCTACTCCTTGCTCAATCAACTGGACTCACCAGACCCTGTTCATCGCACAAGTATCTATCCGACTAGTAAGCATCTTAAAAGCTAAGTCTTGATATCTCTGTGTAAGTGCATCAAGTGTGTGTAAAGCGGCCTAAAACCAGCAGGGAAAATCAGCTCAGACCCATTCTGAGGATACATTTCCAACACAAAGAAGAAACAAGCAGGGCAAAACAGAGAGAAATTCTTCCAAAATGCGTTCAGGGACTGGCATGCAACCAGGATTGACCACATCTACAGCCCCAGCGGCAGAAGACATAAGGCTGGACACTCTTGGGGCTGAGACGATTGGTGAGGTTGGGAAAGCAAATGCAGACCCTTGAAAGGAATCCTGCGTGCTCCCCATTCCATGGCTCCCAACTCTCCAGGTTCAACGCAATCTTCCGACAGCGAAAGCACTCATTGGAAACCCAGCGGATGCTACACCGTGGGATCGGGAAAGCTTTCTGAAACTCACCTCAGATTTCCTCTCCTGGTGCTCGTGTTCTCCATTCAGGCCCCCTTACTAACAATCTCCCCACTTGGAGACTCGGCGCCTTTCCATGCCTCTTTCGTACCGTCTGCAATTTGTCCGCAGGATGAACTGCAAGAGGGGGAACCAATGAGAGACTCGCTGGAGGTGTTTGGTCGGGCACACGTCACTCTCATTTCCCATCACGAAGAAGAATTCACCAGCGGTTCAGCCTGCCACCGCGGATCGACAATAGGGCGTGAAGCCATCCAGCCGTGTTGCGTCCCACTCACAAAAAAGCGACTTGGGAAATGGAGCTCAGGGGCCCTGTACTTCCCAAACCTGCAGAGTTCTAAACGATAACTATCGCCCCAAAATATATTGAGGTCAGGCTACGAAGAGGCGCTGAACGCAAGGCAGAACTGCAGGAAACGGATGTCAACGGGTACATCGGAATGGCCCCGATAGCACATGAAATGCGCCAGAACGTGGACAATGATGCGGTTGGCCAAAAAGGGCGTATGCGTTTTTTCCTGAATATATTCAGGAAAAAACGCATACGCCCTTTTTGGCCAACCAAGCAACCTGGGAGAGCAAATCAGCACTACAAAGAAATCTCTCGCCCCCCCCCCCGGGGCAAAAGGGCCAGGCGAAAAAAGTCTAAAAACCAGAAAGGCAGGACAGCCCACGGAGTCAAGGGAGCCTTGTTAAGCTGATGGGCGGGATGTCAATGGCCAACAGCCAATCTTCACAAGTGTATCCTCTTTCCCAAACCATGTAAAACACAGAACCACAGAGCATAGGGCACTTCCACACATGGGTGTTGACCTTGGGAAAATGAAAAAATCAACCAGACACAGGGACCCCAAAGTTGAGGGCTGCTGTCTTGACAAGAACCTCCACTCCGGTACACGTTTCATATCCCAGGAAAGAGCCAAGTGGACAAAGACGAGTGGACAAGTGGACAAAGACAAGTGGACAAGTGGACAAGTGGTGCTACGTAGGTCCAATGGAGTGTCACTCAGCCATGAAATCCACGTCATGAGGCTGGTAGCAGCATCCTGAGTGGATTTAGGTACGATCATCCTCAGTGAAATAAGTCCCACAAAAAAAGAAACTTATGATATCACTTATCGAGGGAATGTAAAAATCGCTCCCCATGAACGGAATCCCCAAACAGAACAGAGTCACGCTTTTAGAAAACACACTTATGCCTGCTTCAGAGGAAAGGTGAGGTGCGGTGACGCATAAAACTCGAGTTTGAAATGAGCACAGATACCCTTCCGAAAACCGAATATGGAATGGACACGACCTACTCCTTGCTCAATCAACTGGACTCACCAGACCCTGTTCATCGCACAAGTATCTATCCGACTAGTAAGCATCTTAAAAGCTAAGTCTTGATATCTCTGTGTAAGTGCATCAAGTGTGTGTAAAGCGGCCTAAAACCAGCAGGGAAAATCAGCTCAGACCCATTCTGAGGATACATTTCCAACACAAAGAAGAAACAAGCAGGGCAAAACAGAGAGAAATTCTTCCAAAATGCGTTCAGGGACTGGCATGCAACCAGGATTGACCACATCTACAGCCCCAGCGGCAGAAGACATAAGGCTGGACACTCTTGGGGCTGAGACGATTGGTGAGGTTGGGAAAGCAAATGCAGACCCTTGAAAGGAATCCTGCGTGCTCCCCATTCCATGGCTCCCAACTCTCCAGGTTCAACGCAATCTTCCGACAGCGAAAGCACTCATTGGAAACCCAGCGGATGCTACACCGTGGGATCGGGAAAGCTTTCTGAAACTCACCTCAGTTTTCCTCTCCTGGTGCTCGTGTTCTCCATTCAGGCCCCCTTACTAACAATCTCCCCACTTGGAGTCTCGGCGCCTTTCCATGCCTCTTTCGTACCGTCTGCAATTTGTCCGCAGGATGAACTGCAAGAGGGGGAACCAATGAGAGACTCGCTGGAGGTGTTTGGTCGGGCACATGTCACTCTCATTTCCCATCACGAAGAAGAATTCACCAGCGGTTCAGCCTGCCACCGCGGATCGACAATAGGGCGTGAAGCCATCCAGCCGTGTTGCGTCCCACTCACAAAAAAGCGACTTGGGAAATGGAGCTCAGGGGCCCTGCACTTCCCAAACCTGCAGAGTTCTAAACGATAACTATCGCCCCCAAATATACTGAGGTCAGGCTACGAAGAGGCGCTCAACGCAAGGCAGAACTGCAGGAAACGGATGTCAACGGGTACATCGGAATGGCCCCGATAGCACATGAAAAGCGCCAGAACGTGGACAATGATGCGGTTGGCCAAAAAGGGCGTATGCGTTTTTTCCTGAATATATTCAGGAAAAAACGCATACGCCCTTTTTGGCCAACCAAGCAACCTGGGAGAGCAAATCAGCACTACAAAGAAATCTCTCGGCCCCCCCCCCCCGGGGCAAAAGGGCCAGGCGAAAAAAGTCTAAAAACCAGAAAGGCAGGACAGCCCATGGAGTCAAGGGAGCCTTGTTAAGCTGATGGGCGGGATGTCAATGGCCAACAGCCAATCTTCACAAGTGTATCCTCTTTCCCAAACCATGTAAAACACAGAACCACAGAGCATAGGGCACTTCCACACATGGGCGTTGACCTTGGGAAAATGAAAAAATCAACCAGACACAGGGACCCCAAAGTTGAGGGCTGCTGTCTTGACAAGAACCTCCACTCCGGTACACGTTTCATATCCCAGGAAAGAGCCAAGTGGACAAAGACGAGTGGACAAGTGGACAAAGACAAGTGGACAAGTGGACAAGTGGTGCTACGTAGGTCCAATGGAGTGTCACTCAGCCATGAAATCCACGTCATGAGGCTGGTAGCAGCATCCTGAGTGGATTTAGGTACGATCATCCTCAGTGAAATAAGTCCCACAAAAAAAGAAACTTATGATATCACTTATCGAGGGAATGTAAAAATCGCTCCCCATGAACGGAATCCCCAAACAGAACAGAGTCACGCTTTTAGAAAACACACTTATGCCTGCTTCAGGGGAAAGGTGAGGTGCGGTGACGCATAAAACTCGAGTTTGAAATGAGCACAGATACCCTTCCGAAAACCGAATATGGAATGGACACGACCTACTCCTTGCTCAATCAACTGGACTCACCAGACCCTGTTCATCGCACAAGTATCTATCCGACTAGTAAGCATCTTAAAAGCTAAGTCTTGATATCTCTGTGTAAGTGCATCAAGTGTGTGTAAAGCGGCCTAAAACCAGCAGGGAAAATCAGCTCAGACCCATTCTGAGGATACATTTCCAACACAAAGAAGAAACAAGCAGGGCAAAACAGAGAGAAATTCTTCCAAAATGCGTTCAGGGACTGGCATGCAACCAGGATTGACCACATCTACAGCCCCAGCGGCAGAAGACATAAGGCTGGACACTCTTGGGGCTGAGACGATTGGTGAGGTTGGGAAAGCAAATGCAGACCCTTGAAAGGAATCCTGCGTGCTCCCCATTCCATGGCTCCCAACTCTCCAGGTTCAACGCAATCTTCCGACAGCGAAAGCACTCATTGGAAACCCAGCGGATGCTACACCGTGGGATCGGGAAAGCTTTCTGAAACTCACCTCAGTTTTCCTCTCCTGGTGCTCGTGTTCTCCATTCAGGCCCCCTTACTAACAATCTCCCCACTTGGAGACTCGGCGCCTTTCCATGCCTCTTTCGTACCGTCTGCAATTTGTCCGCAGGATGAACTGCAAGAGGGGGAACCAATGAGAGACTCGCTGGAGGTGTTTGGTCGGGCACATGTCACTCTCATTTCCCATCACGAAGAAGAATTCACCAGCGGTTCAGCCTGCCACCGCGGATCGACAATAGGGCGTGAAGCCATCCAGCCGTGTTGCGTCCCACTCACAAAAAAGCGACTTGGGAAATGGAGCTCAGGGGCCCTGAACTTCCCAAACCTGCAGAGTTCTAAACGATAACTATCGCCCCCAAATATATTGAGGTCAGGCTACGAAGAGGCGCTCAACGCAAGGCAGAACTGCAGGAAACGGATGTCAACGGGTACATCGGAATGGCCCCGATAGCACATGAAAAGCGCCAGAACGTGGACAATGATGCGGTTGGCCAAAAAGGGCGTATGCGTTTTTTCCTGAATATATTCAGGAAAAAACGCATACGCCCTTTTTGGCCAACCAAGCAACCTGGGAGAGCAAATCAGCACTACAAAGAAATCTCTCGGCCCCCCCCCCCGGGGCAAAAGGGCCAGGCGAAAAAAGTCTAAAAACCAGAAAGGCAGGACAGCCCACGGAGTCAAGGGAGCCTTGTTAAGCTGATGGGCGGGATGTCAATGGCCAACAGCCAATCTTCACAAGTGTATCCTCTTTCCCAAACCATGTAAAACACAGAACCACAGAGCATAGGGCACTTCCACACATGGGCGTTGACCTTGGGAAAATGAAAAAATCAACCAGACACAGGGACCCCAAAGTTGAGGGCTGCTGTCTTGACAAGAACCTCCACTCCGGTACACGTTTCATATCCCAGGAAAGAGCCAAGTGGACAAAGACGAGTGGACAAGTGGACAAAGACAAGTGGACAAGTGGACAAGTGGTGCTACGTAGGTCCAATGGAGTGTCACTCAGCCATGAAATCCACGTCATGAGGCTGGTAGCAGCATCCTGAGTGGATTTAGGTACGATCATCCTCAGTGAAATAAGTCCCACAAAAAAAGAAACTTATGATATCACTTATCGAGGGAATGTAAAAATCGCTCCCCATGAACGGAATCCCCAAACAGAACAGAGTCACGCTTTTAGAAAACACACTTATGCCTGCTTCAGGGGAAAGGTGAGGTGCGGTGACGCATAAAACTCGAGTTTGAAATGAGCACAGATACCCTTCCGAAAACCGAATATGGAATGGACACGACCTACTCCTTGCTCAATCAACTGGACTCACCAGACCCTGTTCATCGCACAAGTATCTATCCGACTAGTAAGCATCTTAAAAGCTAAGTCTTGATATCTCTGTGTAAGTGCATCAAGTGTGTGTAAAGCGGCCTAAAACCAGCAGGGAAAATCAGCTCAGACCCATTCTGAGGATACATTTCCAACACAAAGAAGAAACAAGCAGGGCAAAACAGAGAGAAATTCTTCCAAAATGCGTTCAGGGACTGGCATGCAACCAGGATTGACCACATCTACAGCCCCAGCGGCAGAAGACATAAGGCTGGACACTCTTGGGGCTGAGACGATTGGTGAGGTTGGGAAAGCAAATGCAGACCCGTGAAAGGAATCCTGCGTGCTCCCCATTCCATGGCTCCCAACTCTCCAGGTTCAACGCAATCTTCCGACAGCGAAAGCACTCATTGGAAACCCAGCGGATGCTACACCGTGGGATCGGGAAAGCTTTCT
Organism: Kogia breviceps; assembly: GCF_026419965.1. Lineage (NCBI taxonomy): Eukaryota > Metazoa > Chordata > Mammalia > Artiodactyla > Physeteridae > Kogia > Kogia breviceps. The sequence continues at coordinate 182,774 of NW_026711584.1, forward strand.
GAAACTCACCTCAGTTTTCCTCTCCTGGTGCTCGTGTTCTCCATTCAGGCCCCCTTACTAACAATCTCCCCACTTGGAGACTCGGCGCCTTTCCATGCCTCTTTCGTACCGTCTGCAATTTGTCCGCAGGATGAACTGCAAGAGGGGGAACCAATGAGAGACTCGCTGGAGGTGTTTGGTCGGGCACATGTCACTCTCATTTCCCATCACGAAGAAGAATTCACCAGCGGTTCAGCCTGCCACCGCGGATCGACAATAGGGCGTGAAGCCATCCAGCCGTGTTGCGTCCCACTCACAAAAAAGCGACTTGGGAAATGGAGCTCAGGGGCCCTGCACTTCCCAAACCTGCAGAGTTCTAAACGATAACTATCGCCCCAAAATATATTGAGGGCAGGCTACGAAGAGGCGCTGAACGCAAGGCAGAACTGCAGGAAACGGATGTCAACGGGTACATCGGAATGGCCCCGATAGCACATGAAAAGCGCCAGAACGTGGACAATGATGCGGTTGGCCAAAAAGGGCGTATGCGTTTTTTCCTGAATATATTCAGGAAAAAACGCATACGCCCTTTTTGGCCAACCAAGCAACCTGGGAGAGCAAATCAGCACTACAAAGAAATCTCTCGCCCCCCCCCCCCCGGGGCAAAAGGGCCAGGCGAAAAAAGTCTAAAAACCAGAAAGGCAGGACAGCCCACGGAGTCAAGGGAGCCTTGTTAAGCTGATGGGCGGGATGTCAATGGCCAACAGCCAATCTTCACAAGTGTATCCTCTTTCCCAAACCATGTAAAACACAGAACCACAGAGCATAGGGCACTTCCACACATGGGCGTTGACCTTGGGAAAATGAAAAAATCAACCAGACACAGGGACCCCAAAGTTGAGGGCTGCTGTCTTGACAAGAACCTCCACTCCGGTACACGTTTCATATCCCAGGAAAGAGCCAAGTGGACAAAGACGAGTGGACAAGTGGACAAAGACAAGTGGACAAGTGGACAAGTGGTGCTACGTAGGTCCAATGGAGTGTCACTCAGCCATGAAATCCACGTCATGAGGCTGGTAGCAGCATCCTGAGTGGATTTAGGTACGATCATCCTCAGTGAAATAAGTCCCACAAAAAAAGAAACTTATGATATCACTTATCGAGGGAATGTAAAAATCGCTCCCCATGAACGGAATCCCCAAACAGAACAGAGTCACGCTTTTAGAAAACACACTTATGCCTGCTTCAGGGGAAAGGTGAGGTGCGGTGACGCATAAAACTCGAGTTTGAAATGAGCACAGATACCCTTCCGAAAACCGAATATGGAATGGACACGACCTACTCCTTGCTCAATCAACTGGACTCACCAGACCCTGTTCATCGCACAAGTATCTATCCGACTAGTAAGCATCTTAAAAGCTAAGTCTTGATATCTCTGTGTAAGTGCATCAAGTGTGTGTAAAGCGGCCTAAAACCAGCAGGGAAAATCAGCTCAGACCCATTCTGAGGATACATTTCCAACACAAAGAAGAAACAAGCAGGGCAAAACAGAGAGAAATTCTTCCAAAATGCGTTCAGGGACTGGCATGCAACCAGGATTGACCACATCTACAGCCCCAGCGGCAGAAGACATAAGGCTGGACACTCTTGGGGCTGAGACGATTGGTGAGGTTGGGAAAGCAAATGCAGACCCTTGAAAGGAATCCTGCGTGCTCCCCATTCCATGGCTCCCAACTCTCCAGGTTCAACGCAATCTTCCGACAGCGAAAGCACTCATTGGAAACCCAGCGGATGCTACACCGTGGGATCGGGAAAGCTTTCTGAAACTCACCTCAGTTTTCCTCTCCTGGTGCTCGTGTTCTCCATTCAGGCCCCCTTACTAACAATCTCCCCACTTGGAGACTCGGCGCCTTTCCATGCCTCTTTCGTACCGTCTGCAATTTGTCCGCAGGATGAACTGCAAGAGGGGGAACCAATGAGAGACTCGCTGGAGGTGTTTGGTCGGGCACATGTCACTCTCATTTCCCATCACGAAGAAGAATTCACCAGCGGTTCAGCCTGCCACCGCGGATCGACAATAGGGCGTGAAGCCATCCAGCCGTGTTGCGTCCCACTCACAAAAAAGCGACTTGGGAAATGGAGCTCAGGGGCCCTGCACTTCCCAAACCTGCAGAGTTCTAAACGATAACTATCGCCCCAAAATATATTGAGGGCAGGCTACGAAGAGGCGCTGAACGCAAGGCAGAACTGCAGGAAACGGATGTCAACGGGTACATCGGAATGGCCCCGATAGCACATGAAAAGCGCCAGAACGTGGACAATGATGCGGTTGGCCAAAAAGGGCGTATGCGTTTTTTCCTGAATATATTCAGGAAAAAACGCATACGCCCTTTTTGGCCAACCAAGCAACCTGGGAGAGCAAATCAGCACTACAAAGAAATCTCTCGCCCCCCCCCCCCCCCCCGGGGCAAAAGGGCCAGGCGAAAAAAGTCTAAAAACCAGAAAGGCGGGACAGCCCACGGAGTCAAGGGAGCCTTGTTAAGCTGATGGGCGGGATGTCAATGGCCAACAGCCAATCTTCACAAGTGTATCCTCTTTCCCAAACCATGTAAAACACAGAACCACAGAGCATAGGGCACTTCCACACATGGGCGTTGACCTTGGGAAAATGAAAAAATCAACCAGACACAGGGACCCCAAAGCTGAGGGCTGCTGTCTTGACAAGAACCTCCACTCCGGTACACGTTTCATATCCCAGGAAAGAGCCAAGTGGACAAAGATGAGTGGACAAGTGGACAAAGACAAGTGGACAAGTGGACAAGTGGTGCTACGTAGGTCCAATGGAGTGTCACTCAGCCATGAAATCCACGTCATGAGGCTGGTAGCAGCATCCTGAGTGGATTTAGGTACGATCATCCTCAGTGAAATAAGTCCCACAAAAAAAGAAACTTATGATATCACTTATCGAGGGAATGTAAAAATCGCTCCCCATGAACGGAATCCCCAAACAGAACAGAGTCACGCTTTTAGAAAACACACTTATGCCTGCTTCAGGGGAAAGGTGAGGTGCGGTGACGCATAAAACTCGAGTTTGAAATGAGCACAGATACCCTTCCGAAAACCGAATATGGAATGGACACGACCTACTCCTTGCTCAATCAACTGGACTCACCAGACCCTGTTCATCGCACAAGTATCTATCCGACTAGTAAGCATCTTAAAAGCTAAGTCTTGATATCTCTGTGTAAGTGCATCAAGTGTGTGTAAAGCGGCCTAAAACCAGCAGGGAAAATCAGCTCAGACCCATTCTGAGGATACATTTCCAACACAAAGAAGAAACAAGCAGGGCAAAACAGAGAGAAATTCTTCCAAAATGCGTTCACGGACTGGCATGCAACCAGGATTGACCACATCTACAGCCCCAGCGGCAGAAGACATAAGGCTGGACACTCTTGGGGCTGAGACGATTGGTGAGGTTGGGAAAGCAAATGCAGACCCTTGAAAGGAATCCTGGGTGCTCCCCATTCCATGGCTCCCAACTCTCCAGGTTCAACGCAATCTTCCGACAGCGAAAGCACTCATTGGAAACCCAGCGGATGCTACACCGTGGGATCGGGAAAGCTTTCTGAAACTCACCTCAGTTTTCCTCTCCTGGTGCTCGTGTTCTCCATTCAGGCCCCCTTAACTAACAATCTCCCCACTTGGAGACTCGGCGCCTTTCCATGCCTCTTTCGTACCGTCTGCAATTTGTCCGCAGGATGAACTGCAAGAGGGGGAACCAATGAGAGACTCGCTGGAGGTGTTTGGTCGGGCACATGTCACTCTCATTTCCCATCACGAAGAAGAATTCACCAGCGGTTCAGCCTGCCACCGCGGATCGACAATAGGGCGTGAAGCCATCCAGCCGTGTTGCGTCCCACTCACAAAAAAGCGACTTGGGAAATGGAGCTCAGGGGCCCTGCACTTCCCAAACCTGCAGAGTTCTAAACGATAACTATCGCCCCAAAATATATTGAGGTCAGGCTACGAAGAGGCGCTGAACGCAAGGAAGAACTGCAGGAAACGGATGTCAACGGGTACATCGGAATGGCCCCGATAGCACATGAAAAGCGCCAGAACGTGGACAATGATGCGGTTGGCCAAAAAGGGCGTATGCGTTTTTTCCTGAATATATTCAGGAAAAAACGCATACGCCCTTTTTGGCCAACCAAGCAACCTGGGAGAGCAAATCAGCACTACAAAGAAATCTCTCGCCCCCCCACCCCCGGGGCAAAAGGGCCAGGCGAAAAAAGTCTAAAAACCAGAAAGGCAGGACAGCCCACGGAGTCAAGGGAGCCTTGTTAAGCTGATGGGCGGGATGTCAATGGCCAACAGCCAATCTTCACAAGTGTATCCTCTTTCCCAAACCATGTAAAACACAGAACCACAGAGCATAGGGCACTTCCACACATGGGCGTTGACCTTGGGAAAATGAAAAAATCAACCAGACACAGGGACCCCAAAGTTGAGGGCTGCTGTCTTGACAAGAACCTCCACTCCGGTACACGTTTCATATCCCAGGAAAGAGCCAAGTGGACAAAGACGAGTGGACAAGTGGACAAAGACAAGTGGACAAGTGGACAAGTGGTGCTACGTAGGTCCAATGGAGTGTCACTCAGCCATGAAATCCACGTCATGAGGCTGGTAGCAGCATCCTGAGTGGATTTAGGTACGATCATCCTCAGTGAAATAAGTCCCACAAAAAAAGAAACTTATGATATCACTTATCGAGGGAATGTAAAAATCGCTCCCCATGAACGGAATCCCCAAACAGAACAGAGTCACGCTTTTAGAAAACACACTTATGCCTGCTTCAGGGGAAAGGTGAGGTGCGGTGACGCATAAAACTCGAGTTTGAAATGAGCACAGATACCCTTCCGAAAACCGAATATGGAATGGACACGACCTACTCCTTGCTCAATCAACTGGACTCACCAGACCCTGTTCATCGCACAAGTATCTATCCGACTAGTAAGCATCTTAAAAGCTAAGTCTTGATATCTCTGTGTAAGTGCATCAAGTGTGTGTAAAGCGGCCTAAAACCAGCAGGGAAAATCAGCTCAGACCCATTCTGAGGATACATTTCCAACACAAAGAAGAAACAAGCAGGGCAAAACAGAGAGAAATTCTTCCAAAATGCGTTCAGGGACTGGCATGCAACCAGGATTGACCACATCTACAGCCCCAGCGGCAGAAGACATAAGGCTGGACACTCTTGGGGCTGAGACGATTGGTGAGGTTGGGAAAGCAAATGCAGACCCTTGAAAGGAATCCTGCGTGCTCCCCATTCCATGGCTCCCAACTCTCCAGGTTCAACGCAATCTTCCGACAGCGAAAGCACTCATTGGAAACCCAGCGGATGCTACACCGTGGGATCGGGAAAGCTTTCTGAAACTCACCTCAGTTTTCCTCTCCTGGTGCTCGTGTTCTCCATTCAGGCCCCCTTAACTAACAATCTCCCCACTTGGAGACTCGGCGCCTTTCCATGCCTCTTTCGTACCGTCTGCAATTTGTCCGCAGGATGAACTGCAAGAGGGGGAACCAATGAGAGACTCGCTGGAGGTGTTTGGTCGGGCACATGTCACTCTCATTTCCCATCACGAAGAAGAATTCACCAGCGGTTCAGCCTGCAACCGCGGATCGACAATAGGGCGTGAAGCCATCCAGCCGTGTTGCGTCCCACTCACAAAAAAGCGACTTGGGAAATGGAGCTCAGGGGCACTGCACTTCCCAAACCTGCAGAGTTCTAAACGAGAACTATCGCCCCAAAATATATTGAGGGCAGGCTACGAAGAGGCGCTGAACGCAAGGCAGAACTGCAGGAAACGGATGTCAACGGGTACATCGGAATGGCCCCGATAGCACATGAAAAGCGCCAGAACGTGGACAATGATGCGGTTGGCCAAAAAGGGCGTATGCGTTTTTTCCTGAATATATTCAGGAAAAAACGCATACGCCCTTTTTGGCCAACCAAGCAACCTGGGAGAGCAAATCAGCACTACAAAGAAATCTCTCGCCCCCCCACCCCCGGGGCAAAAGGGCCAGGCGAAAAAAGTCTAAAAACCAGAAAGGCAGGACAGCCCACGGAGTCAAGGGAGCCTTGTTAAGCTGATGGGCGGGATGTCAATGGCCAACAGCCAATCTTCACAAGTGTATCCTCTTTCCCAAACCATGTAAAACACAGAACCACAGAGCATAGGGCACTTCCACACATGGGCGTTGACCTTGGGAAAATGAAAAAATCAACCAGACACAGGGACCCCAAAGTTGAGGGCTGCTGTCTTGACAAGAACCTCCACTCCGGTACACGTTTCATATCCCAGGAAAGAGCCAAGTGGACAAAGACGAGTGGACAAGTGGACAAAGACAAGTGGACAAGTGGACAAGTGGTGCTACGTAGGTCCAATGGAGTGTCACTCAGCCATGAAATCCACGTCATGAGGCTGGTAGCAGCATCCTGAGTGGATTTAGGTACGATCATCCTCAGTGAAATAAGTCCCACAAAAAAAGAAACTTATGATATCACTTATCGAGGGAATGTAAAAATCGCTCCCCATGAACGGAATCCCCAAACAGAACAGAGTCACGCTTTTAGAAAACACACTTATGCCTGCTTCAGGGGAAAGGTGAGGTGCGGTGACGCATAAAACTCGAGTTTGAAATGAGCACAGATACCCTTCCGAAAACCGAATATGGAATGGACACGACCTACTCCTTGCTCAATCAACTGGACTCACCAGACCCTGTTCATCGCACAAGTATCTATCCGACTAGTAAGCATCTTAAAAGCTAAGTCTTGATATCTCTGTGTAAGTGCATCAAGTGTGTGTAAAGCGGCCTAAAACCAGCAGGGAAAATCAGCTCAGACCCATTCTGAGGATACATTTCCAACACAAAGAAGAAACAAGCAGGGCAAAACAGAGAGAAATTCTTCCAAAATGCGTTCAGGGACTGGCATGCAACCAGGATTGACCACATCTACAGCCCCAGCGGCAGAAGACATAAGGCTGGACACTCTTGGGGCTGAGACGATTGGTGAGGTTGGGAAAGCAAATGCAGACCCTTGAAAGGAATCCTGCGTGCTCCCCATTCCATGGCTCCCAACTCTCCAGGTTCAACGCAATCTTCCGACAGCGAAAGCACTCATTGGAAACCCAGCGGATGCTACACCGTGGGATCGGGAAAGCTTTCTGAAACTCACCTCAGTTTTCCTCTCCTGGTGCTCGTGTTCTCCATTCAGGCCCCCTTACTAACAATCTCCCCACTTGGAGACTCGGCGCCTTTCCATGCCTCTTTCGTACCGTCTGCAATTTGTCCGCAGGATGAACTGCAAGAGGGGGAACCAATGAGAGACTCGCTGGAGGTGTTTGGTCGGGCACATGTCACTCTCATTTCCCATCACGAAGAAGAATTCACCAGCGGTTCAGCCTGCCACCGCGGATCGACAATAGGGCGTGAAGCCATCCAGCCGTGTTGCGTCCCACTCACAAAAAAGCGACTTGGGAAATGGAGCTCAGGGGCCCTGCACTTCCCAAACCTGCAGAGTTCTAAACGATAACTATCGCCCCAAAATATATTGAGCGCAGGCTACGAAGAGGCGCTGAACGCAAGGCAGAACTGCAGGAAACGGATGTCAACGGGTACATCGGAATGGCCCCGATAGCACATGAAAAGCGCCAGAACGTGGACAATGATGCGGTTGGCCAAAAAGGGCGTATGCGTTTTTTCCTGAATATATTCAGGAAAAAACACATACGCCCTTTTTGGCCAACCAAGCAACCTGGGAGAGCAAATCAGCACTACAAAGAAATCTCTCGCCCCCCCCCGGGGGCAAAAGGGCCAGGCGAAAAAAGTCTAAAAACCAGAAAGGCAGGACAGCCCACGGAGTCAAGGGAGCCTTGTTAAGCTGATGGGCGGGATGTCAATGGCCAACAGCCAATCTTCACAAGTGTATCCTCTTTCCCAAACCATGTAAAACACAGAACCACAGAGCATAGGGCACTTCCACACATGGGCGTTGACCTTGGGAAAATGAAAAAATCAACCAGACACAGGGACCCCAAAGTTGAGGGCTGCTGTCTTGACAAGAACCTCCACTCCGGTACACGTTTCATATCCCAGGAAAGAGCCAAGTGGACAAAGACGAGTGGACAAGTGGACAAAGACAAGTGGACAAGTGGACAAGTGGTGCTACGTAGGTCCAATGGAGTGTCACTCAGCCATGAAATCCACGTCATGAGGCTGGTAGCAGCATCCTGAGTGGATTTAGGTACGATCATCCTCAGTGAAATAAGTCCCACAAAAAAAGAAACTTATGATATCACTTATCGAGGGAATGTAAAAATCGCTCCCCATGAACGGAATCCCCAAACAGAACAGAGTCACGCTTTTAGAAAACACACTTATGCCTGCTTCAGGGGAAAGGTGAGGTGCGGTGACGCATAAAACTCGAGTTTGAAATGAGCACAGATACCCTTCCGAAAACCGAATATGGAATGGACACGACCTACTCCTTGCTCAATCAACTGGACTCACCAGACCCTGTTCATCGCACAAGTATCTATCCGACTAGTAAGCATCTTAAAAGCTAAGTCTTGATATCTCTGTGTAAGTGCATCAAGTGTGTGTAAAGCGGCCTAAAACCAGCAGGGAAAATCAGCTCAGACCCATTCTGAGGATACATTTCCAACACAAAGAAGAAACAAGCAGGGCAAAACAGAGAGAAATTCTTCCAAAATGCGTTCAGGGACTGGCATGCAACCAGGATTGACCACATCTACAGCCCCAGCGGCAGAAGACATAAGGCTGGACACTCTTGGGGCTGAGACGATTGGTGAGGTTGGGAAAGCAAATGCAGACCCTTGAAAGGAATCCTGCGTGCTCCCCATTCCATGGCTCCCAACTCTCCAGGTTCAACGCAATCTTCCGACAGCGAAAGCACTCATTGGAAACCCAGCGGATGCTACACCGTGGGATCGGGAAAGCTTTCTGAAACTCACCTCAGTTTTCCTCTCCTGGTGCTCGTGTTCTCCATTCAGGCCCCCTTACTAACAATCTCCCCACTTGGAGACTCGGCGCCTTTCCATGCCTCTTTCGTACCGTCTGCAATTTGTCCGCAGGATGAACTGCAAGAGGGGGAACCAATGAGAGACTCGCTGGAGGTGTTTGGTCGGGCACATGTCACTCTCATTTCCCATCACGAAGAAGAATTCACCAGCGGTTCAGCCTGCCACCGCGGATCGACAATAGGGCGTGAAGCCATCCAGCCGTGTTGCGTCCCACTCACAAAAAAGCGACTTGGGAAATGGAGCTCAGGGGCCCTGCACTTCCCAAACCTGCAGAGTTCTAAACGATAACTATCGCCCCAAAATATATTGAGGTCAGGCTACGAAGAGGCGCTGAACGCAAGGCAGAACTGCAGGAAACGGATGTCAACGGGTACATCGGAATGGCCCCGATAGCACATGAAAAGCGCCAGAACGTGGACAATGATGCGGTTGGCCAAAAAGGGCGTATGCGTTTTTTCCTGAATATATTCAGGAAAAAACGCATACGCCCTTTTTGGCCAACCAAGCAACCTGGGAGAGCAAATCAGCACTACAAAGAAATCTCTCGCCCCCCCACCCCCGGGGCAAAAGGGCCAGGCGAAAAAAGTCTAAAAACCAGAAAGGCAGGACAGCCCACGGAGTCAAGGGAGCCTTGTTAAGCTGATGGGCGGGATGTCAATGGCCAACAGCCAATCTTCACAAGTGTATCCTCTTTCCCAAACCATGTAAAACACAGAACCACAGAGCATAGGGCACTTCCACACATGGGCGTTGACCTTGGGAAAATGAAAAAATCAACCAGACACAGGGACCCCAAAGTTGAGGGCTGCTGTCTTGACAAGAACCTCCACTCCGGTACACGTTTCATATCCCAGGAAAGAGCCAAGTGGACAAAGACGAGTGGACAAGTGGACAAAGACAAGTGGACAAGTGGACAAGTGGTGCTACGTAGGTCCAATGGAGTGTCACTCAGCCATGAAATCCACGTCATGAGGCTGGTAGCAGCATCCTGAGTGGATTTAGGTACGATCATCCTCAGTGAAATAAGTCCCACAAAAAAAGAAACTTATGATATCACTTATCGAGGGAATGTAAAAATCGCTCCCCATGAACGGAATCCCCAAACAGAACAGAGTCACGCTTTTAGAAAACACACTTATGCCTGCTTCAGGGCAAAGGTGAGGTGCGGTGACGCATAAAACTCGAGTTTGAAATGAGCACAGATACCCTTCCGAAAACCGAATATGGAATGGACACGACCTACTCCTTGCTCAATCAACTGGACTCACCAGACCCTGTTCATCGCACAAGTATCTATCCGACTAGTAAGCATCTTAAAAGCTAAGTCTTGATATCTCTGTGTAAGTGCATCAAGTGTGTGTAAAGCGGCCTAAAACCAGCAGGGAAAATCAGCTCAGACCCATTCTGAGGATACATTTCCAACACAAAGAAGAAACAAGCAGGGCAAAACAGAGAGAAATTCTTCCAAAATGCGTTCAGGGACTGGCATGCAACCAGGATTGACCACATCTACAGCCCCAGCGGCAGAAGACATAAGGCTGGACACTCTTGGGGCTGAGACGATTGGTGAGGTTGGGAAAGCAAATGCAGACCCTTGAAAGGAATCCTGCGTGCTCCCCATTCCATGGCTCCCAACTCTCCAGGTTCAACGCAATCTTCCGACAGCGAAAGCACTCATTGGAAACCCAGCGGATGCTACACCGTGGGATCGGGAAAGCTTTCTGAAACTCACCTCAGTTTTCCTCTCCTGGTGCTCGTGTTCTCCATTCAGGCCCCCTTACTAACAATCTCCCCACTTGGAGACTCGGCGCCTTTCCATGCCTCTTTCGTACCGTCTGCAATTTGTCCGCAGGATGAACTGCAAGAGGGGGAACCAATGAGAGACTCGCTGGAGGTGTTTGGTCGGGCACATGTCACTCTCATTTCCCATCACGAAGAAGAATTCACCAGCGGTTCAGCCTGCCACCGCGGATCGACAATAGGGCGTGAAGCCATCCAGCCGTGTTGCGTCCCACTCACAAAAAAGCGACTTGGGAAATGGAGCTCAGGGGCCCTGTACTTCCCAAACCTGCAGAGTTCTAAACGATAACTATCGCCCCAAAATATATTGAGGTCAGGCTACGAAGAGGCGCTGAACGCAAGGCAGAACTGCAGGAAACGGATGTCAACGGGTACATCGGAATGGCCCCGATAGCACATGAAAAGCGCCAGAACGTGGACAATGATGCGGTTGGCCAAAAAGGGCGTATGCGTTTTTTCCTGAATATATTCAGGAAAAAACGCATACGCCCTTTTTGGCCAACCAAGCAACCTGGGAGAGCAAATCAGCACTACAAAGAAATCTCTCGCCCCCCCCCGGGGGGCAAAAGGGTCAGGCGAAAAAAGTCTAAAAACCAGAAAGGCAGGACAGCCCACGGAGTCAAGGGAGCCTTGTTAAGCTGATGGGCGGGATGTCAATGGCCAACAGCCAATCTTCACAAGTGTATCCTCTTTCCCAAACCATGTAAAACACAGAACCACAGAGCATAGGGCACTTCCACACATGGGCGTTGACCTTGGGAAAATGAAAAAATCAACCAGACACAGGGACCCCAAAGTTGAGGGCTGCTGTCTTGACAAGAACCTCCACTCCGGTACACGTTTCATATCCCAGGAAAGAGCCAAGTGGACAAAGACGAGTGGACAAGTGGACAAAGACAAGTGGACAAGTGGACAAGTGGTGCTACGTAGGTCCAATGGAGTGTCACTCAGCCATGAAATCCACGTCATGAGGCTGGTAGCAGCATCCTGAGTGGATTTAGGTACGATCATCCTCAGTGAAATAAGTCCCACAAAAAAAGAAACTTATGATATCACTTATCGAGGGAATGTAAAAATCGCTCCCCATGAACGGAATCCCCAAACAGAACAGAGTCACGCTTTTAGAAAACACACTTATGCCTGCTTCAGGGGAAAGGTGAGGTGGGGTGACGCATAAAACTCGAGTTTGAAATGAGCACAGATACCCTTCCGAAAACCGAATATGGAATGGACACGACCTACTCCTTGCTCAATCAACTGGACTCACCAGACCCTGTTCATCGCACAAGTATCTATCCGACTAGTAAGCATCTTAAAAGCTAAGTCTTGATATCTCTGTGTAAGTGCATCAAGTGTGTGTAAAGCGGCCTAAAACCAGCAGGGAAAATCAGCTCAGACCCATTCTGAGGATACATTTCCAACACAAAGAAGAAACAAGCAGGGCAAAACAGAGAGAAATTCTTCCAAAATGCGTTCAGGGACTGGCATGCAACCAGGATTGACCACATCTACAGCCCCAGCGGCAGAAGACATAAGGCTGGACACTCTTGGGGCTGAGACGATTGGTGAGGTTGGGAAAGCAAATGCAGACCCTTGAAAGGAATCCTGCGTGCTCCCCATTCCATGGCTCCCAACTCTCCAGGTTCAACGCAATCTTCCGACAGCGAAAGCACTCATTGGAAACCCAGCGGATGCTACACCGTGGGATCGGGAAAGCTTTCTGAAACTCACCTCAGTTTTCCTCTCCTGGTGCTCGTGTTCTCCATTCAGGCCCCCTTACTAACAATCTCCCCACTTGGAGACTCGGCGCCTTTCCATGCCTCTTTCGTACCGTCTGCAATTTGTCCGCAGGATGAACTGCAAGAGGGGGAACCAATGAGAGACTCGCTGGAGGTGTTTGGTCGGGCACATGTCACTCTCATTTCCCATCACGAAGAAGAATTCACCAGCGGTTCAGCCTGCCACCGCGGATCGACAATAGGGCGTGAAGCCATCCAGCCGTGTTGCGTCCCACTCACAAAAAAGCGACTTGGGAAATGGAGCTCAGGGGCCCTGTACTTCCCAAACCTGCAGAGTTCTAAACGATAACTATCGCCCCAAAATATATTGAGGTCAGGCTACGAAGAGGCGCTGAACGCAAGGCAGAACTGCAGGAAACGGATGTCAACGGGTACATCGGAATGGCCCCGATAGCACATGAAAAGCGCCAGAACGTGGACAATGATGCGGTTGGCCAAAAAGGGCGTATGCGTTTTTTCCTGAATATATTCAGGAAAAAACGCATACGCCCTTTTTGGCCAACCAAGCAACCTGGGAGAGCAAATCAGCACTACAAAGAAATCTCTCGCCCCCCCCCCCCCGGGGCAAAAGGGCCAGGCGAAAAAAGTCTAAAAACCAGAAAGGCAGGACAGCCCACGGAGTCAAGGGAGCCTTGTTAAGCTGATGGGCGGGATGTCAATGGCCAACAGCCAATCTTCACAAGTGTATCCTCTTTCCCAAACCAGGTAAAACACAGAACCACAGAGCATAGGGCACTTCCACACATGGGCGTTGACCTTGGGAAAATGAAAAAATCAACCAGACACAGGGACCCCAAAGTTGAGGGCTGCTGTCTTGACAAGAACCTCCACTCCGGTACACGTTTCATATCCCAGGAAAGAGCCAAGTGGACAAAGACGAGTGGACAAGTGGACAAAGACAAGTGGACAAGTGGACAAGTGGTGCTACGTAGGTCCAATGGAGTGTCACTCAGCCATGAAATCCACGTCATGAGGCTGGTAGCAGCATCCTGAGTGGATTTAGGTACGATCATCCTCAGTGAAATAAGTCCCACAAAAAAAGAAACTTATGATATCACTTATCGAGGGAATGTAAAAATCGCTCCCCATGAACGGAATCCCCAAACAGAACAGAGTCACGCTTTTAGAAAACACACTTATGCCTGCTTCAGGGGAAAGGTGAGGTGCGGTGACGCATAAAACTCGAGTTTGAAATGAGCACAGATACCCTTCCGAAAACCGAATATGGAATGGACACGACCTACTCCTTGCTCAATCAACTGGACTCACCAGACCCTGTTCATCGCACAAGTATCTATCCGACTAGTAAGCATCTTAAAAGCTAAGTCTTGATATCTCTGTGTAAGTGCATCAAGTGTGTGTAAAGCGGCCTAAAACCAGCAGGGAAAATCAGCTCAGACCCATTCTGAGGATACATTTCCAACACAAAGAAGAAACAAGCAGGGCAAAACAGAGAGAAATTCTTCCAAAATGCGTTCAGGGACTGGCATGCAACCAGGATTGACCACATCTACAGCCCCAGCGGCAGAAGACATAAGGCTGGACACTCTTGGGGCTGAGACGATTGGTGAGGTTGGGAAAGCAAATGCAGACCCTTGAAAGGAATCCTGCGTGCTCCCCATTCCATGGCTCCCAACTCTCCAGGTTCAACGCAATCTTCCGACAGCGAAAGCACTCATTGGAAACCCAGCGGATGCTACACCGTGGGATCGGGAAAGCTTTCTGAAACTCACCTCAGTTTTCCTCTCCTGGTGCTCGTGTTCTCCATTCAGGCCCCCTTACTAACAATCTCCCCACTTGGAGACTCGGCGCCTTTCCATGCCTCTTTCGTACCGTCTGCAATTTGTCCGCAGGATGAACTGCAAGAGGGGGAACCAATGAGAGACTCGCTGGAGGTGTTTGGTCGGGCACACGTCACTCTCATTTCCCATCACGAAGAAGAATTCACCAGCGGTTCAGCCTGCCACCGCGGATCGACAATAGGGCGTGAAGCCATCCAGCCGTGTTGCGTCCCACTCACAAAAAAGCGACTTGGGAAATGGAGCTCAGGGGCCCTGTACTTCCCAAACCTGCAGAGTTCTAAACGATAACTATCGCCCCAAAATATATTGAGGTCAGGCTACGAAGAGGCGCTGAACGCAAGGCAGAACTGCAGGAAACGGATGTCAACGGGTACATCGGAATGGCCCCGATAGCACATGAAAAGCGCCAGAACGTGGACAATGATGCGGTTGGCCAAAAAGGGCGTATGCGTTTTTTCCTGAATATATTCAGGAAAAAACGCATACGCCCTTTTTGGCCAACCAAGCAACCTGGGAGAGCAAATCAGCACTACAAAGAAATCTCTCGCCCCCCCCCCGGGGGCAAAAGGGCCAGGCGAAAAAAGTCTAAAAACCAGAAAGGCAGGACAGCCCACGGAGTCAAGGGAGCCTTGTTAAGCTGATGGGCGGGATGTCAATGGCCAACAGCCAATCTTCACAAGTGTATCCTCTTTCCCAAACCATGTAAAACACAGAACCACAGAGCATAGGGCACTTCCACACATGGGCGTTGACCTTGGGAAAATGAAAAAATCAACCAGACACAGGGACCCCAAAGTTGAGGGCTGCTGTCTTGACAAGAACCTCCACTCCGGTACACGTTTCATATCCCAGGAAAGAGCCAAGTGGACAAAGACGAGTGGACAAGTGGACAAAGACAAGTGGACAAGTGGACAAGTGGTGCTACGTAGGTCCAATGGAGTGTCACTCAGCCATGAAATCCACGTCATGAGGCTGGTAGCAGCATCCTGAGTGGATTTAGGTACGATCATCCTCAGTGAAATAAGTCCCACAAAAAAAGAAACTTATGATATCACTTATCGAGGGAATGTAAAAATCGCTCCCCATGAACGGAATCCCCAAACAGAACAGAGTCACGCTTTTAGAAAACACACTTATGCCTGCTTCAGAGGAAAGGTGAGGTGCGGTGACGCATAAAACTCGAGTTTGAAATGAGCACAGATACCCTTCCGAAAACCGAATATGGAATGGACACGACCTACTCCTTGCTCAATCAACTGGACTCACCAGACCCTGTTCATCGCACAAGTATCTATCCGACTAGTAAGCATCTTAAAAGCTAAGTCTTGATATCTCTGTGTAAGTGCATCAAGTGTGTGTAAAGCGGCCTAAAACCAGCAGGGAAAATCAGCTCAGACCCATTCTGAGGATACATTTCCAACACAAAGAAGAAACAAGCAGGGCAAAACAGAGAGAAATTCTTCCAAAATGCGTTCAGGGACTGGCATGCAACCAGGATTGACCACATCTACAGCCCCAGCGGCAGAAGACATAAGGCTGGACACTCTTGGGGCTGAGACGATTGGTGAGGTTGGGAAAGCAAATGCAGACCCTTGAAAGGAATCCTGCGTGCTCCCCATTCCATGGCTCCCAACTCTCCAGGTTCAACGCAATCTTCCGACAGCGAAAGCACTCATTGGAAACCCAGCGGATGCTACACCGTGGGATCGGGAAAGCTTTCTGAAACTCACCTCAGTTTTCCTCTCCTGGTGCTCGTGTTCTCCATTCAGGCCCCCTTACTAACAATCTCCCCACTTGGAGTCTCGGCGCCTTTCCATGCCTCTTTCGTACCGTCTGCAATTTGTCCGCAGGATGAACTGCAAGAGGGGGAACCAATGAGAGACTCGCTGGAGGTGTTTGGTCGGGCACATGTCACTCTCATTTCCCATCACGAAGAAGAATTCACCAGCGGTTCAGCCTGCCACCGCGGATCGACAATAGGGCGTGAAGCCATCCAGCCGTGTTGCGTCCCACTCACAAAAAAGCGACTTGGGAAATGGAGCTCAGGGGCCCTGCACTTCCCAAACCTGCAGAGTTCTAAACGATAACTATCGCCCCCAAATATATTGAGGTCAGGCTACGAAGAGGCGCTCAACGCAAGGCAGAACTGCAGGAAACGGATGTCAACGGGTACATCGGAATGGCCCCGATAGCACATGAAAAGCGCCAGAACGTGGACAATGATGCGGTTGGCCAAAAAGGGCGTATGCGTTTTTTCCTGAATATATTCAGGAAAAAACGCATACGCCCTTTTTGGCCAACCAAGCAACCTGGGAGAGCAAATCAGCACTACAAAGAAATCTCTCGGCCCCCCCCCCCGGGGGCAAAAGGGCCAGGCGAAAAAAGTCTAAAAACCAGAAAGGCAGGACAGCCCATGGAGTCAAGGGAGCCTTGTTAAGCTGATGGGCGGGATGTCAATGGCCAACAGCCAATCTTCACAAGTGTATCCTCTTTCCCAAACCATGTAAAACACAGAACCACAGAGCATAGGGCACTTCCACACATGGGCGTTGACCTTGGGAAAATGAAAAAATCAACCAGACACAGGGACCCCAAAGTTGAGGGCTGCTGTCTTGACAAGAACCTCCACTCCGGTACACGTTTCATATCCCAGGAAAGAGCCAAGTGGACAAAGACGAGTGGACAAGTGGACAAAGACAAGTGGACAAGTGGACAAGTGGTGCTACGTAGGTCCAATGGAGTGTCACTCAGCCATGAAATCCACGTCATGAGGCTGGTAGCAGCATCCTGAGTGGATTTAGGTACGATCATCCTCAGTGAAATAAGTCCCACAAAAAAAGAAACTTATGATATCACTTATCGAGGGAATGTAAAAATCGCTCCCCATGAACGGAATCCCCAAACAGAACAGAGTCACGCTTTTAGAAAACACACTTATGCCTGCTTCAGGGGAAAGGTGAGGTGCGGTGACGCATAAAACTCGAGTTTGAAATGAGCACAGATACCCTTCCGAAAACCGAATATGGAATGGACACGACCTACTCCTTGCTCAATCAACTGGACTCACCAGACCCTGTTCATCGCACAAGTATCTATCCGACTAGTAAGCATCTTAAAAGCTAAGTCTTGATATCTCTGTGTAAGTGCATCAAGTGTGTGTAAAGCGGCCTAAAACCAGCAGGGAAAATCAGCTCAGACCCATTCTGAGGATACATTTCCAACACAAAGAAGAAACAAGCAGGGCAAAACAGAGAGAAATTCTTCCAAAATGCGTTCAGGGACTGGCATGCAACCAGGATTGACCACATCTACAGCCCCAGCGGCAGAAGACATAAGGCTGGACACTCTTGGGGCTGAGACGATTGGTGAGGTTGGGAAAGCAAATGCAGACCCTTGAAAGGAATCCTGCGTGCTCCCCATTCCATGGCTCCCAACTCTCCAGGTTCAACGCAATCTTCCGACAGCGAAAGCACTCATTGGAAACCCAGCGGATGCTACACCGTGGGATCGGTAAAGCTTTCTGAAACTCACCTCAGTTTTCCTCTCCTGGTGCTCGTGTTCTCCATTCAGGCCCCCTTACTAACAATCTCCCCACTTGGAGACTCGGCGCCTTTCCATGCCTCTTTCGTACCGTCTGCAATTTGTCCGCAGGATGAACTGCAAGAGGGGGAACCAATGAGAGACTCGCTGGAGGTGTTTGGTCGGGCACATGTCACTCTCATTTCCCATCACGAAGAAGAATTCACCAGCGGTTCAGCCTGCCACCGCGGATCGACAATAGGGCGTGAAGCCATCCAGCCGTGTTGCGTCCCACTCACAAAAAAGCGACTTGGGAAATGGAGCTCAGGGGCCCTGTACTTCCCAAACCTGCAGAGTTCTAAACGATAACTATCGCCCCAAAATATATTGAGGTCAGGCTACGAAGAGGCGCTGAACGCAAGGCAGAACTGCAGGAAACGGATGTCAACGGGTACATCGGAATGGCCCCGATAGCACATGAAAAGCGCCAGAACGTGGACAATGATGCGGTTGGCCAAAAAGGGCGTATGCGTTTTTTCCTGAATATATTCAGGAAAAAACGCATACGCCCTTTTTGGCCAACCAAGCAACCTGGGAGAGCAAATCAGCACTACAAAGAAATCTCTCGCCCCCCCCCCCCCGGGGCAAAAGGGCCAGGCGAAAAAAGTCTAAAAACCAGAAAGGCAGGACAGCCCACGGAGTCAAGGGAGCCTTGTTAAGCTGATGGGCGGGATGTCAATGGCCAACAGCCAATCTTCACAAGTGTATCCTCTTTCCCAAACCAGGTAAAACACAGAACCACAGAGCATAGGGCACTTCCACACATGGGCGTTGACCTTGGGAAAATGAAAAAATCAACCAGACACAGGGACCCCAAAGTTGAGGGCTGCTGTCTTGACAAGAACCTCCACTCCGGTACACGTTTCATATCCCAGGAAAGAGCCAAGTGGACAAAGACGAGTGGACAAGTGGACAAAGACAAGTGGACAAGTGGACAAGTGGTGCTACGTAGGTCCAATGGAGTGTCACTCAGCCATGAAATCCACGTCATGAGGCTGGTAGCAGCATCCTGAGTGGATTTAGGTACGATCATCCTCAGTGAAATAAGTCCCACAAAAAAAGAAACTTATGATATCACTTATCGAGGGAATGTAAAAATCGCTCCCCATGAACGGAATCCCCAAACAGAACAGAGTCACGCTTTTAGAAAACACACTTATGCCTGCTTCAGGGGAAAGGTGAGGTGCGGTGACGCATAAAACTCGAGTTTGAAATGAGCACAGATACCCTTCCGAAAACCGAATATGGAATGGACACGACCTACTCCTTGCTCAATCAACTGGACTCACCAGACCCTGTTCATCGCACAAGTATCTATCCGACTAGTAAGCATCTTAAAAGCTAAGTCTTGATATCTCTGTGTAAGTGCATCAAGTGTGTGTAAAGCGGCCTAAAACCAGCAGGGAAAATCAGCTCAGACCCATTCTGAGGATACATTTCCAACACAAAGAAGAAACAAGCAGGGCAAAACAGAGAGAAATTCTTCCAAAATGCGTTCAGGGACTGGCATGCAACCAGGATTGACCACATCTACAGCCCCAGCGGCAGAAGACATAAGGCTGGACACTCTTGGGGCTGAGACGATTGGTGAGGTTGGGAAAGCAAATGCAGACCCTTGAAAGGAATCCTGCGTGCTCCCCATTCCATGGCTCCCAACTCTCCAGGTTCAACGCAATCTTCCGACAGCGAAAGCACTCATTGGAAACCCAGCGGATGCTACACCGTGGGATCGGGAAAGCTTTCTGAAACTCACCTCAGATTTCCTCTCCTGGTGCTCGTGTTCTCCATTCAGGCCCCCTTACTAACAATCTCCCCACTTGGAGACTCGGCGCCTTTCCATGCCTCTTTCGTACCGTCTGCAATTTGTCCGCAGGATGAACTGCAAGAGGGGGAACCAATGAGAGACTCGCTGGAGGTGTTTGGTCGGGCACACGTCACTCTCATTTCCCATCACGAAGAAGAATTCACCAGCGGTTCAGCCTGCCACCGCGGATCGACAATAGGGCGTGAAGCCATCCAGCCGTGTTGCGTCCCACTCACAAAAAAGCGACTTGGGAAATGGAGCTCAGGGGCCCTGTACTTCCCAAACCTGCAGAGTTCTAAACGATAACTATCGCCCCAAAATATATTGAGGTCAGGCTACGAAGAGGCGCTGAACGCAAGGCAGAACTGCAGGAAACGGATGTCAACGGGTACATCGGAATGGCCCCGATAGCACATGAAATGCGCCAGAACGTGGACAATGATGCGGTTGGCCAAAAAGGGCGTATGCGTTTTTTCCTGAATATATTCAGGAAAAAACGCATACGCCCTTTTTGGCCAACCAAGCAACCTGGGAGAGCAAATCAGCACTACAAAGAAATCTCTCGCCCCCCCCCCCGGGGCAAAAGGGCCAGGCGAAAAAAGTCTAAAAACCAGAAAGGCAGGACAGCCCACGGAGTCAAGGGAGCCTTGTTAAGCTGATGGGCGGGATGTCAATGGCCAACAGCCAATCTTCACAAGTGTATCCTCTTTCCCAAACCATGTAAAACACAGAACCACAGAGCATAGGGCACTTCCACACATGGGTGTTGACCTTGGGAAAATGAAAAAATCAACCAGACACAGGGACCCCAAAGTTGAGGGCTGCTGTCTTGACAAGAACCTCCACTCCGGTACACGTTTCATATCCCAGGAAAGAGCCAAGTGGACAAAGACGAGTGGACAAGTGGACAAAGACAAGTGGACAAGTGGACAAGTGGTGCTACGTAGGTCCAATGGAGTGTCACTCAGCCATGAAATCCACGTCATGAGGCTGGTAGCAGCATCCTGAGTGGATTTAGGTACGATCATCCTCAGTGAAATAAGTCCCACAAAAAAAGAAACTTATGATATCACTTATCGAGGGAATGTAAAAATCGCTCCCCATGAACGGAATCCCCAAACAGAACAGAGTCACGCTTTTAGAAAACACACTTATGCCTGCTTCAGAGGAAAGGTGAGGTGCGGTGACGCATAAAACTCGAGTTTGAAATGAGCACAGATACCCTTCCGAAAACCGAATATGGAATGGACACGACCTACTCCTTGCTCAATCAACTGGACTCACCAGACCCTGTTCATCGCACAAGTATCTATCCGACTAGTAAGCATCTTAAAAGCTAAGTCTTGATATCTCTGTGTAAGTGCATCAAGTGTGTGTAAAGCGGCCTAAAACCAGCAGGGAAAATCAGCTCAGACCCATTCTGAGGATACATTTCCAACACAAAGAAGAAACAAGCAGGGCAAAACAGAGAGAAATTCTTCCAAAATGCGTTCAGGGACTGGCATGCAACCAGGATTGACCACATCTACAGCCCCAGCGGCAGAAGACATAAGGCTGGACACTCTTGGGGCTGAGACGATTGGTGAGGTTGGGAAAGCAAATGCAGACCCTTGAAAGGAATCCTGCGTGCTCCCCATTCCATGGCTCCCAACTCTCCAGGTTCAACGCAATCTTCCGACAGCGAAAGCACTCATTGGAAACCCAGCGGATGCTACACCGTGGGATCGGGAAAGCTTTCTGAAACTCACCTCAGTTTTCCTCTCCTGGTGCTCGTGTTCTCCATTCAGGCCCCCTTACTAACAATCTCCCCACTTGGAGTCTCGGCGCCTTTCCATGCCTCTTTCGTACCGTCTGCAATTTGTCCGCAGGATGAACTGCAAGAGGGGGAACCAATGAGAGACTCGCTGGAGGTGTTTGGTCGGGCACATGTCACTCTCATTTCCCATCACGAAGAAGAATTCACCAGCGGTTCAGCCTGCCACCGCGGATCGACAATAGGGCGTGAAGCCATCCAGCCGTGTTGCGTCCCACTCACAAAAAAGCGACTTGGGAAATGGAGCTCAGGGGCCCTGCACTTCCCAAACCTGCAGAGTTCTAAACGATAACTATCGCCCCCAAATATACTGAGGTCAGGCTACGAAGAGGCGCTCAACGCAAGGCAGAACTGCAGGAAACGGATGTCAACGGGTACATCGGAATGGCCCCGATAGCACATGAAAAGCGCCAGAACGTGGACAATGATGCGGTTGGCCAAAAAGGGCGTATGCGTTTTTTCCTGAATATATTCAGGAAAAAACGCATACGCCCTTTTTGGCCAACCAAGCAACCTGGGAGAGCAAATCAGCACTACAAAGAAATCTCTCGGCCCCCCCCCCCCGGGGCAAAAGGGCCAGGCGAAAAAAGTCTAAAAACCAGAAAGGCAGGACAGCCCATGGAGTCAAGGGAGCCTTGTTAAGCTGATGGGCGGGATGTCAATGGCCAACAGCCAATCTTCACAAGTGTATCCTCTTTCCCAAACCATGTAAAACACAGAACCACAGAGCATAGGGCACTTCCACACATGGGCGTTGACCTTGGGAAAATGAAAAAATCAACCAGACACAGGGACCCCAAAGTTGAGGGCTGCTGTCTTGACAAGAACCTCCACTCCGGTACACGTTTCATATCCCAGGAAAGAGCCAAGTGGACAAAGACGAGTGGACAAGTGGACAAAGACAAGTGGACAAGTGGACAAGTGGTGCTACGTAGGTCCAATGGAGTGTCACTCAGCCATGAAATCCACGTCATGAGGCTGGTAGCAGCATCCTGAGTGGATTTAGGTACGATCATCCTCAGTGAAATAAGTCCCACAAAAAAAGAAACTTATGATATCACTTATCGAGGGAATGTAAAAATCGCTCCCCATGAACGGAATCCCCAAACAGAACAGAGTCACGCTTTTAGAAAACACACTTATGCCTGCTTCAGGGGAAAGGTGAGGTGCGGTGACGCATAAAACTCGAGTTTGAAATGAGCACAGATACCCTTCCGAAAACCGAATATGGAATGGACACGACCTACTCCTTGCTCAATCAACTGGACTCACCAGACCCTGTTCATCGCACAAGTATCTATCCGACTAGTAAGCATCTTAAAAGCTAAGTCTTGATATCTCTGTGTAAGTGCATCAAGTGTGTGTAAAGCGGCCTAAAACCAGCAGGGAAAATCAGCTCAGACCCATTCTGAGGATACATTTCCAACACAAAGAAGAAACAAGCAGGGCAAAACAGAGAGAAATTCTTCCAAAATGCGTTCAGGGACTGGCATGCAACCAGGATTGACCACATCTACAGCCCCAGCGGCAGAAGACATAAGGCTGGACACTCTTGGGGCTGAGACGATTGGTGAGGTTGGGAAAGCAAATGCAGACCCTTGAAAGGAATCCTGCGTGCTCCCCATTCCATGGCTCCCAACTCTCCAGGTTCAACGCAATCTTCCGACAGCGAAAGCACTCATTGGAAACCCAGCGGATGCTACACCGTGGGATCGGGAAAGCTTTCTGAAACTCACCTCAGTTTTCCTCTCCTGGTGCTCGTGTTCTCCATTCAGGCCCCCTTACTAACAATCTCCCCACTTGGAGACTCGGCGCCTTTCCATGCCTCTTTCGTACCGTCTGCAATTTGTCCGCAGGATGAACTGCAAGAGGGGGAACCAATGAGAGACTCGCTGGAGGTGTTTGGTCGGGCACATGTCACTCTCATTTCCCATCACGAAGAAGAATTCACCAGCGGTTCAGCCTGCCACCGCGGATCGACAATAGGGCGTGAAGCCATCCAGCCGTGTTGCGTCCCACTCACAAAAAAGCGACTTGGGAAATGGAGCTCAGGGGCCCTGAACTTCCCAAACCTGCAGAGTTCTAAACGATAACTATCGCCCCCAAATATATTGAGGTCAGGCTACGAAGAGGCGCTCAACGCAAGGCAGAACTGCAGGAAACGGATGTCAACGGGTACATCGGAATGGCCCCGATAGCACATGAAAAGCGCCAGAACGTGGACAATGATGCGGTTGGCCAAAAAGGGCGTATGCGTTTTTTCCTGAATATATTCAGGAAAAAACGCATACGCCCTTTTTGGCCAACCAAGCAACCTGGGAGAGCAAATCAGCACTACAAAGAAATCTCTCGGCCCCCCCCCCCGGGGCAAAAGGGCCAGGCGAAAAAAGTCTAAAAACCAGAAAGGCAGGACAGCCCACGGAGTCAAGGGAGCCTTGTTAAGCTGATGGGCGGGATGTCAATGGCCAACAGCCAATCTTCACAAGTGTATCCTCTTTCCCAAACCATGTAAAACACAGAACCACAGAGCATAGGGCACTTCCACACATGGGCGTTGACCTTGGGAAAATGAAAAAATCAACCAGACACAGGGACCCCAAAGTTGAGGGCTGCTGTCTTGACAAGAACCTCCACTCCGGTACACGTTTCATATCCCAGGAAAGAGCCAAGTGGACAAAGACGAGTGGACAAGTGGACAAAGACAAGTGGACAAGTGGACAAGTGGTGCTACGTAGGTCCAATGGAGTGTCACTCAGCCATGAAATCCACGTCATGAGGCTGGTAGCAGCATCCTGAGTGGATTTAGGTACGATCATCCTCAGTGAAATAAGTCCCACAAAAAAAGAAACTTATGATATCACTTATCGAGGGAATGTAAAAATCGCTCCCCATGAACGGAATCCCCAAACAGAACAGAGTCACGCTTTTAGAAAACACACTTATGCCTGCTTCAGGGGAAAGGTGAGGTGCGGTGACGCATAAAACTCGAGTTTGAAATGAGCACAGATACCCTTCCGAAAACCGAATATGGAATGGACACGACCTACTCCTTGCTCAATCAACTGGACTCACCAGACCCTGTTCATCGCACAAGTATCTATCCGACTAGTAAGCATCTTAAAAGCTAAGTCTTGATATCTCTGTGTAAGTGCATCAAGTGTGTGTAAAGCGGCCTAAAACCAGCAGGGAAAATCAGCTCAGACCCATTCTGAGGATACATTTCCAACACAAAGAAGAAACAAGCAGGGCAAAACAGAGAGAAATTCTTCCAAAATGCGTTCAGGGACTGGCATGCAACCAGGATTGACCACATCTACAGCCCCAGCGGCAGAAGACATAAGGCTGGACACTCTTGGGGCTGAGACGATTGGTGAGGTTGGGAAAGCAAATGCAGACCCTTGAAAGGAATCCTGCGTGCTCCCCATTCCATGGCTCCCAACTCTCCAGGTTCAACGCAATCTTCCGACAGCGAAAGCACTCATTGGAAACCCAGCGGATGCTACACCGTGGGATCAGGAAAGCTTTCTGAAACTCACCTCAGTTTTCCTCTCCTGGTGCTCGTGTTCTCCATTCAGGCCCCCTTACTAACAATCTCCCCACTTGGAGACTCGGCGCCTTTCCATGCCTCTTTCGTACCGTCTGCAATTTGTCCGCAGGATGAACTGCAAGAGGGGGAACCAATGAGAGACTCGCTGGAGGTGTTTGGTCGGGCACATGTCACTCTCATTTCCCATCACGAAGAAGAATTCACCAGCGGTTCAGCCTGCCACCGCGGATCGACAATAGGGCGTGAAGCCATCCAGCCGTGTTGCGTCCCACTCACAAAAAAGCGACTTGGGAAATGGAGCTCAGGGGCCCTGCACTTCCCAAACCTGCAGAGTTCTAAACGATAACTATCGCCCCAAAATATATTGAGCGCAGGCTACGAAGAGGCGCTGAACGCAAGGCAGAACTGCAGGAAACGGATGTCAACGGGTACATCGGAATGGCCCCGATAGCACATGAAAAGCGCCAGAACGTGGACAATGATGCGGTTGGCCAAAAAGGGCGTATGCGTTTTTTCCTGAATATATTCAGGAAAAAACGCATACGCCCTTTTTGGCCAACCAAGCAACCTGGGAGAGCAAATCAGCACTACAAAGAAATCTCTCGCCCCCCCCCCCCCCCCCCGGGGCAAAAGGGCCAGGCGAAAAAAGTCTAAAAACCAGAAAGGCAGGACAGCCCACGGAGTCAAGGGAGCCTTGTTAAGCTGATGGGCGGGATGTCAATGGCCAACAGCCAATCTTCACAAGTGTATCCTCTTTCCCAAACCATGTAAAACACAGAACCACAGAGCATAGGGCACTTCCACACATGGGCGTTGACCTTGGGAAAATGAAAAAATCAACCAGACACAGGGACCCCAAAGTTGAGGGCTGCTGTCTTGACAAGAACCTCCACTCCGGTACACGTTTCATATCCCAGGAAAGAGCCAAGTGGACAAAGACGAGTGGACAAGTGGACAAAGACAAGTGGACAAGTGGACAAGTGGTGCTACGTAGGTCCAATGGAGTGTCACTCAGCCATGAAATCCACGTCATGAGGCTGGTAGCAGCATCCTGAGTGGATTTAGGTACGATCATCCTCAGTGAAATAAGTCCCACAAAAAAAGAAACTTATGATATCACTTATCGAGGGAATGTAAAAATCGCTCCCCATGAACGGAATCCCCAAACAGAACAGAGTCACGCTTTTAGAAAACACACTTATGCCTGCTTCAGGGGAAAGGTGAGGTGCGGTGACGCATAAAACTCGAGTTTGAAATGAGCACAGATACCCTTCCGAAAACCGAATATGGAATGGACACGACCTACTCCTTGCTCAATCAACTGGACTCACCAGACCCTGTTCATCGCACAAGTATCTATCCGACTAGTAAGCATCTTAAAAGCTAAGTCTTGATATCTCTGTGTAAGTGCATCAAGTGTGTGTAAAGCGGCCTAAAACCAGCAGGGAAAATCAGCTCAGACCCATTCTGAGGATACATTTCCAACACAAAGAAGAAACAAGCAGGGCAAAACAGAGAGAAATTCTTCCAAAATGCGTTCAGGGACTGGCATGCAACCAGGATTGACCACATCTACAGCCCCAGCGGCAGAAGACATAAGGCTGGACACTCTTGGGGCTGAGACGATTGGTGAGGTTGGGAAAGCAAATGCAGACCCTTGAAAGGAATCCTGCGTGCTCCCCATTCCATGGCTCCCAACTCTCCAGGTTCAACGCAATCTTCCGACAGCGAAAGCACTCATTGGAAACCCAGCGGATGCTACACCGTGGGATCGGGAAAGCTTTCTGAAACTCACCTCAGTTTTCCTCTCCTGGTGCTCGTGTTCTCCATTCAGGCCCCCTTACTAACAATCTCCCCACTTGGAGACTCGGCGCCTTTCCATGCCTCTTTCGTACCGTCTGCAATTTGTCCGCAGGATGAACTGCAAGAGGGGGAACCAATGAGAGACTCGCTGGAGGTGTTTGGTCGGGCACATGTCACTCTCATTTCCCATCACGAAGAAGAATTCACCAGCGGTTCAGCCTGCCACCGCGGATCGACAATAGGGCGTGAAGCCATCCAGCCGTGTTGCGTCCCACTCACAAAAAAGCGACTTGGGAAATGGAGCTCAGGGGCCCTGCACTTCCCAAACCTGCAGAGTTCTAAACGATAACTATCGCCCCTAAATATATTGAGCGCAGGCTACGAAGAGGCGCTGAACGCAAGGCAGAACTGCAGGAAACGGATGTCAACGGGTACATCGGAATGGCCCCGATAGCACATGAAAAGCGCCAGAACGTGGACAATGATGCGGTTGGCCAAAAAGGGCGTATGCGTTTTTTCCTGAATATATTCAGGAAAAAACGCATACGCCCTTTTTGGCCAACCAAGCAACCTGGGAGAGCAAATCAGCACTACAAAGAAATCTCTCGCCCCCCCCCCCGGGGCAAAAGGGCCAGGCGAAAAAAGTCTAAAAACCAGAAAGGCAGGACAGCCCACGGAGTCAAGGGAGCCTTGTTAAGCTGATGGGCGGGATGTCAATGGCCAACAGCCAATCTTCACAAGTGTATCCTCTTTCCCAAACCATGTAAAACACAGAACCACAGAGCATAGGGCACTTCCACACATGGGCGTTGACCTTGGGAAAATGAAAAAATCAACCAGACACAGGGACCCCAAAGTTGAGGGCTGCTGTCTTGACAAGAACCTCCACTCCGGTACACGTTTCATATCCCAGGAAAGAGCCAAGTGGACAAAGACGAGTGGACAAGTGGACAAAGACAAGTGGACAAGTGGACAAGTGGTGCTACGTAGGTCCAATGGAGTGTCACTCAGCCATGAAATCCACGTCATGAGGCTGGTAGCAGCATCCTGAGTGGATTTAGGTACGATCATCCTCAGTGAAATAAGTCCCACAAAAAAAGAAACTTATGATATCACTTATCGAGGGAATGTAAAAATCGCTCCCCATGAACGGAATCCCCAAACAGAACAGAGTCACGCTTTTAGAAAACACACTTATGCCTGCTTCAGGGGAAAGGTGAGGTGCGGTGACGCATAAAACTCGAGTTTGAAATGAGCACAGATACCCTTCCGAAAACCGAATATGGAATGGACACGACCTACTCCTTGCTCAATCAACTGGACTCACCAGACCCTGTTCATCGCACAAGTATCTATCCGACTAGTAAGCATCTTAAAAGCTAAGTCTTGATATCTCTGTGTAAGTGCATCAAGTGTGTGTAAAGCGGCCTAAAACCAGCAGGGAAAATCAGCTCAGACCCATTCTGAGGATACATTTCCAACACAAAGAAGAAACAAGCAGGGCAAAACAGAGAGAAATTCTTCCAAAATGCGTTCAGGGACTGGCATGCAACCAGGATTGACCACATCTACAGCCCCAGCGGCAGAAGACATAAGGCTGGACACTCTTGGGGCTGAGACGATTGGTGAGGTTGGGAAAGCAAATGCAGACCCTTGAAAGGAATCCTGCGTGCTCCCCATTCCATGGCTCCCAACTCTCCAGGTTCAACGCAATCTTCCGACAGCGAAAGCACTCATTGGAAACCCAGCGGATGCTACACCGTGGGATCGGGAAAGCTTTCTGAAACTCACCTCAGTTTTCCTCTCCTGGTGCTCGTGTTCTCCATTCAGGCCCCCTTACTAACAATCTCCCCACTTGGAGACTCGGCGCCTTTCCATGCCTCTTTCGTACCGTCTGCAATTTGTCCGCAGGATGAACTGCAAGAGGGGGAACCAATGAGAGACTCGCTGGAGGTGTTTGGTCGGGCACATGTCACTCTCATTTCCCATCACGAAGAAGAATTCACCAGCGGTTCAGCCTGCCACCGCGGATCGACAATAGGGCGTGAAGCCATCCAGCCGTGTTGCGTCCCACTCACAAAAAAGCGACTTGGGAAATGGAGCTCAGGGGCCCTGCACTTCCCAAACCTGCAGAGTTCTAAACGATAACTATCGCCCCTAAATATATTGAGCGCAGGCTACGAAGAGGCGCTGAACGCAAGGCAGAACTGCAGGAAACGGATGTCAACGGGTACATCGGAATGGCCCCGATAGCACATGAAAAGCGCCAGAACGTGGACAATGATGCGGTTGGCCAAAAAGGGCGTATGCGTTTTTTCCTGAATATATTCAGGAAAAAACGCATACGCCCTTTTTGGCCAACCAAGCAACCTGGGAGAGCAAATCAGCACTACAAAGAAATCTCTCGCCCCCCCCCCCGGGGCAAAAGGGCCAGGCGAAAAAAGTCTAAAAACCAGAAAGGCAGGACAGCCCACGGAGTCAAGGGAGCCTTGTTAAGCTGATGGGCGGGATGTCAATGGCCAACAGCCAATCTTCACAAGTGTATCCTCTTTCCCAAACCAGGTAAAACACAGAACCACAGAGCATAGGGCACTTCCACACATGGGCGTTGACCTTGGGAAAATGAAAAAATCAACCAGACACAGGGACCCCAAAGTTGAGGGCTGCTGTCTTGACAAGAACCTCCACTCCGGTACACGTTTCATATCCCAGGAAAGAGCCAAGTGGACAAAGACGAGTGGACAAGTGGACAAAGACAAGTGGACAAGTGGACAAGTGGTGCTACGTAGGTCCAATGGAGTGTCACTCAGCCATGAAATCCACGTCATGAGGCTGGTAGCAGCATCCTGAGTGGATTTAGGTACGATCATCCTCAGTGAAATAAGTCCCACAAAAAAAGAAACTTATGATATCACTTATCGAGGGAATGTAAAAATCGCTCCCCATGAACGGAATCCCCAAACAGAACAGAGTCACGCTTTTAGAAAACACACTTATGCCTGCTTCAGGGGAAAGGTGAGGTGCGGTGACGCATAAAACTCGAGTTTGAAATGAGCACAGATACCCTTCCGAAAACCGAATATGGAATGGACACGACCTACTCCTTGCTCAATCAACTGGACTCACCAGACCCTGTTCATCGCACAAGTATCTATCCGACTAGTAAGCATCTTAAAAGCTAAGTCTTGATATCTCTGTGTAAGTGCATCAAGTGTGTGTAAAGCGGCCTAAAACCAGCAGGGAAAATCAGCTCAGACCCATTCTGAGGATACATTTCCAACACAAAGAAGAAACAAGCAGGGCAAAACAGAGAGAAATTCTTCCAAAATGCGTTCAGGGACTGGCATGCAACCAGGATTGACCACATCTACAGCCCCAGCGGCAGAAGACATAAGGCTGGACACTCTTGGGGCTGAGACGATTGGTGAGGTTGGGAAAGCAAATGCAGACCCTTGAAAGGAATCCTGCGTGCTCCCCATTCCATGGCTCCCAACTCTCCAGGTTCAACGCAATCTTCCGACAGCGAAAGCACTCATTGGAAACCCAGCGGATGCTACACCGTGGGATCGGGAAAGCTTTCTGAAACTCACCTCAGTTTTCCTCTCCTGGTGCTCGTGTTCTCCATTCAGGCCCCCTTACTAACAATCTCCCCACTTGGAGACTCGGCGCCTTTCCATGCCTCTTTCGTACCGTCTGCAATTTGTCCGCAGGATGAACTGCAAGAGGGGGAACCAATGAGAGACTCGCTGGAGGTGTTTGGTCGGGCACATGTCACTCTCATTTCCCATCACGAAGAAGAATTCACCAGCGGTTCAGCCTGCCACCGCGGATCGACAATAGGGCGTGAAGCCATCCAGCCGTGTTGCGTCCCACTCACAAAAAAGCGACTTGGGAAATGGAGCTCAGGGGCCCTGAACTTCCCAAACCTGCAGAGTTCTAAACGATAACTATCGCCCCCAAATATATTGAGGTCAGGCTACGAAGAGGCGCTCAACGCAAGGCAGAACTGCAGGAAACGGATGTCAACGGGTACATCGGAATGGCCCCGATAGCACATGAAAAGCGCCAGAACGTGGACAATGATGCGGTTGGCCAAAAAGGGCGTATGCGTTTTTTCCTGAATATATTCAGGAAAAAACGCATACGCCCTTTTTGGCCAACCAAGCAACCTGGGAGAGCAAATCAGCACTACAAAGAAATCTCTCGGCCCCCCCCCCCGGGGCAAAAGGGCCAGGCGAAAAAAGTCTAAAAACCAGAAAGGCAGGACAGCCCACGGAGTCAAGGGAGCCTTGTTAAGCTGATGGGCGGGATGTCAATGGCCAACAGCCAATCTTCACAAGTGTATCCTCTTTCCCAAACCATGTAAAACACAGAACCACAGAGCATAGGGCACTTCCACACATGGGCGTTGACCTTGGGAAAATGAAAAAATCAACCAGACACAGGGACCCCAAAGTTGAGGGCTGCTGTCTTGACAAGAACCTCCACTCCGGTACACGTTTCATATCCCAGGAAAGAGCCAAGTGGACAAAGACGAGTGGACAAGTGGACAAAGACAAGTGGACAAGTGGACAAGTGGTGCTACGTAGGTCCAATGGAGTGTCACTCAGCCATGAAATCCACGTCATGAGGCTGGTAGCAGCATCCTGAGTGGATTTAGGTACGATCATCCTCAGTGAAATAAGTCCCACAAAAAAAGAAACTTATGATATCACTTATCGAGGGAATGTAAAAATCGCTCCCCATGAACGGAATCCCCAAACAGAACAGAGTCACGCTTTTAGAAAACACACTTATGCCTGCTTCAGGGGAAAGGTGAGGTGCGGTGACGCATAAAACTCGAGTTTGAAATGAGCACAGATACCCTTCCGAAAACCGAATATGGAATGGACACGACCTACTCCTTGCTCAATCAACTGGACTCACCAGACCCTGTTCATCGCACAAGTATCTATCCGACTAGTAAGCATCTTAAAAGCTAAGTCTTGATATCTCTGTGTAAGTGCATCAAGTGTGTGTAAAGCGGCCTAAAACCAGCAGGGAAAATCAGCTCAGACCCATTCTGAGGATACATTTCCAACACAAAGAAGAAACAAGCAGGGCAAAACAGAGAGAAATTCTTCCAAAATGCGTTCAGGGACTGGCATGCAACCAGGATTGACCACATCTACAGCCCCAGCGGCAGAAGACATAAGGCTGGACACTCTTGGGGCTGAGACGATTGGTGAGGTTGGGAAAGCAAATGCAGACCCTTGAAAGGAATCCTGCGTGCTCCCCATTCCATGGCTCCCAACTCTCCAGGTTCAACGCAATCTTCCGACAGCGAAAGCACTCATTGGAAACCCAGCGGATGCTACACCGTGGGATCAGGAAAGCTTTCTGAAACTCACCTCAGTTTTCCTCTCCTGGTGCTCGTGTTCTCCATTCAGGCCCCCTTACTAACAATCTCCCCACTTGGAGACTCGGCGCCTTTCCATGCCTCTTTCGTACCGTCTGCAATTTGTCCGCAGGATGAACTGCAAGAGGGGGAACCAATGAGAGACTCGCTGGAGGTGTTTGGTCGGGCACATGTCACTCTCATTTCCCATCACGAAGAAGAATTCACCAGCGGTTCAGCCTGCCACCGCGGATCGACAATAGGGCGTGAAGCCATCCAGCCGTGTTGCGTCCCACTCACAAAAAAGCGACTTGGGAAATGGAGCTCAGGGGCCCTGCACTTCCCAAACCTGCAGAGTTCTAAACGATAACTATCGCCCCAAAATATATTGAGCGCAGGCTACGAAGAGGCGCTGAACGCAAGGCAGAACTGCAGGAAACGGATGTCAACGGGTACATCGGAATGGCCCCGATAGCACATGAAAAGCGCCAGAACGTGGACAATGATGCGGTTGGCCAAAAAGGGCGTATGCGTTTTTTCCTGAATATATTCAGGAAAAAACGCATACGCCCTTTTTGGCCAACCAAGCAACCTGGGAGAGCAAATCAGCACTACAAAGAAATCTCTCGCCCCCCCCCCCCGGGGCAAAAGGGCCAGGCGAAAAAAGTCTAAAAACCAGAAAGGCAGGACAGCCCACGGAGTCAAGGGAGCCTTGTTAAGCTGATGGGCGGGATGTCAATGGCCAACAGCCAATCTTCACAAGTGTATCCTCTTTCCCAAACCATGTAAAACACAGAACCACAGAGCATAGGGCACTTCCACACATGGGCGTTGACCTTGGGAAAATGAAAAAATCAACCAGACACAGGGACCCCAAAGTTGAGGGCTGCTGTCTTGACAAGAACCTCCACTCCGGTACACGTTTCATATCCCAGGAAAGAGCCAAGTGGACAAAGACGAGTGGACAAGTGGACAAAGACAAGTGGACAAGTGGACAAGTGGTGCTACGTAGGTCCAATGGAGTGTCACTCAGCCATGAAATCCACGTCATGAGGCTGGTAGCAGCATCCTGAGTGGATTTAGGTACGATCATCCTCAGTGAAATAAGTCCCACAAAAAAAGAAACTTATGATATCACTTATCGAGGGAATGTAAAAATCGCTCCCCATGAACGGAATCCCCAAACAGAACAGAGTCACGCTTTTAGAAAACACACTTATGCCTGCTTCAGGGGAAAGGTGAGGTGCGGTGACGCATAAAACTCGAGTTTGAAATGAGCACAGATACCCTTCCGAAAACCGAATATGGAATGGACACGACCTACTCCTTGCTCAATCAACTGGACTCACCAGACCCTGTTCATCGCACAAGTATCTATCCGACTAGTAAGCATCTTAAAAGCTAAGTCTTGATATCTCTGTGTAAGTGCATCAAGTGTGTGTAAAGTGGCCTAAAACCAGCAGGGAAAATCAGCTCAGACCCATTCTGAGGATACATTTCCAACACAAAGAAGAAACAAGCAGGGCAAAACAGAGAGAAATTCTTCCAAAATGCGTTCAGGGACTGGCATGCAACCAGGATTGACCACATCTACAGCCCCAGCGGCAGAAGACATAAGGCTGGACACTCTTGGGGCTGAGACGATTGGTGAGGTTGGGAAAGCAAATGCATACCCTTGAAAGGAATCCTGCGTGCTCCCCATTCCATGGCTCCCAACTCTCCAGGTTCAACGCAATCTTCCGACAGCGAAAGCACTCATTGGAAACCCAGCGGATGCTACACCGTGGGATCGGGAAAGCTTTCTGAAACTCACCTCAGTTTTCCTCTCCTGGTGCTCGTGTTCTCCATTCAGGCCCCCTTACTAACAATCTCCCCACTTGGAGACTCGGCGCCTTTCCATGCCTCTTTCGTACCGTCTGCAATTTGTCCGCAGGATGAACTGCAAGAGGGGGAACCAATGAGAGACTCGCTGGAGGTGTTTGGTCGGGCACATGTCACTCTCATTTCCCATCACGAAGAAGAATTCACCAGCGGTTCAGCCTGCCACCGCGGATCGACAATAGGGCGTGAAGCCATCCAGCCGTGTTGCGTCCCACTCACAAAAAAGCGACTTGGGAAATGGAGCTCAGGGGCCCTGCACTTCCCAAACCTGCAGAGTTCTAAACGATAACTATCGCCCCTAAATATATTGAGCGCAGGCTACGAAGAGGCGCTGAACGCAAGGCAGAACTGCAGGAAACGGATGTCAACGGGTACATCGGAATGGCCCCGATAGCACATGAAAAGCGCCAGAACGTGGACAATGATGCGGTTGGCCAAAAAGGGCGTATGCGTTTTTTCCTGAATATATTCAGGAAAAAACGCATACGCCCTTTTTGGCCAACCAAGCAACCTGGGAGAGCAAATCAGCACTACAAAGAAATCTCTCGCCCCCCCCCCCGGGGCAAAAGGGCCAGGCGAAAAAAGTCTAAAAACCAGAAAGGCAGGACAGCCCACGGAGTCAAGGGAGCCTTGTTAAGCTGATGGGCGGGATGTCAATGGCCAACAGCCAATCTTCACAAGTGTATCCTCTTTCCCAAACCATGTAAAACACAGAACCACAGAGCATAGGGCACTTCCACACATGGGCGTTGACCTTGGGAAAATGAAAAAATCAACCAGACACAGGGACCCCAAAGTTGAGGGCTGCTGTCTTGACAAGAACCTCCACTCTGGTACACGTTTCATATCCCAGGAAAGAGCCAAGTGGACAAAGACGAGTGGACAAGTGGACAAAGACAAGTGGACAAGTGGACAAGTGGTGCTACGTAGGTCCAATGGAGTGTCACTCAGCCATGAAATCCACGTCATGAGGCTGGTAGCAGCATCCTGAGTGGATTTAGGTACGATCATCCTCAGTGAAATAAGTCCCACAAAAAAAGAAACTTATGATATCACTTATCGAGGGAATGTAAAAATCGCTCCCCATGAACGGAATCCCCAAACAGAACAGAGTCACGCTTTTAGAAAACACACTTATGCCTGCTTCAGGGGAAAGGTGAGGTGCGGTGACGCATAAAACTCGAGTTTGAAATGAGCACAGATACCCTTCCGAAAACCGAATATGGAATGGACACGACCTACTCCTTGCTCAATCAACTGGACTCACCAGACCCTGTTCATCGCACAAGTATCTATCCGACTAGTAAGCATCTTAAAAGCTAAGTCTTGATATCTCTGTGTAAGTGCATCAAGTGTGTGTAAAGCGGCCTAAAACCAGCAGGGAAAATCAGCTCAGACCCATTCTGAGGATACATTTCCAACACAAAGAAGAAACAAGCAGGGCAAAACAGAGAGAAATTCTTCCAAAATGCGTTCAGGGACTGGCATGCAACCAGGATTGACCACATCTACAGCCCCAGCGGCAGAAGACATAAGGCTGGACACTCTTGGGGCTGAGACGATTGGTGAGGTTGGGAAAGCAAATGCAGACCCTTGAAAGGAATCCTGCGTGCTCCCCATTCCATGGCTCCCAACTCTCCAGGTTCAACGCAATCTTCCGACAGCGAAAGCACTCATTGGAAACCCAGCGGATGCTACACCGTGGGATCGGGAAAGCTTTCTGAAACTCACCTCAGTTTTCCTCTCCTGGTGCTCGTGTTCTCCATTCAGGCCCCCTTACTAACAATCTCCCCACTTGGAGACTCGGCGCCTTTCCATGCCTCTTTCGTACCGTCTGCAATTTGTCCGCAGGATGAACTGCAAGAGGGGGAACCAATGAGAGACTCGCTGGAGGTGTTTGGTCGGGCACATGTCACTCTCATTTCCCATCACGAAGAAGAATTCACCAGCGGTTCAGCCTGCCACCGCGGATCGACAATAGGGCGTGAAGCCATCCAGCCGTGTTGCGTCCCACTCACAAAAAAGCGACTTGGGAAATGGAGCTCAGGGGCCCTGCACTTCCCAAACCTGCAGAGTTCTAAACGATAACTATCGCCCCTAAATATATTGAGCGCAGGCTACGAAGAGGCGCTGAACGCAAGGCAGAACTGCAGGAAACGGATGTCAACGGGTACATCGGAATGGCCCCGATAGCACATGAAAAGCGCCAGAATGTGGACAATGATGCGGTTGGCCAAAAAGGGCGTATGCCTTTTTTCCTGAATATATTCAGGAAAAAACGCATACGCCCTTTTTGGCCACCCAAGCAACCTGGGAGAGCAAATCAGCACTACAAAGAAATCTCTCGCCCCCCCCCCCCGGGGCAAAAGGGCCAGGCGAAAAAAGTCTAAAAACCAGAAAGGCAGGACAGCCCACGGAGTCAAGGGAGCCTTGTTAAGCTGATGGGCGGGATGTCAATGGCCAACAGCCAATCTTCACAAGTGTATCCTCTTTCCCAAACCATGTAAAACACAGAACCACAGAGCATAGGGCACTTCCACACATGGGCGTTGACCTTGGGAAAATGAAAAAATCAACCAGACACAGGGACCCCAAAGTTGAGGGCTGCTGTCTTGACAAGAACCTCCACTCCGGTACACGCTTCATATCCCAGGAAAGAGCCAAGTGGACAAAGACGAGTGGACAAGTGGACAAAGACAAGTGGACAAGTGGACAAGTGGTGCTACGTAGGTCCAATGGAGTGTCACTCAGCCATGAAATCCACGTCATGAGGCTGGTAGCAGCATCCTGAGTGGATTTAGGTACGATCATCCTCAGTGAAATAAGTCCCACAAAAAAAGAAACTTATGATATCACTTATCGAGGGAATGTAAAAATCGCTCCCCATGAACGGAATCCCCAAACAGAACAGAGTCACGCTTTTAGAAAACACACTTATGCCTGCTTCAGGGGAAAGGTGAGGTGCGGTGACGCATAAAACTCGAGTTTGAAATGAGCACAGATACCCTTCCGAAAACCGAATATGGAATGGACACGACCTACTCCTTGCTCAATCAACTGGACTCACCAGACCCTGTTCATCGCACAAGTATCTATCCGACTAGTAAGCATCTTAAAAGCTAAGTCTTGATATCTCTGTGTAAGTGCATCAAGTGTGTGTAAAGCGGCCTAAAACCAGCAGGGAAAATCAGCTCAGACCCATTCTGAGGATACATTTCCAACACAAAGAAGAAACAAGCAGGGCAAAACAGAGAGAAATTCTTCCAAAATGCGTTCAGGGACTGGCATGCAACCAGGATTGACCACATCTACAGCCCCAGCGGCAGAAGACATAAGGCTGGACACTCTTGGGGCTGAGACGATTGGTGAGGTTGGGAAAGCAAATGCAGACCCTTGAAAGGAATCCTGCGTGCTCCCCATTCCATGGCTCCCAACTCTCCAGGTTCAACGCAATCTTCCGACAGCGAAAGCACTCATTGGAAACCCAGCGGATGCTACACCGTGGGATCGGGAAAGCTTTCTGAAACTCACCTCAGTTTTCCTCTCCTGGTGCTCGTGTTCTCCATTCAGGCCCCCTTACTAACAATCTCCCCACTTGGAGACTCGGCGCCTTTCCATGCCTCTTTCGTACCGTCTGCAATTTGTCCGCAGGATGAACTGCAAGAGGGGGAACCAATGAGAGACTCGCTGGAGGTGTTTGGTCGGGCACATGTCACTCTCATTTCCCATCACGAAGAAGAATTCACCAGCGGTTCAGCCTGCCACCGCGGATCGACAATAGGGCGTGAAGCCATCCAGCCGTGTTGCGTCCCACTCACAAAAAAGCGACTTGGGAAATGGAGCTCAGGGGCCCTGCACTTCCCAAACCTGCAGAGTTCTAAACGATAACTATCGCCCCTAAATATATTGAGCGCAGGCTACGAAGAGGCGCTGAACGCAAGGCAGAACTGCAGGAATCGGATGTCAACGGGTACATCGGAATGGCCCCGATAGCACATGAAAAGCGCCAGAATGTGGACAATGATGCGGTTGGCCAAAAAGGGCGTATGCCTTATTTCCTGAATATATTCAGGAAAAAACGCAAACGCCCTTTTTGGCCACCCAAGCAACCTGGGAGAGCAAATCAGCACTACAAAGAAATCTCTCGCCCCCCCCCCCCCCGGGGCAAAAGGGCCAGGCGAAAAAAGTCTAAAAACCAGAAAGGCAGGACAGCCCACGGAGTCAAGGGAGCCTTGTTAAGCTGATGGGCGGGATGTCAATGGCCAACAGCCAATCTTCACAAGTGTATCCTCTTTCCCAAACCATGTAAAACACAGAACCACAGAGCATAGGGCACTTCCACACATGGGCGTTGACCTTGGGAAAATGAAAAAATCAACCAGACACAGGGACCCCAAAGTTGAGGGCTGCTGTCTTGACAAGAACCTCCACTCCGGTACACGTTTCATATCCCAGGAAAGAGCCAAGTGGACAAAGACGAGTGGACAAGTGGACAAAGACAAGTGGACAAGTGGACAAGTGGTGCTACGTAGGTCCAATGGAGTGTCACTCAGCCATGAAATCCACGTCATGAGGCTGGTAGCAGCATCCTGAGTGGATTTAGGTACGATCATCCTCAGTGAAATAAGTCCCACAAAAAAAGAAACTTATGATATCACTTATCGAGGGAATGTAAAAATCGCTCCCCATGAACGGAATCCCCAAACAGAACAGAGTCACGCTTTTAGAAAACACACTTATGCCTGCTTCAGGGGAAAGGTGAGGTGCGGTGACGCATAAAACTCGAGTTTGAAATGAGCACAGATACCCTTCCGAAAACCGAATATGGAATGGACACGACCTACTCCTTGCTCAATCAACTGGACTCACCAGACCCTGTTCATCGCACAAGTATCTATCCGACTAGTAAGCATCTTAACAGCTAAGTCTTGATATCTCTGTGTAAGTGCATCAAGTGTGTGTAAAGCGGCCTAAAACCAGCAGGGAAAATCAGCTCAGACCCATTCTGAGGATACATTTCCAACACAAAGAAGAAACAAGCAGGGCAAAACAGAGAGAAATTCTTCCAAAATGCGTTCAGGGACTGGCATGCAACCAGGATTGACCACATCTACAGCCCCAGCGGCAGAAGACATAAGGCTGGACACTCTTGGGGCTGAGACGATTGGTGAGGTTGGGAAAGCAAATGCAGACCCTTGAAAGGAATCCTGCGTGCTCCCCATTCCATGGCTCCCAACTCTCCAGGTTCAACGCAATCTTCCGACAGCGAAAGCACTCATTGGAAACCCAGCGGATGCTACACCGTGGGATCGGGAAAGCTTTCTGAAACTCACCTCAGTTTTCCTCTCCTGGTGCTCGTGTTCTCCATTCAGGCCCCCTTACTAACAATCTCCCCACTTGGAGACTCGGCGCCTTTCCATGCCTCTTTCGTACCGTCTGCAATTTGTCCGCAGGATGAACTGCAAGAGGGGGAACCAATGAGAGACTCGCTGGAGGTGTTTGGTCGGGCACATGTCACTCTCATTTCCCATCACGAAGAAGAATTCACCAGCGGTTCAGCCTGCCACCGCGGATCGACAATAGGGCGTGAAGCCATCCAGCCGTGTTGCGTCCCACTCACAAAAAAGCGACTTGGGAAATGGAGCTCAGGGGCCCTGCACTTCCCAAACCTGCAGAGTTCTAAACGATAACTATCGCCCCTAAATATATTGAGCGCAGGCTACGAAGAGGCGCTGAACGCAAGGCAGAACTGCAGGAAACGGATGTCAACGGGTACATCGGAATGGCCCCGATAGCACATGAAAAGCGCCAGAACGTGGACAATGATGCGGTTGGCCAAAAAGGGCGTATGCGTTTTTTCCTGAATATATTCAGGAAAAAACGCATACGCCCTTTTTGGCCAACCAAGCAACCTGGGAGAGCAAATCAGCACTACAAAGAAATCTCTCGCCCCCCCCCCCGGGGCAAAAGGGCCAGGCGAAAAAAGTCTAAAAACCAGAAAGGCAGGACAGCCCACGGAGTCAAGGGAGCCTTGTTAAGCTGATGGGCGGGATGTCAATGGCCAACAGCCAATCTTCACAAGTGTATCCTCTTTCCCAAACCAGGTAAAACACAGAACCACAGAGCATAGGGCACTTCCACACATGGGCGTTGACCTTGGGAAAATGAAAAAATCAACCAGACACAGGGACCCCAAAGTTGAGGGCTGCTGTCTTGACAAGAACCTCCACTCCGGTACACGTTTCATATCCCAGGAAAGAGCCAAGTGGACAAAGACGAGTGGACAAGTGGACAAAGACAAGTGGACAAGTGGACAAGTGGTGCTACGTAGGTCCAATGGAGTGTCACTCAGCCATGAAATCCACGTCATGAGGCTGGTAGCAGCATCCTGAGTGGATTTAGGTACGATCATCCTCAGTGAAATAAGTCCCACAAAAAAAGAAACTTATGATATCACTTATCGAGGGAATGTAAAAATCGCTCCCCATGAACGGAATCCCCAAACAGAACAGAGTCACGCTTTTAGAAAACACACTTATGCCTGCTTCAGGGGAAAGGTGAGGTGCGGTGACGCATAAAACTCGAGTTTGAAATGAGCACAGATACCCTTCCGAAAACCGAATATGGAATGGACACGACCTACTCCTTGCTCAATCAACTGGACTCACCAGACCCTGTTCATCGCACAAGTATCTATCCGACTAGTAAGCATCTTAACAGCTAAGTCTTGATATCTCTGTGTAAGTGCATCAAGTGTGTGTAAAGCGGCCTAAAACCAGCAGGGAAAATCAGCTCAGACCCATTCTGAGGATACATTTCCAACACAAAGAAGAAACAAGCAGGGCAAAACAGAGAGAAATTCTTCCAAAATGCGTTCAGGGACTGGCATGCAACCAGGATTGACCACATCTACAGCCCCAGCGGCAGAAGACATAAGGCTGGACACTCTTGGGGCTGAGACGATTGGTGAGGTTGGGAAAGCAAATGCAGACCCTTGAAAGGAATCCTGCGTGCTCCCCATTCCATGGCTCCCAACTCTCCAGGTTCAACGCAATCTTCCGACAGCGAAAGCACTCATTGGAAACCCAGCGGATGCTACACCGTGGGATCGGGAAAGCTTTCTGAAACTCACCTCAGTTTTCCTCTCCTGGTGCTCGTGTTCTCCATTCAGGCCCCCTTACTAACAATCTCCCCACTTGGAGACTCGGCGCCTTTCCATGCCTCTTTCGTACCGTCTGCAATTTGTCCGCAGGATGAACTGCAAGAGGGGGAACCAATGAGAGACTCGCTGGAGGTGTTTGGTCGGGCACATGTCACTCTCATTTCCCATCACGAAGAAGAATTCACCAGCGGTTCAGCCTGCCACCGCGGATCGACAATAGGGCGTGAAGCCATCCAGCCGTGTTGCGTCCCACTCACAAAAAAGCGACTTGGGAAATGGAGCTCAGGGGCCCTGCACTTCCCAATCCTGCAGAGTTCTAAACGATTACTATCGCCCCTAAATATATTGAGCGCAGGCTACGAAGAGGCGCTGAACGCAAGGCAGAACTGCAGGAAACGGATGTCAACGGGTACATCGGAATGGCCCCGATAGCACATGAAAAGCGCCAGAATGTGGACAATGATGCGGTTGGCCAAAAAGGGCGTATGCGTTTTTTCCTGAATATATTCAGGAAAAAACGCATACGCCCTTTTTGGCCAACCAAGCAACCTGGGAGAGCAAATCAGCACTACAAAGAAATCTCTCGCCCCCCCCCCCCCGGGGCAAAAGGGCCAGGCGAAAAAAGTCTAAAAACCAGAAAGGCAGGACAGCCCACGGAGTCAAGGGAGCCTTGTTAAGCTGATGGGCGGGATGTCAATGGCCAACAGCCAATCTTCACAAGTGTATCCTCTTTCCCAAACCAGGTAAAACACAGAACCACAGAGCATAGGGCACTTCCACACATGGGCGTTGACCTTGGGAAAATGAAAAAATCAACCAGACACAGGGACCCCAAAGTTGAGGGCTGCTGTCTTGACAAGAACCTCCACTCCGGTACACGCTTCATATCCCAGGAAAGAGCCAAGTGGACAAAGACGAGTGGACAAGTGGACAAAGACAAGTGGACAAGTGGACAAGTGGTGCTACGTAGGTCCAATGGAGTGTCACTCAGCCATGAAATCCACGTCATGAGGCTGGTAGCAGCATCCTGAGTGGATTTAGGTACGATCATCCTCAGTGAAATAAGTCCCACAAAAAAAGAAACTTATGATATCACTTATCGAGGGAATGTAAAA
Organism: Kogia breviceps; assembly: GCF_026419965.1. Lineage (NCBI taxonomy): Eukaryota > Metazoa > Chordata > Mammalia > Artiodactyla > Physeteridae > Kogia > Kogia breviceps. The sequence goes on from NW_026711584.1 coordinate 225,342, forward strand.
ATCGCTCCCCATGAACGGAATCCCCAAACAGAACAGAGTCACGCTTTTAGAAAACACACTTATGCCTGCTTCAGGGGAAAGGTGAGGTGCGGTGACGCATAAAACTCGAGTTTGAAATGAGCACAGATACCCTTCCGAAAACCGAATATGGAATGGACACGACCTACTCCTTGCTCAATCAACTGGACTCACCAGACCCTGTTCATCGCACAAGTATCTATCCGACTAGTAAGCATCTTAAAAGCTAAGTCTTGATATCTCTGTGTAAGTGCATCAAGTGTGTGTAAAGCGGCCTAAAACCAGCAGGGAAAATCAGCTCAGACCCATTCTGAGGATACATTTCCAACACAAAGAAGAAACAAGCAGGGCAAAACAGAGAGAAATTCTTCCAAAATGCGTTCAGGGACTGGCATGCAACCAGGATTGACCACATCTACAGCCCCAGCGGCAGAAGACATAAGGCTGGACACTCTTGGGGCTGAGACGATTGGTGAGGTTGGGAAAGCAAATGCAGACCCTTGAAAGGAATCCTGCGTGCTCCCCATTCCATGGCTCCCAACTCTCCAGGTTCAACGCAATCTTCCGACAGCGAAAGCACTCATTGGAAACCCAGCGGATGCTACACCGTGGGATCGGGAAAGCTTTCTGAAACTCACCTCAGTTTTCCTCTCCTGGTGCTCGTGTTCTCCATTCAGGCCCCCTTACTAACAATCTCCCCACTTGGAGACTCGGCGCCTTTCCATGCCTCTTTCGTACCGTCTGCAATTTGTCCGCAGGATGAACTGCAAGAGGGGGAACCAATGAGAGACTCGCTGGAGGTGTTTGGTCGGGCACATGTCACTCTCATTTCCCATCACGAAGAAGAATTCACCAGCGGTTCAGCCTGCCACCGCGGATCGACAATAGGGCGTGAAGCCATCCAGCCGTGTTGCGTCCCACTCACAAAAAAGCGACTTGGGAAATGGAGCTCAGGGGCCCTGCACTTCCCAAACCTGCAGAGTTCTAAACGATAACTATCGCCCCTAAATATATTGAGCGCAGGCTACGAAGAGGCGCTGAACGCAAGGCAGAACTGCAGGAAACGGATGTCAACGGGTACATCGGAATGGCCCCGATAGCACATGAAAAGCGCCAGAATGTGGACAATGATGCGGTTGGCCAAAAAGGGCGTATGCCTTTTTTCCTGAATATATTCAGGAAAAAACGCATACGCCCTTTTTGGCCACCCAAGCAACCTGGGAGAGCAAATCAGCACTACAAAGAAATCTCTCGCCCCCCCCCCCCGGGGCAAAAGGGCCAGGCGAAAAAAGTCTAAAAACCAGAAAGGCAGGACAGCCCACGGAGTCAAGGGAGCCTTGTTAAGCTGATGGGCGGGATGTCAATGGCCAACAGCCAATCTTCACAAGTGTATCCTCTTTCCCAAACCAGGTAAAACACAGAACCACAGAGCATAGGGCACTTCCACACATGGGCGTTGACCTTGGGAAAATGAAAAAATCAACCAGACACAGGGACCCCAAAGTTGAGGGCTGCTGTCTTGACAAGAACCTCCACTCCGGTACACGCTTCATATCCCAGGAAAGAGCCAAGTGGACAAAGACGAGTGGACAAGTGGACAAAGACAAGTGGACAAGTGGACAAGTGGTGCTACGTAGGTCCAATGGAGTGTCACTCAGCCATGAAATCCACGTCATGAGGCTGGTAGCAGCATCCTGAGTGGATTTAGGTACGATCATCCTCAGTGAAATAAGTCCCACAAAAAAAGAAACTTATGATATCACTTATCGAGGGAATGTAAAAATCGCTCCCCATGAACGGAATCCCCAAACAGAACAGAGTCACGCTTTTAGAAAACACACTTATGCCTGCTTCAGGGGAAAGGTGAGGTGCGGTGACGCATAAAACTCGAGTTTGAAATGAGCACAGATACCCTTCCGAAAACCGAATATGGAATGGACACGACCTACTCCTTGCTCAATCAACTGGACTCACCAGACCCTGTTCATCGCACAAGTATCTATCCGACTAGTAAGCATCTTAAAAGCTAAGTCTTGATATCTCTGTGTAAGTGCATCAAGTGTGTGTAAAGCGGCCTAAAACCAGCAGGGAAAATCAGCTCAGACCCATTCTGAGGATACATTTCCAACACAAAGAAGAAACAAGCAGGGCAAAACAGAGAGAAATTCTTCCAAAATGCGTTCAGGGACTGGCATGCAACCAGGATTGACCACATCTACAGCCCCAGCGGCAGAAGACATAAGGCTGGACACTCTTGGGGCTGAGACGATTGGTGAGGTTGGGAAAGCAAATGCAGACCCTTGAAAGGAATCCTGCGTGCTCCCCATTCCATGGCTCCCAACTCTCCAGGTTCAACGCAATCTTCCGACAGCGAAAGCACTCATTGGAAACCCAGCGGATGCTACACCGTGGGATCGGGAAAGCTTTCTGAAACTCACCTCAGTTTTCCTCTCCTGGTGCTCGTGTTCTCCATTCAGGCCCCCTTACTAACAATCTCCCCACTTGGAGACTCGGCGCCTTTCCATGCCTCTTTCGTACCGTCTGCAATTTGTCCGCAGGATGAACTGCAAGAGGGGGAACCAATGAGAGACTCGCTGGAGGTGTTTGGTCGGGCACATGTCACTCTCATTTCCCATCACGAAGAAGAATTCACCAGCGGTTCAGCCTGCCACCGCGGATCGACAATAGGGCGTGAAGCCATCCAGCCGTGTTGCGTCCCACTCACAAAAAAGCGACTTGGGAAATGGAGCTCAGGGGCCCTGCACTTCCCAAACCTGCAGAGTTCTAAACGATAACTATCGCCCCTAAATATATTGAGCGCAGGCTACGAAGAGGTGCTGAACGCAAGGCAGAACTGCAGGAAACGGATGTCAACGGGTACATCGGAATGGCCCCGATAGCACATGAAAAGCGCCAGAATGTGGACAATGATGCGGTTGGCCAAAAAGGGCGTATGCCTTATTTCCTGAATATATTCAGGAAAAAACGCATACGCCCTTTTTGGCCACCCAAGCAACCTGGGAGAGCAAATCAGCACTACAAAGAAATCTCTCGCCCCCCCCCCCCCCCGGGGCAAAAGGGCCAGGCGAAAAAAGTCTAAAAACCAGAAAGGCAGGACAGCCCACGGAGTCAAGGGAGCCTTGTTAAGCTGATGGGCGGGATGTCAATGGCCAACAGCCAATCTTCACAAGTGTATCCTCTTTCCCAAACCATGTAAAACACAGAACCACAGAGCATAGGGCACTTCCACACATGGGCGTTGACCTTGGGAAAATGAAAAAATCAACCAGACACAGGGACCCCAAAGTTGAGGGCTGCTGTCTTGACAAGAACCTCCACTCCGGTACACGTTTCATATCCCAGGAAAGAGCCAAGTGGACAAAGACGAGTGGACAAGTGGACAAAGACAAGTGGACAAGTGGACAAGTGGTGCTACGTAGGTCCAATGGAGTGTCACTCAGCCATGAAATCCACGTCATGAGGCTGGTAGCAGCATCCTGAGTGGATTTAGGTACGATCATCCTCAGTGAAATAAGTCCCACAAAAAAAGAAACTTATGATATCACTTATCGAGGGAATGTAAAAATCGCTCCCCATGAACGGAATCCCCAAACAGAACAGAGTCACGCTTTTAGAAAACACACTTATGCCTGCTTCAGGGGAAAGGTGAGGTGCGGTGACGCATAAAACTCGAGTTTGAAATGAGCACAGATACCCTTCCGAAAACCGAATATGGAATGGACACGACCTACTCCTTGCTCAATCAACTGGACTCACCAGACCCTGTTCATCGCACAAGTATCTATCCGACTAGTAAGCATCTTAAAAGCTAAGTCTTGATATCTCTGTGTAAGTGCATCAAGGGTGTGTAAAGCGGCCTAAAACCAGCAGGGAAAATCAGCTCAGACCCATTCTGAGGATACATTTCCAACACAAAGAAGAAACAAGCAGGGCAAAACAGAGAGAAATTCTTCCAAAATGCGTTCAGGGACTGGCATGCAACCAGGATTGACCACATCTACAGCCCCAGCGGCAGAAGACATAAGGCTGGACACTCTTGGGGCTGAGACGATTGGTGAGGTTGGGAAAGCAAATGCATACCCTTGAAAGGAATCCTGCGTGCTCCCCATTCCATGGCTCCCAACTCTCCAGGTTCAACGCAATCTTCCGACAGCGAAAGCACTCATTGGAAACCCAGCGGATGCTACACCGTGGGATCGGGAAAGCTTTCTGAAACTCACCTCAGTTTTCCTCTCCTGGTGCTCGTGTTCTCCATTCAGGCCCCCTTACTAACAATCTCCCCACTTGGAGACTCGGCGCCTTTCCATGCCTCTTTCGTACCGTCTGCAATTTGTCCGCAGGATGAACTGCAAGAGGGGGAACCAATGAGAGACTCGCTGGAGGTGTTTGGTCGGGCACATGTCACTCTCATTTCCCATCACGAAGAAGAATTCACCAGCGGTTCAGCCTGCCACCGCGGATCGACAATAGGGCGTGAAGCCATCCAGCCGTGTTGCGTCCCACTCACAAAAAAGCGACTTGGGAAATGGAGCTCAGGGGCCCTGCACTTCCCAAACCTGCAGAGTTCTAAACGATAACTATCGACCCTAAATATATTGAGCGCAGGCTACGAAGAGGCGCTGAACGCAAGGCAGAACTGCAGGAAACGGATGTCAACGGGTACATCGGAATGGCCCCGATAGCACATGAAAAGCGCCAGAATGTGGACAATGATGCGGTTGGCCAAAAAGGGCGTATGCGTTTTTTCCTGAATATATTCAGGAAAAAACGCATACGCCCTTTTTGGCCAACCAAGCAACCTGGGAGAGCAAATCAGCACTACAAAGAAATCTCTCGCCCCCCCCCGGGGGCAAAAGGGCCAGGCGAAAAAAGTCTAAAAACCAGAAAGGCAGGACAGCCCACGGAGTCAAGGGAGCCTTGTTAAGCTGATGGGCGGGATGTCAATGGCCAACAGCCAATCTTCACAAGTGTATCCTCTTTCCCAAACCATGTAAAACACAGAACCACAGAGCATAGGGCACTTCCACACATGGGCGTTGACCTTGGGAAAATGAAAAAATCAACCAGACACAGGGACCCCAAAGTTGAGGGCTGCTGTCTTGACAAGAACCTCCACTCCGGTACACGTTTCATATCCCAGGAAAGAGCCAAGTGGACAAAAACGAGTGGACAAGTGGACAAAGACAAGTGGACAAGTGGACAAGTGGTGCTACGTAGGTCCAATGGAGTGTCACTCAGCCATGAAATCCACGTCATGAGGCTGGTAGCAGCATCCTGAGTGGATTTAGGTACGATCATCCTCAGTGAAATAAGTCCCACAAAAAAAGAAACTTATGATATCACTTATCGAGGGAATGTAAAAATCGCTCCCCATGAACGAAATCCCCAAACAGAACAGAGTCACGCTTTTAGAAAACACACTTATGCCTGCTTCAGGGGAAAGGTGAGGTGCGGTGACGCATAAAACTCGAGTTTGAAATGAGCACAGATACCCTTCCGAAAACCGAATATGGAATGGACACGACCTACTCCTTGCTCAATCAACTGGACTCACCAGACCCTGTTCATCGCACAAGTATCTATCCGACTAGTAAGCATCTTAAAAGCTAAGTCTTGATATCTCTGTGTAAGTGCATCAAGTGTGTGTAAAGCGGCCTAAAACCAGCAGGGAAAATCAGCTCAGACCCATTCTGAGGATACATTTCCAACACAAAGAAGAAACAAGCAGGGCAAAACAGAGAGAAATTCTTCCAAAATGCGTTCAGGGACTGGCATGCAACCAGGATTGACCACATCTACAGCCCCAGCGGCAGAAGACATAAGGCTGGACACTCTTGGGGCTGAGACGATTGGTGAGGTTGGGAAAGCAAATGCAGACCCTTGAAAGGAATCCTGCGTGCTCCCCATTCCATGGCTCCCAACTCTCCAGGTTCAACGCAATCTTCCGACAGCGAAAGCACTCATTGGAAACCCAGCGGATGCTACACCGTGGGATCGGGAAAGCTTTCTGAAACTCACCTCAGTTTTCCTCTCCTGGTGCTCGTGTTCTCCATTCAGGCCCCCTTACTAACAATCTCCCCACTTGGAGACTCGGCGCCTTTCCATGCCTCTTTCGTACCGTCTGCAATTTGTCCGCAGGATGAACTGCAAGAGGGGGAACCAATGAGAGACTCGCTGGAGGTGTTTGGTCGGGCACATGTCACTCTCATTTCCCATCACGAAGAAGAATTCACCAGCGGTTCAGCCTGCCACCGCGGATCGACAATAGGGCGTGAAGCCATCCAGCCGTGTTGCGTCCCACTCACAAAAAAGCGACTTGGGAAATGGAGCTCAGGGGCCCTGCACTTCCCAAACCTGCAGAGTTCTAAACGATAACTATCGCCCCAAAATATATTGAGCGCAGGCTACGAAGAGGCGCTGAACGCAAGGCAGAACTGCAGGAAACGGATGTCAACGGGTACATCGGAATGGCCCCGATAGCACATGAAAAGCGCCAGAACGTGGACAATGATGCGGTTGGCCAAAAAGGGCGTATGCGTTTTTTCCTGAATATATTCAGGAAAAAACGCATACGCCCTTTTTGGCCAACCAAGCAACCTGGGAGAGCAAATCAGCACTACAAAGAAATCTCTCGCCCCCCCCCCCCGGGGCAAAAGGGCCAGGCGAAAAAAGTCTAAAAACCAGAAAGGCAGGACAGCCCACGGAGTCAAGGGAGCCTTGTTAAGCTGATGGGCGGGATGTCAATGGCCAACAGCCAATCTTCACAAGTGTATCCTCTTTCCCAAACCATGTAAAACACAGAACCACAGAGCATAGGGCACTTCCACACATGGGCGTTGACCTTGGGAAAATGAAAAAATCAACCAGACACAGGGACCCCAAAGTTGAGGGCTGCTGTCTTGACAAGAACCTCCACTCCGGTACACGTTTCATATCCCAGGAAAGAGCCAAGTGGACAAAGACGAGTGGACAAGTGGACAAAGACAAGTGGACAAGTGGACAAGTGGTGCTACGTAGGTCCAATGGAGTGTCACTCAGCCATGAAATCCACGTCATGAGGCTGGTAGCAGCATCCTGAGTGGATTTAGGTACGATCATCCTCAGTGAAATAAGTCCCACAAAAAAAGAAACTTATGATATCACTTATCGAGGGAATGTAAAAATCGCTCCCCATGAACGGAATCCCCAAACAGAACAGAGTCACGCTTTTAGAAAACACACTTATGCCTGCTTCAGGGGAAAGGTGAGGTGCGGTGACGCATAAAACTCGAGTTTGAAATGAGCACAGATACCCTTCCGAAAACCGAATATGGAATGGACACGACCTACTCCTTGCTCAATCAACTGGACTCACCAGACCCTGTTCATCGCACAAGTATCTATCCGACTAGTAAGCATCTTAAAAGCTAAGTCTTGATATCTCTGTGTAAGTGCATCAAGTGTGTGTAAAGCGGCCTAAAACCAGCAGGGAAAATCAGCTCAGACCCATTCTGAGGATACATTTCCAACACAAAGAAGAAACAAGCAGGGCAAAACAGAGAGAAATTCTTCCAAAATGCGTTCAGGGACTGGCATGCAACCAGGATTGACCACATCTACAGCCCCAGCGGCAGAAGACATAAGGCTGGACACTCTTGGGGCTGAGACGATTGGTGAGGTTGGGAAAGCAAATGCAGACCCTTGAAAGGAATCCTGCGTGCTCCCCATTCCATGGCTCCCAACTCTCCAGGTTCAACGCAATCTTCCGACAGCGAAAGCACTCATTGGAAACCCAGCGGATGCTACACCGTGGGATCGGGAAAGCTTTCTGAAACTCACCTCAGTTTTCCTCTCCTGGTGCTCGTGTTCTCCATTCAGGCCCCCTTACTAACAATCTCCCCACTTGGAGACTCGGCGCCTTTCCATGCCTCTTTCGTACCGTCTGCAATTTGTCCGCAGGATGAACTGCAAGAGGGGGAACCAATGAGAGACTCGCTGGAGGTGTTTGGTCGGGCACATGTCACTCTCATTTCCCATCACGAAGAAGAATTCACCAGCGGTTCAGCCTGCCACCGCGGATCGACAATAGGGCGTGAAGCCATCCAGCCGTGTTGCGTCCCACTCACAAAAAAGCGACTTGGGAAATGGAGCTCAGGGGCCCTGCACTTCCCAAACCTGCAGAGTTCTAAACGATAACTATCGCCCCAAAATATATTGAGCGCAGGCTACGAAGAGGCGCTGAACGCAAGGCAGAACTGCAGGAAACGGATGTCAACGGGTACATCGGAATGGCCCCGATAGCACATGAAAAGCGCCAGAACGTGGACAATGATGCGGTTGGCCAAAAAGGGCGTATGCGTTTTTTCCTGAATATATTCAGGAAAAAACGCATACGCCCTTTTTGGCCAACCAAGCAACCTGGGAGAGCAAATCAGCACTACAAAGAAATCTCTCGCCCCCCCCCCCCGGGGCAAAAGGGCCAGGCGAAAAAAGTCTAAAAACCAGAAAGGCAGGACAGCCCACGGAGTCAAGGGAGCCTTGTTAAGCTGATGGGCGGGATGTCAATGGCCAACAGCCAATCTTCACAAGTGTATCCTCTTTCCCAAACCATGTAAAACACAGAACCACAGAGCATAGGGCACTTCCACACATGGGCGTTGACCTTGGGAAAATGAAAAAATCAACCAGACACAGGGACCCCAAAGTTGAGGGCTGCTGTCTTGACAAGAACCTCCACTCCGGTACACGTTTCATATCCCAGGAAAGAGCCAAGTGGACAAAGACGAGTGGACAAGTGGACAAAGACAAGTGGACAAGTGGACAAGTGGTGCTACGTAGGTCCAATGGAGTGTCACTCAGCCATGAAATCCACGTCATGAGGCTGGTAGCAGCATCCTGAGTGGATTTAGGTACGATCATCCTCAGTGAAATAAGTCCCACAAAAAAAGAAACTTATGATATCACTTATCGAGGGAATGTAAAAATCGCTCCCCATGAACGGAATCCCCAAACAGAACAGAGTCACGCTTTTAGAAAACACACTTATGCCTGCTTCAGGGGAAAGGTGAGGTGCGGTGACGCATAAAACTCGAGTTTGAAATGAGCACAGATACCCTTCCGAAAACCGAATATGGAATGGACACGACCTACTCCTTGCTCAATCAACTGGACTCACCAGACCCTGTTCATCGCACAAGTATCTATCCGACTAGTAAGCATCTTAAAAGCTAAGTCTTGATATCTCTGTGTAAGTGCATCAAGTGTGTGTAAAGCGGCCTAAAACCAGCAGGGAAAATCAGCTCAGACCCATTCTGAGGATACATTTCCAACACAAAGAAGAAACAAGCAGGGCAAAACAGAGAGAAATTCTTCCAAAATGCGTTCAGGGACTGGCATGCAACCAGGATTGACCACATCTACAGCCCCAGCGGCAGAAGACATAAGGCTGGACACTCTTGGGGCTGAGACGATTGGTGAGGTTGGGAAAGCAAATGCAGACCCTTGAAAGGAATCCTGCGTGCTCCCCATTCCATGGCTCCCAACTCTCCAGGTTCAACGCAATCTTCCGACAGCGAAAGCACTCATTGGAAACCCAGCGGATGCTACACCGTGGGATCGGGAAAGCTTTCTGAAACTCACCTCAGTTTTCCTCTCCTGGTGCTCGTGTTCTCCATTCAGGCCCCCTTACTAACAATCTCCCCACTTGGAGACTCGGCGCCTTTCCATGCCTCTTTCGTACCGTCTGCAATTTGTCCGCAGGATGAACTGCAAGAGGGGGAACCAATGAGAGACTCGCTGGAGGTGTTTGGTCGGGCACATGTCACTCTCATTTCCCATCACGAAGAAGAATTCACCAGCGGTTCAGCCTGCCACCGCGGATCGACAATAGGGCGTGAAGCCATCCAGCCGTGTTGCGTCCCACTCACAAAAAAGCGACTTGGGAAATGGAGCTCAGGGGCCCTGCACTTCCCAAACCTGCAGAGTTCTAAACGATAACTATCGCCCCAAAATATATTGAGCGCAGGCTACGAAGAGGCGCTGAACGCAAGGCAGAACTGCAGGAAACGGATGTCAACGGGTACATCGGAATGGCCCCGATAGCACATGAAAAGCGCCAGAACGTGGACAATGATGCGGTTGGCCAAAAAGGGCGTATGCGTTTTTTCCTGAATATATTCAGGAAAAAACGCATACGCCCTTTTTGGCCAACCAAGCAACCTGGGAGAGCAAATCAGCACTACAAAGAAATCTCTCGCCCCCCCCCCCGGGGCAAAAGGGCCAGGCGAAAAAAGTCTAAAAACCAGAAAGGCAGGACAGCCCACGGAGTCAAGGGAGCCTTGTTAAGCTGATGGGCGGGATGTCAATGGCCAACAGCCAATCTTCACAAGTGTATCCTCTTTCCCAAACCATGTAAAACACAGAACCACAGAGCATAGGGCACTTCCACACATGGGCGTTGACCTTGGGAAAATGAAAAAATCAACCAGACACAGGGACCCCAAAGTTGAGGGCTGCTGTCTTGACAAGAACCTCCACTCCGGTACACGTTTCATATCCCAGGAAAGAGCCAAGTGGACAAAGACGAGTGGACAAGTGGACAAAGACAAGTGGACAAGTGGACAAGTGGTGCTACGTAGGTCCAATGGAGTGTCACTCAGCCATGAAATCCACGTCATGAGGCTGGTAGCAGCATCCTGAGTGGATTTAGGTACGATCATCCTCAGTGAAATAAGTCCCACAAAAAAAGAAACTTATGATATCACTTATCGAGGGAATGTAAAAATCGCTCCCCATGAACGGAATCCCCAAACAGAACAGAGTCACGCTTTTAGAAAACACACTTATGCCTGCTTCAGGGGAAAGGTGAGGTGCGGTGACGCATAAAACTCGAGTTTGAAATGAGCACAGATACCCTTCCGAAAACCGAATATGGAATGGACACGACCTACTCCTTGCTCAATCAACTGGACTCACCAGACCCTGTTCATCGCACAAGTATCTATCCGACTAGTAAGCATCTTAAAAGCTAAGTCTTGATATCTCTGTGTAAGTGCATCAAGTGTGTGTAAAGCGGCCTAAAACCAGCAGGGAAAATCAGCTCAGAACCATTCTGAGGATACATTTCCAACACAAAGAAGAAACAAGCAGGGCAAAACAGAGAGAAATTCTTCCAAAATGCGTTCAGGGACTGGCATGCAACCAGGATTGACCACATCTACAGCCCCAGCGGCAGAAGACATAAGGCTGGACACTCTTGGGGCTGAGACGATTGGTGAGGTTGGGAAAGCAAATGCAGACCCTTGAAAGGAATCCTGCGTGCTCCCCATTCCATGGCTCCCAACTCTCCAGGTTCAACGCAATCTTCCGACAGCGAAAGCACTCATTGGAAACCCAGCGGATGCTACACCGTGGGATCGGGAAAGCTTTCTGAAACTCACCTCAGTTTTCCTCTCCTGGTGCTCGTGTTCTCCATTCAGGCCCCCTTACTAACAATCTCCCCACTTGGAGACTCGGCGCCTTTCCATGCCTCTTTCGTACCGTCTGCAATTTGTCCGCAGGATGAACTGCAAGAGGGGGAACCAATGAGAGACTCGCTGGAGGTGTTTGGTCGGGCACATGTCACTCTCATTTCCCATCACGAAGAAGAATTCACCAGCGGTTCAGCCTGCCACCGCGGATCGACAATAGGGCGTGAAGCCATCCAGCCGTGTTGCGTCCCACTCACAAAAAAGCGACTTGGGAAATGGAGCTCAGGGGCCCTGCACTTCCCAAACCTGCAGAGTTCTAAACGATAACTATCGCCCCAAAATATATTGAGCGCAGGCTACGAAGAGGCGCTGAACGCAAGGCAGAACTGCAGGAAACGGATGTCAACGGGTACATCGGAATGGCCCCGATAGCACATGAAAAGCGCCAGAACGTGGACAATGATGCGGTTGGCCAAAAAGGGCGTATGCGTTTTTTCCTGAATATATTCAGGAAAAAACGCATACGCCCTTTTTGGCCAACCAAGCAACCTGGGAGAGCAAATCAGCACTACAAAGAAATCTCTCGCCCCCCGCCCCCCCGGGGCAAAAGGGCCAGGCGAAAAAAGTCTAAAAACCAGAAAGGCAGGACAGCCCACGGAGTCAAGGGAGCCTTGTTAAGCTGATGGGCGGGATGTCAATGGCCAACAGCCAATCTTCACAAGTGTATCCTCTTTCCCAAACCATGTAAAACACAGAACCACAGAGCATAGGGCACTTCCACACATGGGCGTTGACCTTGGGAAAATGAAAAAATCAACCAGACACAGGGACCCCAAAGTTGAGGGCTGCTGTCTTGACAAGAACCTCCACTCCGGTACACGTTTCATATCCCAGGAAAGAGCCAAGTGGACAAAGACGAGTGGACAAGTGGACAAAGACAAGTGGACAAGTGGACAAGTGGTGCTACGTAGGTCCAATGGAGTGTCACTCAGCCATGAAATCCACGTCATGAGGCTGGTAGCAGCATCCTGAGTGGATTTAGGTACGATCATCCTCAGTGAAATAAGTCCCACAAAAAAAGAAACTTATGATATCACTTATCGAGGGAATGTAAAAATCGCTCCCCATGAACGGAATCCCCAAACAGAACAGAGTCACGCTTTTAGAAAACACACTTATGCCTGCTTCAGGGGAAAGGTGAGGTGCGGTGACGCATAAAACTCGAGTTTGAAATGAGCACAGATACCCTTCCGAAAACCGAATATGGAATGGACACGACCTACTCCTTGCTCAATCAACTGGACTCACCAGACCCTGTTCATCGCACAAGTATCTATCCGACTAGTAAGCATCTTAAAAGCTAAGTCTTGATATCTCTGTGTAAGTGCATCAAGTGTGTGTAAAGCGGCCTAAAACCAGCAGGGAAAATCAGCTCAGACCCATTCTGAGGATACATTTCCAACACAAAGAAGAAACAAGCAGGGCAAAACAGAGAGAAATTCTTCCAAAATGCGTTCAGGGACTGGCATGCAACCAGGATTGACCACATCTACAGCCCCAGCGGCAGAAGACATAAGGCTGGACACTCTTGGGGCTGAGACGATTGGTGAGGTTGGGAAAGCAAATGCAGACCCTTGAAAGGAATCCTGCGTGCTCCCCATTCCATGGCTCCCAACTCTCCAGGTTCAACGCAATCTTCCGACAGCGAAAGCACTCATTGGAAACCCAGCGGATGCTACACCGTGGGATCGGGAAAGCTTTCTGAAACTCACCTCAGTTTTCCTCTCCTGGTGCTCGTGTTCTCCATTCAGGCCCCCTTACTAACAATCTCCCCACTTGGAGACTCGGCGCCTTTCCATGCCTCTTTCGTACCGTCTGCAATTTGTCCGCAGGATGAACTGCAAGAGGGGGAACCAATGAGAGACTCGCTGGAGGTGTTTGGTCGGGCACATGTCACTCTCATTTCCCATCACGAAGAAGAATTCACCAGCGGTTCAGCCTGCCACCGCGGATCGACAATAGGGCGTGAAGCCATCCAGCCGTGTTGCGTCCCACTCACAAAAAAGCGACTTGGGAAATGGAGCTCAGGGGCCCTGCACTTCCCAAACCTGCAGAGTTCTAAACGATAACTATCGCCCCAAAATATATTGAGGTCAGGCTACGAAGAGGCGCTGAACGCAAGGCAGAACTGCAGGAAACGGATGTCAACGGGTACATCGGAATGGCCCCGATAGCACATGAAAAGCGCCAGAACGTGGACAATGATGCGGTTGGCCAAAAAGGGCGTATGCGTTTTTTCCTGAATATATTCAGGAAAAAACGCATACGCCCTTTTTGGCCAACCAAGCAACCTGGGAGAGCAAATCAGCACTACAAAGAAATCTCTCGCCCCCCGCCCCCCCGGGGCAAAAGGGCCAGGCGAAAAAAGTCTAAAAACCAGAAAGGCAGGACAGCCCACGGAGTCAAGGGAGCCTTGTTAAGCTGATGGGCGGGATGTCAATGGCCAACAGCCAATCTTCACAAGTGTATCCTCTTTCCCAAACCATGTAAAACACAGAACCACAGAGCATAGGGCACTTCCACACATGGGCGTTGACCTTGGGAAAATGAAAAAATCAACCAGACACAGGGACCCCAAAGTTGAGGGCTGCTGTCTTGACAAGAACCTCCACTCCGGTACACGTTTCATATCCCAGGAAAGAGCCAAGTGGACAAAGACGAGTGGACAAGTGGACAAAGACAAGTGGACAAGTGGACAAGTGGTGCTACGTAGGTCCAATGGAGTGTCACTCAGCCATGAAATCCACGTCATGAGGCTGGTAGCAGCATCCTGAGTGGATTTAGGTACGATCATCCTCAGTGAAATAAGTCCCACAAAAAAAGAAACTTATGATATCACTTATCGAGGGAATGTAAAAATCGCTCCCCATGAACGGAATCCCCAAACAGAACAGAGTCACGCTTTTAGAAAACACACTTATGCCTGCTTCAGGGGAAAGGTGAGGTGCGGTGACGCATAAAACTCGAGTTTGAAATGAGCACAGATACCCTTCCGAAAACCGAATATGGAATGGACACGACCTACTCCTTGCTCAATCAACTGGACTCACCAGACCCTGTTCATCGCACAAGTATCTATCCGACTAGTAAGCATCTTAAAAGCTAAGTCTTGATATCTCTGTGTAAGTGCATCAAGTGTGTGTAAAGCGGCCTAAAACCAGCAGGGAAAATCAGCTCAGACCCATTCTGAGGATACATTTCCAACACAAAGAAGAAACAAGCAGGGCAAAACAGAGAGAAATTCTTCCAAAATGCGTTCAGGGACTGGCATGCAACCAGGATTGACCACATCTACAGCCCCAGCGGCAGAAGACATAAGGCTGGACACTCTTGGGGCTGAGACGATTGGTGAGGTTGGGAAAGCAAATGCAGACCCTTGAAAGGAATCCTGCGTGCTCCCCATTCCATGGCTCCCAACTCTCCAGGTTCAACGCAATCTTCCGACAGCGAAAGCACTCATTGGAAACCCAGCGGATGCTACACCGTGGGATCGGGAAAGCTTTCTGAAACTCACCTCAGTTTTCCTCTCCTGGTGCTCGTGTTCTCCATTCAGGCCCCCTTACTAACAATCTCCCCACTTGGAGACTCGGCGCCTTTCCATGCCTCTTTCGTACCGTCTGCAATTTGTCCGCAGGATGAACTGCAAGAGGGGGAACCAATGAGAGACTCGCTGGAGGTGTTTGGTCGGGCACATGTCACTCTCATTTCCCATCACGAAGAAGAATTCACCAGCGGTTCAGCCTGCCACCGCGGATCGACAATAGGGCGTGAAGCCATCCAGCCGTGTTGCGTCCCACTCACAAAAAAGCGACTTGGGAAATGGAGCTCAGGGGCCCTGCACTTCCCAAACCTGCAGAGTTCTAAACGATAACTATCGCCCCAAAATATATTGAGCGCAGGCTACGAAGAGGCGCTGAACGCAAGGCAGAACTGCAGGAAACGGATGTCAACGGGTACATCGGAATGGCCCCGATAGCACATGAAAAGCGCCAGAACGTGGACAATGATGCGGTTGGCCAAAAAGGGCGTATGCGTTTTTTCCTGAATATATTCAGGAAAAAACGCATACGCCCTTTTTGGCCAACCAAGCAACCTGGGAGAGCAAATCAGCACTACAAAGAAATATCTCGCCCCCCGCCCCCCCGGGGCAAAAGGGCCAGGCGAAAAAAGTCTAAAAACCAGAAAGGCAGGACAGCCCACGGAGTCAAGGGAGCCTTGTTAAGCTGATGGGCGGGATGTCAATGGCCAACAGCCAATCTTCACAAGTGTATCCTCTTTCCCAAACCATGTAAAACACAGAACCACAGAGCATAGGGCACTTCCACACATGGGCGTTGACCTTGGGAAAATGAAAAAATCAACCAGACACAGGGACCCCAAAGTTGAGGGCTGCTGTCTTGACAAGAACCTCCACTCCGGTACACGTTTCATATCCCAGGAAAGAGCCAAGTGGACAAAGACGAGTGGACAAGTGGACAAAGACAAGTGGACAAGTGGACAAGTGGTGCTACGTAGGTCCAATGGAGTGTCACTCAGCCATGAAATCCACGTCATGAGGCTGGTAGCAGCATCCTGAGTGGATTTAGGTACGATCATCCTCAGTGAAATAAGTCCCACAAAAAAAGAAACTTATGATATCACTTATCGAGGGAATGTAAAAATCGCTCCCCATGAACGGAATCCCCAAACAGAACAGAGTCACGCTTTTAGAAAACACACTTATGCCTGCTTCAGGGGAAAGGTGAGGTGCGGTGACGCATAAAACTCGAGTTTGAAATGAGCACAGATACCCTTCCGAAAACCGAATATGGAATGGACACGACCTACTCCTTGCTCAATCAACTGGACTCACCAGACCCTGTTCATCGCACAAGTATCTATCCGACTAGTAAGCATCTTAAAAGCTAAGTCTTGATATCTCTGTGTAAGTGCATCAAGTGTGTGTAAAGCGGCCTAAAACCAGCAGGGAAAATCAGCTCAGACCCATTCTGAGGATACATTTCCAACACAAAGAAGAAACAAGCAGGGCAAAACAGAGAGAAATTCTTCCAAAATGCGTTCAGGGACTGGCATGCAACCAGGATTGACCACATCTACAGCCCCAGCGGCAGAAGACATAAGGCTGGACACTCTTGGGGCTGAGACGATTGGTGAGGTTGGGAAAGCAAATGCAGACCCTTGAAAGGAATCCTGCGTGCTCCCCATTCCATGGCTCCCAACTCTCCAGGTTCAACGCAATCTTCCGACAGCGAAAGCACTCATTGGAAACCCAGCGGATGCTACACCGTGGGATCGGGAAAGCTTTCTGAAACTCACCTCAGTTTTCCTCTCCTGGTGCTCGTGTTCTCCATTCAGGCCCCCTTACTAACAATCTCCCCACTTGGAGACTCGGCGCCTTTCCATGCCTCTTTCGTACCGTCTGCAATTTGTCCGCAGGATGAACTGCAAGAGGGGGAACCAATGAGAGACTCGCTGGAGGTGTTTGGTCGGGCACATGTCACTCTCATTTCCCATCACGAAGAAGAATTCACCAGCGGTTCAGCCTGCCACCGCGGATCGACAATAGGGCGTGAAGCCATCCAGCCGTGTTGCGTCCCACTCACAAAAAAGCGACTTGGGAAATGGAGCTCAGGGGCCCTGCACTTCCCAAACCTGCAGAGTTCTAAACGATAACTATCGCCCCAAAATATATTGAGCGCAGGCTACGAAGAGGCGCTGAACGCAAGGCAGAACTGCAGGAAACGGATGTCAACGGGTACATCGGAATGGCCCCGATAGCACATGAAAAGCGCCAGAACGTGGACAATGATGCGGTTGGCCAAAAAGGGCGTATGCGTTTTTTCCTGAATATATTCAGGAAAAAACGCATACGCCCTTTTTGGCCAACCAAGCAACCTGGGAGAGCAAATCAGCACTACAAAGAAATCTCTCGCCCCCCGCCCCCCCGGGGCAAAAGGGCCAGGCGAAAAAAGTCTAAAAACCAGAAAGGCAGGACAGCCCACGGAGTCAAGGGAACCTTGTTAAGCTGATGGGCGGGATGTCAATGGCCAACAGCCAATCTTCACAAGTGTATCCTCTTTCCCAAACCATGTAAAACACAGAACCACAGAGCATAGGGCACTTCCACACATGGGCGTTGACCTTGGGAAAATGAAAAAATCAACCAGACACAGGGACCCCAAAGTTGAGGGCTGCTGTCTTGACAAGAACCTCCACTCCGGTACACGTTTCATATCCCAGGAAAGAGCCAAGTGGACAAAGACGAGTGGACAAGTGGACAAAGACAAGTGGACAAGTGGACAAGTGGTGCTACGTAGGTCCAATGGAGTGTCACTCAGCCATGAAATCCACGTCATGAGGCTGGTAGCAGCATCCTGAGTGGATTTAGGTACGATCATCCTCAGTGAAATAAGTCCCACAAAAAAAGAAACTTATGATATCACTTATCGAGGGAATGTAAAAATCGCTCCCCATGAACGGAATCCCCAAACAGAACAGAGTCACGCTTTTAGAAAACACACTTATGCCTGCTTCAGGGGAAAGGTGAGGTGCGGTGACGCATAAAACTCGAGTTTGAAATGAGCACAGATACCCTTCCGAAAACCGAATATGGAATGGACACGACCTACTCCTTGCTCAATCAACTGGACTCACCAGACCCTGTTCATCGCACAAGTATCTATCCGACTAGTAAGCATCTTAAAAGCTAAGTCTTGATATCTCTGTGTAAGTGCATCAAGTGTGTGTAAAGCGGCCTAAAACCAGCAGGGAAAATCAGCTCAGACCCATTCTGAGGATACATTTCCAACACAAAGAAGAAACAAGCAGGGCAAAACAGAGAGAAATTCTTCCAAAATGCGTTCAGGGACTGGCATGCAACCAGGATTGACCACATCTACAGCCCCAGCGGCAGAAGACATAAGGCTGGACACTCTTGGGGCTGAGACGATTGGTGAGGTTGGGAAAGCAAATGCAGACCCTTGAAAGGAATCCTGCGTGCTCCCCATTCCATGGCTCCCAACTCTCCAGGTTCAACGCAATCTTCCGACAGCGAAAGCACTCATTGGAAACCCAGCGGATGCTACACCGTGGGATCGGGAAAGCTTTCTGAAACTCACCTCAGTTTTCCTCTCCTGGTGCTCGTGTTCTCCATTCAGGCCCCCTTACTAACAATCTCCCCACTTGGAGACTCGGCGCCTTTCCATGCCTCTTTCGTACCGTCTGCAATTTGTCCGCAGGATGAACTGCAAGAGGGGGAACCAATGAGAGACTCGCTGGAGGTGTTTGGTCGGGCACATGTCACTCTCATTTCCCATCACGAAGAAGAATTCACCAGCGGTTCAGCCTGCCACCGCGGATCGACAATAGGGCGTGAAGCCATCCAGCCGTGTTGCGTCCCACTCACAAAAAAGCGACTTGGGAAATGGAGCTCAGGGGCCCTGCACTTCCCAAACCTGCAGAGTTCTAAACGATAACTATCGCCCCAAAATATATTGAGCGCAGGCTACGAAGAGGCGCTGAACGCAAGGCAGAACTGCAGGAAACGGATGTCAACGGGTACATCGGAATGGCCCCGATAGCACATGAAAAGCGCCAGAACGTGGACAATGATGCGGTTGGCCAAAAAGGGCGTATGCGTTTTTTCCTGAATATATTCAGGAAAAAACGCATACGCCCTTTTTGGCCAACCAAGCAACCTGGGAGAGCAAATCAGCACTACAAAGAAATATCTCGCCCCCCGCCCCCCCGGGGCAAAAGGGCCAGGCGAAAAAAGTCTAAAAACCAGAAAGGCAGGACAGCCCACGGAGTCAAGGGAGCCTTGTTAAGCTGATGGGCGGGATGTCAATGGCCAACAGCCAATCTTCACAAGTGTATCCTCTTTCCCAAACCATGTAAAACACAGAACCACAGAGCATAGGGCACTTCCACACATGGGCGTTGACCTTGGGAAAATGAAAAAATCAACCAGACACAGGGACCCCAAAGTTGAGGGCTGCTGTCTTGACAAGAACCTCCACTCCGGTACACGTTTCATATCCCAGGAAAGAGCCAAGTGGACAAAGACGAGTGGACAAGTGGACAAAGACAAGTGGACAAGTGGACAAGTGGTGCTACGTAGGTCCAATGGAGTGTCACTCAGCCATGAAATCCACGTCATGAGGCTGGTAGCAGCATCCTGAGTGGATTTAGGTACGATCATCCTCAGTGAAATAAGTCCCACAAAAAAAGAAACTTATGATATCACTTATCGAGGGAATGTAAAAATCGCTCCCCATGAACGGAATCCCCAAACAGAACAGAGTCACGCTTTTAGAAAACACACTTATGCCTGCTTCAGGGGAAAGGTGAGGTGCGGTGACGCATAAAACTCGAGTTTGAAATGAGCACAGATACCCTTCCGAAAACCGAATATGGAATGGACACGACCTACTCCTTGCTCAATCAACTGGACTCACCAGACCCTGTTCATCGCACAAGTATCTATCCGACTAGTAAGCATCTTAAAAGCTAAGTCTTGATATCTCTGTGTAAGTGCATCAAGTGTGTGTAAAGCGGCCTAAAACCAGCAGGGAAAATCAGCTCAGACCCATTCTGAGGATACATTTCCAACACAAAGAAGAAACAAGCAGGGCAAAACAGAGAGAAATTCTTCCAAAATGCGTTCAGGGACTGGCATGCAACCAGGATTGACCACATCTACAGCCCCAGCGGCAGAAGACATAAGGCTGGACACTCTTGGGGCTGAGACGATTGGTGAGGTTGGGAAAGCAAATGCAGACCCTTGAAAGGAATCCTGCGTGCTCCCCATTCCATGGCTCCCAACTCTCCAGGTTCAACGCAATCTTCCGACAGCGAAAGCACTCATTGGAAACCCAGCGGATGCTACACCGTGGGATCGGGAAAGCTTTCTGAAACTCACCTCAGTTTTCCTCTCCTGGTGCTCGTGTTCTCCATTCAGGCCCCCTTACTAACAATCTCCCCACTTGGAGACTCGGCGCCTTTCCATGCCTCTTTCGTACCGTCTGCAATTTGTCCGCAGGATGAACTGCAAGAGGGGGAACCAATGAGAGACTCGCTGGAGGTGTTTGGTCGGGCACATGTCACTCTCATTTCCCATCACGAAGAAGAATTCACCAGCGGTTCAGCCTGCCACCGCGGATCGACAATAGGGCGTGAAGCCATCCAGCCGTGTTGCGTCCCACTCACAAAAAAGCGACTTGGGAAATGGAGCTCAGGGGCCCTGCACTTCCCAAACCTGCAGAGTTCTAAACGATAACTATCGCCCCAAAATATATTGAGCGCAGGCTACGAAGAGGCGCTGAACGCAAGGCAGAACTGCAGGAAACGGATGTCAACGGGTACATCGGAATGGCCCCGATAGCACATGAAAAGCGCCAGAACGTGGACAATGATGCGGTTGGCCAAAAAGGGCGTATGCGTTTTTTCCTGAATATATTCAGGAAAAAACGCATACGCCCTTTTTGGCCAACCAAGCAACCTGGGAGAGCAAATCAGCACTACAAAGAAATATCTCGCCCCCCGCCCCCCCGGGGCAAAAGGGCCAGGCGAAAAAAGTCTAAAAACCAGAAAGGCAGGACAGCCCACGGAGTCAAGGGAGCCTTGTTAAGCTGATGGGCGGGATGTCAATGGCCAACAGCCAATCTTCACAAGTGTATCCTCTTTCCCAAACCATGTAAAACACAGAACCACAGAGCATAGGGCACTTCCACACATGGGCGTTGACCTTGGGAAAATGAAAAAATCAACCAGACACAGGGACCCCAAAGTTGAGGGCTGCTGTCTTGACAAGAACCTCCACTCCGGTACACGTTTCATATCCCAGGAAAGAGCCAAGTGGACAAAGACGAGTGGACAAGTGGACAAAGACAAGTGGACAAGTGGACAAGTGGTGCTACGTAGGTCCAATGGAGTGTCACTCAGCCATGAAATCCACGTCATGAGGCTGGTAGCAGCATCCTGAGTGGATTTAGGTACGATCATCCTCAGTGAAATAAGTCCCACAAAAAAAGAAACTTATGATATCACTTATCGAGGGAATGTAAAAATCGCTCCCCATGAACGGAATCCCCAAACAGAACAGAGTCACGCTTTTAGAAAACACACTTATGCCTGCTTCAGGGGAAAGGTGAGGTGCGGTGACGCATAAAACTCGAGTTTGAAATGAGCACAGATACCCTTCCGAAAACCGAATATGGAATGGACACGACCTACTCCTTGCTCAATCAACTGGACTCACCAGACCCTGTTCATCGCACAAGTATCTATCCGACTAGTAAGCATCTTAAAAGCTAAGTCTTGATATCTCTGTGTAAGTGCATCAAGTGTGTGTAAAGCGGCCTAAAACCAGCAGGGAAAATCAGCTCAGACCCATTCTGAGGATACATTTCCAACACAAAGAAGAAACAAGCAGGGCAAAACAGAGAGAAATTCTTCCAAAATGCGTTCAGGGACTGGCATGCAACCAGGATTGACCACATCTACAGCCCCAGCGGCAGAAGACATAAGGCTGGACACTCTTGGGGCTGAGACGATTGGTGAGGTTGGGAAAGCAAATGCAGACCCTTGAAAGGAATCCTGCGTGCTCCCCATTCCATGGCTCCCAACTCTCCAGGTTCAACGCAATCTTCCGACAGCGAAAGCACTCATTGGAAACCCAGCGGATGCTACACCGTGGGATCGGGAAAGCTTTCTGAAACTCACCTCAGTTTTCCTCTCCTGGTGCTCGTGTTCTCCATTCAGGCCCCCTTACTAACAATCTCCCCACTTGGAGACTCGGCGCCTTTCCATGCCTCTTTCGTACCGTCTGCAATTTGTCCGCAGGATGAACTGCAAGAGGGGGAACCAATGAGAGACTCGCTGGAGGTGTTTGGTCGGGCACATGTCACTCTCATTTCCCATCACGAAGAAGAATTCACCAGCGGTTCAGCCTGCCACCGCGGATCGACAATAGGGCGTGAAGCCATCCAGCCGTGTTGCGTCCCACTCACAAAAAAGCGACTTGGGAAATGGAGCTCAGGGGCCCTGCACTTCCCAAACCTGCAGAGTTCTAAACGATAACTATCGCCCCAAAATATATTGAGGTCAGGCTACGAAGAGGCGCTGAACGCAAGGCAGAACTGCAGGAAACGGATGTCAACGGGTACATCGGAATGGCCCCGATAGCACATGAAAAGCGCCAGAACGTGGACAATGATGCGGTTGGCCAAAAAGGGCGTATGCGTTTTTTCCTGAATATATTCAGGAAAAAACGCATACGCCCTTTTTGGCCAACCAAGCAACCTGGGAGAGCAAATCAGCACTACAAAGAAATCTCTCGCCCCCCCCCCCCGGGGCAAAAGGGCCAGGCGAAAAAAGTCTAAAAACCAGAAAGGCAGGACAGCCCACGGAGTCAAGGGAGCCTTGTTAAGCTGATGGGCGGGATGTCAATGGCCAACAGCCAATCTTCACAAGTGTATCCTCTTTCCCAAACCATGTAAAACACAGAACCACAGAGCATAGGGCACTTCCACACATGGGCGTTGACCTTGGGAAAATGAAAAAATCAACCAGACACAGGGACCCCAAAGTTGAGGGCTGCTGTCTTGACAAGAACCTCCACTCCGGTACACGTTTCATATCCCAGGAAAGAGCCAAGTGGACAAAGACGAGTGGACAAGTGGACAAAGACAAGTGGACAAGTGGACAAGTGGTGCTACGTAGGTCCAATGGAGTGTCACTCAGCCATGAAATCCACGTCATGAGGCTGGTAGCAGCATCCTGAGTGGATTTAGGTACGATCATCCTCAGTGAAATAAGTCCCACAAAAAAAGAAACTTATGATATCACTTATCGAGGGAATGTAAAAATCGCTCCCCATGAACGGAATCCCCAAACAGAACAGAGTCACGCTTTTAGAAAACACACTTATGCCTGCTTCAGGGGAAAGGTGAGGTGCGGTGACGCATAAAACTCGAGTTTGAAATGAGCACAGATACCCTTCCGAAAACCGAATATGGAATGGACACGACCTACTCCTTGCTCAATCAACTGGACTCACCAGACCCTGTTCATCGCACAAGTATCTATCCGACTAGTAAGCATCTTAAAAGCTAAGTCTTGATATCTCTGTGTAAGTGCATCAAGTGTGTGTAAAGCGGCCTAAAACCAGCAGGGAAAATCAGCTCAGACCCATTCTGAGGATACATTTCCAACACAAAGAAGAAACAAGCAGGGCAAAACAGAGAGAAATTCTTCCAAAATGCGTTCAGGGACTGGCATGCAACCAGGATTGACCACATCTACAGCCCCAGCGGCAGAAGACATAAGGCTGGACACTCTTGGGGCTGAGACGATTGGTGAGGTTGGGAAAGCAAATGCAGACCCTTGAAAGGAATCCTGCGTGCTCCCCATTCCATGGCTCCCAACTCTCCAGGTTCAACGCAATCTTCCGACAGCGAAAGCACTCATTGGAAACCCAGCGGATGCTACACCGTGGGATCGGGAAAGCTTTCTGAAACTCACCTCAGTTTTCCTCTCCTGGTGCTCGTGTTCTCCATTCAGGCCCCCTTACTAACAATCTCCCCACTTGGAGACTCGGCGCCTTTCCATGCCTCTTTCGTACCGTCTGCAATTTGTCCGCAGGATGAACTGCAAGAGGGGGAACCAATGAGAGACTCGCTGGAGGTGTTTGGTCGGGCACATGTCACTCTCATTTCCCATCACGAAGAAGAATTCACCAGCGGTTCAGCCTGCCACCGCGGATCGACAATAGGGCGTGAAGCCATCCAGCCGTGTTGCGTCCCACTCACAAAAAAGCGACTTGGGAAATGGAGCTCAGGGGCCCTGCACTTCCCAAACCTGCAGAGTTCTAAACGATAACTATCGCCCCAAAATATATTGAGCGCAGGCTACGAAGAGGCGCTGAACGCAAGGCAGAACTGCAGGAAACGGATGTCAACGGGTACATCGGAATGGCCCCGATAGCACATGAAAAGCGCCAGAACGTGGACAATGATGCGGTTGGCCAAAAAGGGCGTATGCGTTTTTTCCTGAATATATTCAGGAAAAAACGCATACGCCCTTTTTGGCCAACCAAGCAACCTGGGAGAGCAAATCAGCACTACAAAGAAATCTCTCGCCCCCCCCCCCCCCCGGGGCAAAAGGGCCAGGCGAAAAAAGTCTAAAAACCAGAAAGGCAGGACAGCCCACGGAGTCAAGGGAGCCTTGTTAAGCTGATGGGCGGGATGTCAATGGCCAACAGCCAATCTTCACAAGTGTATCCTCTTTCCCAAACCATGTAAAACACAGAACCACAGAGCATAGGGCACTTCCACACATGGGCGTTGACCTTGGGAAAATGAAAAAATCAACCAGACACAGGGACCCCAAAGTTGAGGGCTGCTGTCTTGACAAGAACCTCCACTCCGGTACACGTTTCATATCCCAGGAAAGAGCCAAGTGGACAAAGACGAGTGGACAAGTGGACAAAGACAAGTGGACAAGTGGACAAGTGGTGCTACGTAGGTCCAATGGAGTGTCACTCAGCCATGAAATCCACGTCATGAGGCTGGTAGCAGCATCCTGAGTGGATTTAGGTACGATCATCCTCAGTGAAATAAGTCCCACAAAAAAAGAAACTTATGATATCACTTATCGAGGGAATGTAAAAATCGCTCCCCATGAACGGAATCCCCAAACAGAACAGAGTCACGCTTTTAGAAAACACACTTATGCCTGCTTCAGGGGAAAGGTGAGGTGCGGTGACGCATAAAACTCGAGTTTGAAATGAGCACAGATACCCTTCCGAAAACCGAATATGGAATGGACACGACCTACTCCTTGCTCAATCAACTGGACTCACCAGACCCTGTTCATCGCACAAGTATCTATCCGACTAGTAAGCATCTTAAAAGCTAAGTCTTGATATCTCTGTGTAAGTGCATCAAGTGTGTGTAAAGCGGCCTAAAACCAGCAGGGAAAATCAGCTCAGACCCATTCTGAGGATACATTTCCAACACAAAGAAGAAACAAGCAGGGCAAAACAGAGAGAAATTCTTCCAAAATGCGTTCAGGGACTGGCATGCAACCAGGATTGACCACATCTACAGCCCCAGCGGCAGAAGACATAAGGCTGGACACTCTTGGGGCTGAGACGATTGGTGAGGTTGGGAAAGCAAATGCAGACCCTTGAAAGGAATCCTGCGTGCTCCCCATTCCATGGCTCCCAACTCTCCAGGTTCAACGCAATCTTCCGACAGCGAAAGCACTCATTGGAAACCCAGCGGATGCTACACCGTGGGATCGGGAAAGCTTTCTGAAACTCACCTCAGTTTTCCTCTCCTGGTGCTCGTGTTCTCCATTCAGGCCCCCTTACTAACAATCTCCCCACTTGGAGACTCGGCGCCTTTCCATGCCTCTTTCGTACCGTCTGCAATTTGTCCGCAGGATGAACTGCAAGAGGGGGAACCAATGAGAGACTCGCTGGAGGTGTTTGGTCGGGCACATGTCACTCTCATTTCCCATCACGAAGAAGAATTCACCAGCGGTTCAGCCTGCCACCGCGGATCGACAATAGGGCGTGAAGCCATCCAGCCGTGTTGCGTCCCACTCACAAAAAAGCGACTTGGGAAATGGAGCTCAGGGGCCCTGCACTTCCCAAACCTGCAGAGTTCTAAACGATAACTATCGCCCCAAAATATATTGAGCGCAGGCTACGAAGAGGCGCTGAACGCAAGGCAGAACTGCAGGAAACGGATGTCAACGGGTACATCGGAATGGCCCCGATAGCACATGAAAAGCGCCAGAACGTGGACAATGATGCGGTTGGCCAAAAAGGGCGTATGCGTTTTTTCCTGAATATATTCAGGAAAAAACGCATACGCCCTTTTTGGCCAACCAAGCAACCTGGGAGAGCAAATCAGCACTACAAAGAAATCTCTCGCCCCCCCCCCCCCGGGGCAAAAGGGCCAGGCGAAAAAAGTCTAAAAACCAGAAAGGCAGGACAGCCCACGGAGTCAAGGGAGCCTTGTTAAGCTGATGGGCGGGATGTCAATGGCCAACAGCCAATCTTCACAAGTGTATCCTCTTTCCCAAACCATGTAAAACACAGAACCACAGAGCATAGGGCACTTCCACACATGGGCGTTGACCTTGGGAAAATGAAAAAATCAACCAGACACAGGGACCCCAAAGTTGAGGGCTGCTGTCTTGACAAGAACCTCCACTCCGGTACACGTTTCATATCCCAGGAAAGAGCCAAGTGGACAAAGACGAGTGGACAAGTGGACAAAGACAAGTGGACAAGTGGACAAGTGGTGCTACGTAGGTCCAATGGAGTGTCACTCAGCCATGAAATCCACGTCATGAGGCTGGTAGCAGCATCCTGAGTGGATTTAGGTACGATCATCCTCAGTGAAATAAGTCCCACAAAAAAAGAAACTTATGATATCACTTATCGAGGGAATGTAAAAATCGCTCCCCATGAACGGAATCCCCAAACAGAACAGAGTCACGCTTTTAGAAAACACACTTATGCCTGCTTCAGGGGAAAGGTGAGGTGCGGTGACGCATAAAACTCGAGTTTGAAATGAGCACAGATACCCTTCCGAAAACCGAATATGGAATGGACACGACCTACTCCTTGCTCAATCAACTGGACTCACCAGACCCTGTTCATCGCACAAGTATCTATCCGACTAGTAAGCATCTTAAAAGCTAAGTCTTGATATCTCTGTGTAAGTGCATCAAGTGTGTGTAAAGCGGCCTAAAACCAGCAGGGAAAATCAGCTCAGACCCATTCTGAGGATACATTTCCAACACAAAGAAGAAACAAGCAGGGCAAAACAGAGAGAAATTCTTCCAAAATGCGTTCAGGGACTGGCATGCAACCAGGATTGACCACATCTACAGCCCCAGCGGCAGAAGACATAAGGCTGGACACTCTTGGGGCTGAGACGATTGGTGAGGTTGGGAAAGCAAATGCAGACCCTTGAAAGGAATCCTGCGTGCTCCCCATTCCATGGCTCCCAACTCTCCAGGTTCAACGCAATCTTCCGACAGCGAAAGCACTCATTGGAAACCCAGCGGATGCTACACCGTGGGATCGGGAAAGCTTTCTGAAACTCACCTCAGTTTTCCTCTCCTGGTGCTCGTGTTCTCCATTCAGGCCCCCTTACTAACAATCTCCCCACTTGGAGACTCGGCGCCTTTCCATGCCTCTTTCGTACCGTCTGCAATTTGTCCGCAGGATGAACTGCAAGAGGGGGAACCAATGAGAGACTCGCTGGAGGTGTTTGGTCGGGCACATGTCACTCTCATTTCCCATCACGAAGAAGAATTCACCAGCGGTTCAGCCTGCCACCGCGGATCGACAATAGGGCGTGAAGCCATCCAGCCGTGTTGCGTCCCACTCACAAAAAAGCGACTTGGGAAATGGAGCTCAGGGGCCCTGCACTTCCCAAACCTGCAGAGTTCTAAACGATAACTATCGCCCCAAAATATATTGAGCGCAGGCTACGAAGAGGCGCTGAACGCAAGGCAGAACTGCAGGAAACGGATGTCAACGGGTACATCGGAATGGCCCCGATAGCACATGAAAAGCGCCAGAACGTGGACAATGATGCGGTTGGCCAAAAAGGGCGTATGCGTTTTTTCCTGAATATATTCAGGAAAAAACGCATACGCCCTTTTTGGCCAACCAAGCAACCTGGGAGAGCAAATCAGCACTACAAAGAAATCTCTCGCCCCCCCCCCCCGGGGCAAAAGGGCCAGGCGAAAAAAGTCTAAAAACCAGAAAGGCAGGACAGCCCACGGAGTCAAGGGAGCCTTGTTAAGCTGATGGGCGGGATGTCAATGGCCAACAGCCAATCTTCACAAGTGTATCCTCTTTCCCAAACCATGTAAAACACAGAACCACAGAGCATAGGGCACTTCCACACATGGGCGTTGACCTTGGGAAAATGAAAAAATCAACCAGACACAGGGACCCCAAAGTTGAGGGCTGCTGTCTTGACAAGAACCTCCACTCCGGTACACGTTTCATATCCCAGGAAAGAGCCAAGTGGACAAAGACGAGTGGACAAGTGGACAAAGACAAGTGGACAAGTGGACAAGTGGTGCTACGTAGGTCCAATGGAGTGTCACTCAGCCATGAAATCCACGTCATGAGGCTGGTAGCAGCATCCTGAGTGGATTTAGGTACGATCATCCTCAGTGAAATAAGTCCCACAAAAAAAGAAACTTATGATATCACTTATCGAGGGAATGTAAAAATCGCTCCCCATGAACGGAATCCCCAAACAGAACAGAGTCACGCTTTTAGAAAACACACTTATGCCTGCTTCAGGGGAAAGGTGAGGTGCGGTGACGCATAAAACTCGAGTTTGAAATGAGCACAGATACCCTTCCGAAAACCGAATATGGAATGGACACGACCTACTCCTTGCTCAATCAACTGGACTCACCAGACCCTGTTCATCGCACAAGTATCTATCCGACTAGTAAGCATCTTAAAAGCTAAGTCTTGATATCTCTGTGTAAGTGCATCAAGTGTGTGTAAAGCGGCCTAAAACCAGCAGGGAAAATCAGCTCAGACCCATTCTGAGGATACATTTCCAACACAAAGAAGAAACAAGCAGGGCAAAACAGAGAGAAATTCTTCCAAAATGCGTTCAGGGACTGGCATGCAACCAGGATTGACCACATCTACAGCCCCAGCGGCAGAAGACATAAGGCTGGACACTCTTGGGGCTGAGACGATTGGTGAGGTTGGGAAAGCAAATGCAGACCCTTGAAAGGAATCCTGCGTGCTCCCCATTCCATGGCTCCCAACTCTCCAGGTTCAACGCAATCTTCCGACAGCGAAAGCACTCATTGGAAACCCAGCGGATGCTACACCGTGGGATCGGGAAAGCTTTCTGAAACTCACCTCAGTTTTCCTCTCCTGGTGCTCGTGTTCTCCATTCAGGCCCCCTTACTAACAATCTCCCCACTTGGAGACTCGGCGCCTTTCCATGCCTCTTTCGTACCGTCTGCAATTTGTCCGCAGGATGAACTGCAAGAGGGGGAACCAATGAGAGACTCGCTGGAGGTGTTTGGTCGGGCACATGTCACTCTCATTTCCCATCACGAAGAAGAATTCACCAGCGGTTCAGCCTGCCACCGCGGATCGACAATAGGGCGTGAAGCCATCCAGCCGTGTTGCGTCCCACTCACAAAAAAGCGACTTGGGAAATGGAGCTCAGGGGCCCTGCACTTCCCAAACCTGCAGAGTTCTAAACGATAACTATCGCCCCAAAATATATTGAGGTCAGGCTACGAAGAGGCGCTGAACGCAAGGCAGAACTGCAGGAAACGGATGTCAACGGGTACATCGGAATGGCCCCGATAGCACATGAAAAGCGCCAGAACGTGGACAATGATGCGGTTGGCCAAAAAGGGCGTATGCGTTTTTTCCTGAATATATTCAGGAAAAAACGCATACGCCCTTTTTGGCCAACCAAGCAACCTGGGAGAGCAAATCAGCACTACAAAGAAATCTCTCGCCCCCCCCCCCGGGGGGCAAAAGGGCCAGGCGAAAAAAGTCTAAAAACCAGAAAGGCAGGACAGCCCACGGAGTCAAGGGAGCCTTGTTAAGCTGATGGGCGGGATGTCAATGGCCAACAGCCAATCTTCACAAGTGTATCCTCTTTCCCAAACCATGTAAAACACAGAACCACAGAGCATAGGGCACTTCCACACATGGGCGTTGACCTTGGGAAAATGAAAAAATCAACCAGACACAGGGACCCCAAAGTTGAGGGCTGCTGTCTTGACAAGAACCTCCACTCCGGTACACGTTTCATATCCCAGGAAAGAGCCAAGTGGACAAAGATGAGTGGACAAGTGGACAAAGACAAGTGGACAAGTGGACAAGTGGTGCTACGTAGGTCCAATGGAGTGTCACTCAGCCATGAAATCCACGTCATGAGGCTGGTAGCAGCATCCTGAGTGGATTTAGGTACGATCATCCTCAGTGAAATAAGTCCCACAAAAAAAGAAACTTATGATATCACTTATCGAGGGAATGTAAAAATCGCTCCCCATGAACGGAATCCCCAAACAGAACAGAGTCACGCTTTTAGAAAACACACTTATGCCTGCTTCAGGGGAAAGGTGAGGTGCGGTGACGCATAAAACTCGAGTTTGAAATGAGCACAGATACCCTTCCGAAAACGGAATATGGAATGGACACGACCTACTCCTTGCTCAATCAACTGGACTCACCAGACCCTGTTCATCGCACAAGTATCTATCCGACTAGTAAGCATCTTAAAAGCTAAGTCTTGATATCTCTGTGTAAGTGCATCAAGTGTGTGTAAAGCGGCCTAAAACCAGCAGGGAAAATCAGCTCAGACCCATTCTGAGGATACATTTCCAACACAAAGAAGAAACAAGCAGGGCAAAACAGAGAGAAATTCTTCCAAAATGCGTTCAGGGACTGGCATGCAACCAGGATTGACCACATCTACAGCCCCAGCGGCAGAAGACATAAGGCTGGACACTCTTGGGGCTGAGACGATTGGTGAGGTTGGGAAAGCAAATGCAGACCCTTGAAAGGAATCCTGCATGCTCCCCATTCCATGGCTCCCAACTCTCCAGGTTCAACGCAATCTTCCGACAGCGAAAGCACTCATTGGAAACCCAGCG
The DNA here is from genome assembly GCF_026419965.1 of Kogia breviceps. Taxonomy (NCBI): domain Eukaryota; kingdom Metazoa; phylum Chordata; class Mammalia; order Artiodactyla; family Physeteridae; genus Kogia; species Kogia breviceps. The sequence continues at coordinate 256,574 of NW_026711584.1, forward strand.
GATGCTACACCGTGGGATCGGGAAAGCTTTCTGAAACTCACCTCAGTTTTCCTCTCCTGGTGCTCGTGTTCTCCATTCAGGCCCCCTTACTAACAATCTCCCCACTTGGAGACTCGGCGCCTTTCCATGCCTCTTTCGTACCGTCTGCAATTTGTCCGCAGGATGAACTGCAAGAGGGGGAACCAATGAGAGACTCGCTGGAGGTGTTTGGTGGGGCACATGTCACTCTCATTTCCCATCACGAAGAAGAATTCACCAGCGGTTCAGCCTGCAACCGCGGATCGACAATAGGGCGTGAAGCCATCCAGCCGTGTTGCGTCCCACTCACAAAAAAGCGACTTGGGAAATGGAGCTCAGGGGCCCTGCACTTCCCAAACCTGCAGAGTTCTAAACGATAACTATCGCCCCAAAATATATTGAGGTCAGGCTACGAAGAGGCGCTGAACGCAAGGCAGAACTGCAGGAAACGGATGTCAACGGGTACATCGGAATGGCCCCGATAGCACATGAAAAGCGCCAGAACGTGGACAATGATGCGGTTGGCCAAAAAGGGCGTATGCGTTTTTTCCTGAATATATTCAGGAAAAAACGCATACGCCCTTTTTGGCCAACCAAGCAACCTGGGAGAGCAAATCAGCACTACAAAGAAATCTCTCGCCCCCCCCCCGGGGCAAAAGGGCCAGGCGAAAAAAGTCTAAAAACCAGAAAGGCAGGACAGCCCACGGAGTCAAGGGAGCCTTGTTAAGCTGATGGGCGGGATGTCAATGGCCAACAGCCAATCTTCACAAGTGTATCCTCTTTCCCAAACCATGTAAAACACAGAACCACAGAGCATAGGGCACTTCCACACATGGGCGTTGACCTTGGGAAAATGAAAAAATCAACCAGACACAGGGACCCCAAAGTTGAGGGCTGCTGTCTTGACAAGAACCTCCACTCCGGTACACGTTTCATATCCCAGGAAAGAGCCAAGTGGACAAAGACGAGTGGACAAGTGGACAAAGACAAGTGGACAAGTGGACAAGTGGTGCTACGTAGGTCCAATGGAGTGTCACTCAGCCATGAAATCCACGTCATGAGGCTGGTAGCAGCATCCTGAGTGGATTTAGGTACGATCATCCTCAGTGAAATAAGTCCCACAAAAAAAGAAACTTATGATATCACTTATCGAGGGAATGTAAAAATCGCTCCCCATGAACGGAATCCCCAAACAGAACAGAGTCACGCTTTTAGAAAACACACTTATGCCTGCTTCAGGGGAAAGGTGAGGTGCGGTGACGCATAAAACTCGAGTTTGAAATGAGCACAGATACCCTTCCGAAAACCGAATATGGAATGGACACGACCTACTCCTTGCTCAATCAACTGGACTCACCAGACCCTGTTCATCGCACAAGTATCTATCCGACTAGTAAGCATCTTAAAAGCTAAGTCTTGATATCTCTGTGTAAGTGCATCAAGTGTGTGTAAAGCGGCCTAAAACCAGCAGGGAAAATCAGCTCAGACCCATTCTGAGGATACATTTCCAACACAAAGAAGAAACAAGCAGGGCAAAACAGAGAGAAATTCTTCCAAAATGCGTTCAGGGACTGGCATGCAACCAGGATTGACCACATCTACAGCCCCAGCGGCAGAAGACATAAGGCTGGACACTCTTGGGGCTGAGACGATTGGTGAGGTTGGGAAAGCAAATGCAGACCCTTGAAAGGAATCCTGCGTGCTCCCCATTCCATGGCTCCCAACTCTCCAGGTTCAACGCAATCTTCCGACAGCGAAAGCACTCATTGGAAACCCAGCGGATGCTACACCGTGGGATCGGGAAAGCTTTCTGAAACTCACCTCAGTTTTCCTCTCCTGGTGCTCGTGTTCTCCATTCAGGCCCCCTTACTAACAATCTCCCCACTTGGAGACTCGGCGCCTTTCCATGCCTCTTTCGTACCGTCTGCAATTTGTCCGCAGGATGAACTGCAAGAGGGGGAACCAATGAGAGACTCGCTGGAGGTGTTTGGTCGGGCACATGTCACTCTCATTTCCCATCACGAAGAAGAATTCACCAGCGGTTCAGCCTGCCACCGCGGATCGACAATAGGGCGTGAAGCCATCCAGCCGTGTTGCGTCCCACTCACAAAAAAGCGACTTGGGAAATGGAGCTCAGGGGCCCTGCACTTCCCAAACCTGCAGAGTTCTAAACGATAACTATCGCCCCAAAATATATTGAGGGCAGGCTACGAAGAGGCGCTGAACGCAAGGCAGAACTGCAGGAAACGGATGTCAACGGGTACATCGGAATGGCCCCGATAGCACATGAAAAGCGCCAGAACGTGGACAATGATGCGGTTGGCCAAAAAGGGCGTATGCGTTTTTTCCTGAATATATTCAGGAAAAAACGCATACGCCCTTTTTGGCCAACCAAGCAACCTGGGAGAGCAAATCAGCACTACAAAGAAATCTCTCGCCCCCCCCCCCGGGGCAAAAGGGCCAGGCGAAAAAAGTCTAAACACCAGAAAGGCAGGACAGCCCACGGAGTCAAGGGAGCCTTGTTAAGCTGATGGGCGGGATGTCAATGGCCAACAGCCAATCTTCACAAGTGTATCCTCTTTCCCAAACCATGTAAAACACAGAACCACAGAGCATAGGGCACTTCCACACATGGGCGTTGACCTTGGGAAAATGAAAAAATCAACCAGACACAGGGACCCCAAAGTTGAGGGCTGCTGTCTTGACAAGAACCTCCACTCCGGTACACGTTTCATATCCCAGGAAAGAGCCAAGTGGACAAAGACGAGTGGACAAGTGGACAAAGACAAGTGGACAAGTGGACAAGTGGTGCTACGTAGGTCCAATGGAGTGTCACTCAGCCATGAAATCCACGTCATGAGGCTGGTAGCAGCATCCTGAGTGGATTTAGGTACGATCATCCTCAGTGAAATAAGTCCCACAAAAAAAGAAACTTATGATATCACTTATCGAGGGAATGTAAAAATCGCTCCCCATGAACGGAATCCCCAAACAGAACAGAGTCACGCTTTTAGAAAACACACTTATGCCTGCTTCAGGGGAAAGGTGAGGTGCGGTGACGCATAAAACTCGAGTTTGAAATGAGCACAGATACCCTTCCGAAAACCGAATATGGAATGGACACGACCTACTCCTTGCTCAATCAACTGGACTCACCAGACCCTGTTCATCGCACAAGTATCTATCCGACTAGTAAGCATCTTAAAAGCTAAGTCTTGATATCTCTGTGTAAGTGCATCAAGTGTGTGTAAAGCGGCCTAAAACCAGCAGGGAAAATCAGCTCAGACCCATTCTGAGGATACATTTCCAACACAAAGAAGAAACAAGCAGGGCAAAACAGAGAGAAATTCTTCCAAAATGCGTTCAGGGACTGGCATGCAACCAGGATTGACCACATCTACAGCCCCAGCGGCAGAAGACATAAGGCTGGACACTCTTGGGGCTGAGACGATTGGTGAGGTTGGGAAAGCAAATGCAGACCCTTGAAAGGAATCCTGCGTGCTCCCCATTCCATGGCTCCCAACTCTCCAGGTTCAACGCAATCTTCCGACAGCGAAAGCACTCATTGGAAACCCAGCGGATGCTACACCGTGGGATCGGGAAAGCTTTCTGAAACTCACCTCAGTTTTCCTCTCCTGGTGCTCGTGTTCTCCATTCAGGCCCCCTTACTAACAATCTCCCCACTTGGAGACTCGGCGCCTTTCCATGCCTCTTTCGTACCGTCTGCAATTTGTCCGCAGGATGAACTGCAAGAGGGGGAACCAATGAGAGACTCGCTGGAGGTGTTTGGTCGGGCACATGTCACTCTCATTTCCCATCACGAAGAAGAATTCACCAGCGGTTCAGCCTGCCACCGCGGATCGACAATAGGGCGTGAAGCCATCCAGCCGTGTTGCGTCCCACTCACAAAAAAGCGACTTGGGAAATGGAGCTCAGGGGCCCTGCACTTCCCAAACCTGCAGAGTTCTAAACGATAACTATCGCCCCAAAATATATTGAGGTCAGGCTACGAAGAGGCGCTGAACGCAAGGCAGAACTGCAGGAAACGGATGTCAACGGGTACATCGGAATGGCCCCGATAGCACATGAAAAGCGCCAGAACGTGGACAATGATGCGGTTGGCCAAAAAGGGCGTATGCGTTTTTTCCTGAATATATTCAGGAAAAAACGCATACGCCCTTTTTGGCCAACCAAGCAACCTGGGAGAGCAAATCAGCACTACAAAGAAATCTCTCGCCCCCCCCCCCCCGGGGCAAAAGGGCCAGGCGAAAAAAGTCTAAAAACCAGAAAGGCAGGACAGCCCACGGAGTCAAGGGAGCCTTGTTAAGCTGATGGGCGGGATGTCAATGGCCAACAGCCAATCTTCACAAGTGTATCCTCTTTCCCAAACCATGTAAAACACAGAACCACAGAGCATAGGGCACTTCCACACATGGGCGTTGACCTTGGGAAAATGAAAAAATCAACCAGACACAGGGACCCCAAAGTTGAGGGCTGCTGTCTTGACAAGAACCTCCACTCCGGTACACGTTTCATATCCCAGGAAAGAGCCAAGTGGACAAAGACGAGTGGACAAGTGGACAAAGACAAGTGGACAAGTGGACAAGTGGTGCTACGTAGGTCCAATGGAGTGTCACTCAGCCATGAAATCCACGTCATGAGGCTGGTAGCAGCATCCTGAGTGGATTTAGGTACGATCATCCTCAGTGAAATAAGTCCCACAAAAAAAGAAACTTATGATATCACTTATCGAGGGAATGTAAAAATCGCTCCCCATGAACGGAATCCCCAAACAGAACAGAGTCACGCTTTTAGAAAACACACTTATGCCTGCTTCAGGGGAAAGGTGAGGTGCGGTGACGCATAAAACTCGAGTTTGAAATGAGCACAGATACCCTTCCGAAAACCGAATATGGAATGGACACGACCTACTCCTTGCTCAATCAACTGGACTCACCAGACCCTGTTCATCGCACAAGTATCTATCCGACTAGTAAGCATCTTAAAAGCTAAGTCTTGATATCTCTGTGTAAGTGCATCAAGTGTGTGTAAAGCGGCCTAAAACCAGCAGGGAAAATCAGCTCAGACCCATTCTGAGGATACATTTCCAACACAAAGAAGAAACAAGCAGGGCAAAACAGAGAGAAATTCTTCCAAAATGCGTTCAGGGACTGGCATGCAACCAGGATTGACCACATCTACAGCCCCAGCGGCAGAAGACATAAGGCTGGACACTCTTGGGGCTGAGACGATTGGTGAGGTTGGGAAAGCAAATGCAGACCCTTGAAAGGAATCCTGCGTGCTCCCCATTCCATGGCTCCCAACTCTCCAGGTTCAACGCAATCTTCCGACAGCGAAAGCACTCATTGGAAACCCAGCGGATGCTACACCGTGGGATCGGGAAAGCTTTCTGAAACTCACCTCAGTTTTCCTCTCCTGGTGCTCGTGTTCTCCATTCAGGCCCCCTTACTAACAATCTCCCCACTTGGAGACTCGGCGCCTTTCCATGCCTCTTTCGTACCGTCTGCAATTTGTCCGCAGGATGAACTGCAAGAGGGGGAACCAATGAGAGACTCGCTGGAGGTGTTTGGTCGGGCACATGTCACTCTCATTTCCCATCACGAAGAAGAATTCACCAGCGGTTCAGCCTGCCACCGCGGATCGACAATAGGGCGTGAAGCCATCCAGCCGTGTTGCGTCCCACTCACAAAAAAGCGACTTGGGAAATGGAGCTCAGGGGCCCTGCACTTCCCAAACCTGCAGAGTTCTAAACGATAACTATCGCCCCAAAATATATTGAGGTCAGGCTACGAAGAGGCGCTGAACGCAAGGCAGAACTGCAGGAAACGGATGTCAACGGGTACATCGGAATGGCCCCGATAGCACATGAAAAGCGCCAGAACGTGGACAATGATGCGGTTGGCCAAAAAGGGCGTATGCGTTTTTTCCTGAATATATTCAGGAAAAAACGCATACGCCCTTTTTGGCCAACCAAGCAACCTGGGAGAGCAAATCAGCACTACAAAGAAATCTCTCGCCCCCCCCCCCCGGGGCAAAAGGGCCAGGCGAAAAAAGTCTAAAAACCAGAAAGGCAGGACAGCCCACGGAGTCAAGGGAGCCTTGTTAAGCTGATGGGCGGGATGTCAATGGCCAACAGCCAATCTTCACAAGTGTATCCTCTTTCCCAAACCATGTAAAACACAGAACCACAGAGCATAGGGCACTTCCACACATGGGCGTTGACCTTGGGAAAATGAAAAAATCAACCAGACACAGGGACCCCAAAGTTGAGGGCTGCTGTCTTGACAAGAACCTCCACTCCGGTACACGTTTCATATCCCAGGAAAGAGCCAAGTGGACAAAGACGAGTGGACAAGTGGACAAAGACAAGTGGACAAGTGGACAAGTGGTGCTACGTAGGTCCAATGGAGTGTCACTCAGCCATGAAATCCACGTCATGAGGCTGGTAGCAGCATCCTGAGTGGATTTAGGTACGATCATCCTCAGTGAAATAAGTCCCACAAAAAAAGAAACTTATGATATCACTTATCGAGGGAATGTAAAAATCGCTCCCCATGAACGGAATCCCCAAACAGAACAGAGTCACGCTTTTAGAAAACACACTTATGCCTGCTTCAGGGGAAAGGTGAGGTGCGGTGACGCATAAAACTCGAGTTTGAAATGAGCACAGATACCCTTCCGAAAACCGAATATGGAATGGACACGACCTACTCCTTGCTCAATCAACTGGACTCACCAGACCCTGTTCATCGCACAAGTATCTATCCGACTAGTAAGCATCTTAAAAGCTAAGTCTTGATATCTCTGTGTAAGTGCATCAAGTGTGTGTAAAGCGGCCTAAAACCAGCAGGGAAAATCAGCTCAGACCCATTCTGAGGATACATTTCCAACACAAAGAAGAAACAAGCAGGGCAAAACAGAGAGAAATTCTTCCAAAATGCGTTCAGGGACTGGCATGCAACCAGGATTGACCACATCTACAGCCCCAGCGGCAGAAGACATAAGGCTGGACACTCTTGGGGCTGAGACGATTGGTGAGGTTGGGAAAGCAAATGCAGACCCTTGAAAGGAATCCTGCGTGCTCCCCATTCCATGGCTCCCAACTCTCCAGGTTCAACGCAATCTTCCGACAGCGAAAGCACTCATTGGAAACCCAGCGGATGCTACACCGTGGGATCGGGAAAGCTTTCTGAAACTCACCTCAGTTTTCCTCTCCTGGTGCTCGTGTTCTCCATTCAGGCCCCCTTACTAACAATCTCCCCACTTGGAGACTCGGCGCCTTTCCATGCCTCTTTCGTACCGTCTGCAATTTGTCCGCAGGATGAACTGCAAGAGGGGGAGCCAATGAGAGACTCGCTGGAGGTGTTTGGTCGGGCACATGTCACTCTCATTTCCCATCACGAAGAAGAATTCACCAGCGGTTCAGCCTGCCACCGCGGATCGACAATAGGGCGTGAAGCCATCCAGCCGTGTTGCGTCCCACTCACAAAAAAGCGACTTGGGAAATGGAGCTCAGGGGCCCTGCACTTCCCAAACCTGCAGAGTTCTAAACGATAACTATCGCCCCAAAATATATTGAGGTCAGGCTACGAAGAGGCGCTGAACGCAAGGCAGAACTGCAGGAAACGGATGTCAACGGGTACATCGGAATGGCCCCGATAGCACATGAAAAGCGCCAGAACGTGGACAATGATGCGGTTGGCCAAAAAGGGCGTATGCGTTTTTTCCTGAATATATTCAGGAAAAAACGCATACGCCCTTTTTGGCCAACCAAGCAACCTGGGAGAGCAAATCAGCACTACAAAGAAATCTCTCGCCCCCCCCCCCCCGGGGCAAAAGGGCCAGGCGAAAAAAGTCTAAAAACCAGAAAGGCAGGACAGCCCACGGAGTCAAGGGAGCCTTGTTAAGCTGATGGGCGGGATGTCAATGGCCAACAGCCAATCTTCACAAGTGTATCCTCTTTCCCAAACCATGTAAAACACAGAACCACAGAGCATAGGGCACTTCCACACATGGGCGTTGACCTTGGGAAAATGAAAAAATCAACCAGACACAGGGACCCCAAAGTTGAGGGCTGCTGTCTTGACAAGAACCTCCACTCCGGTACACGTTTCATATCCCAGGAAAGAGCCAAGTGGACAAAGACGAGTGGACAAGTGGACAAAGACAAGTGGACAAGTGGACAAGTGGTGCTACGTAGGTCCAATGGAGTGTCACTCAGCCATGAAATCCACGTCATGAGGCTGGTAGCAGCATCCTGAGTGGATTTAGGTACGATCATCCTCAGTGAAATAAGTCCCACAAAAAAAGAAACTTATGATATCACTTATCGAGGGAATGTAAAAATCGCTCCCCATGAACGGAATCCCCAAACAGAACAGAGTCACGCTTTTAGAAAACACACTTATGCCTGCTTCAGGGGAAAGGTGAGGTGCGGTGACGCATAAAACTCGAGTTTGAAATGAGCACAGATACCCTTCCGAAAACCGAATATGGAATGGACACGACCTACTCCTTGCTCAATCAACTGGACTCACCAGACCCTGTTCATCGCACAAGTATCTATCCGACTAGTAAGCATCTTAAAAGCTAAGTCTTGATATCTCTGTGTAAGTGCATCAAGTGTGTGTAAAGCGGCCTAAAACCAGCAGGGAAAATCAGCTCAGACCCATTCTGAGGATACATTTCCAACACAAAGAAGAAACAAGCAGGGCAAAACAGAGAGAAATTCTTCCAAAATGCGTTCAGGGACTGGCATGCAACCAGGATTGACCACATCTACAGCCCCAGCGGCAGAAGACATAAGGCTGGACACTCTTGGGGCTGAGACGATTGGTGAGGTTGGGAAAGCAAATGCAGACCCTTGAAAGGAATCCTGCGTGCTCCCCATTCCATGGCTCCCAACTCTCCAGGTTCAACGCAATCTTCCGACAGCGAAAGCACTCATTGGAAACCCAGCGGATGCTACACCGTGGGATTGGGAAAGCTTTCTGAAACTCACCTCAGTTTTCCTCTCCTGGTGCTCGTGTTCTCCATTCAGGCCCCCTTACTAACAATCTCCCCACTTGGAGACTCGGCGCCTTTCCATGCCTCTTTCGTACCGTCTGCAATTTGTCCGCAGGATGAACTGCAAGAGGGGGAACCAATGAGAGACTCGCTGGAGGTGTTTGGTCGGGCACATGTCACTCTCATTTCCCATCACGAAGAAGAATTCACCAGCGGTTCAGCCTGCCACCGCGGATCGACAATAGGGCGTGAAGCCATCCAGCCGTGTTGCGTCCCACTCACAAAAAAGCGACTTGGGAAATGGAGCTCAGGGGCCCTGCACTTCCCAAACCTGCAGAGTTCTAAACGATAACTATCGCCCCAAAATATATTGAGGTCAGGCTACGAAGAGGCGCTGAACGCAAGGCAGAACTGCAGGAAACGGATGTCAACGGGTACATCGGAATGGCCCCGATAGCACATGAAAAGCGCCAGAACGTGGACAATGATGCGGTTGGCCAAAAAGGGCGTATGCGTTTTTTTCCTGAATATATTCAGGAAAAAACGCATACGCCCTTTTTGGCCAACCAAGCAACCTGGGAGAGCAAATCAGCACTACAAAGAAATCTCTCGCCCCCCCCCCCGGGGGGCAAAAGGGCCAGGCGAAAAAAGTCTAAAAACCAGAAAGGCAGGACAGCCCACGGAGTCAAGGGAGCCTTGTTAAGCTGATGGGCGGGATGTCAATGGCCAACAGCCAATCTTCACAAGTGTATCCTCTTTCCCAAACCATGTAAAACACAGAACCACAGAGCATAGGGCACTTCCACACATGGGCGTTGACCTTGGGAAAATGAAAAAATCAACCAGACACAGGGACCCCAAAGTTGAGGGCTGCTGTCTTGACAAGAACCTCCACTCCGGTACACGTTTCATATCCCAGGAAAGAGCCAAGTGGACAAAGACGAGTGGACAAGTGGACAAAGACAAGTGGACAAGTGGACAAGTGGTGCTACGTAGGTCCAATGGAGTGTCACTCAGCCATGAAATCCACGTCATGAGGCTGGTAGCAGCATCCTGAGTGGATTTAGGTACGATCATCCTCAGTGAAATAAGTCCCACAAAAAAAGAAACTTATGATATCACTTATCGAGGGAATGTAAAAATCGCTCCCCATGAACGGAATCCCCAAACAGAACAGAGTCACGCTTTTAGAAAACACACTTATGCCTGCTTCAGGGGAAAGGTGAGGTGCGGTGACGCATAAAACTCGAGTTTGAAATGAGCACAGATACCCTTCCGAAAACCGAATATGGAATGGACACGACCTACTCCTTGCTCAATCAACTGGACTCACCAGACCCTGTTCATCGCACAAGTATCTATCCGACTAGTAAGCATCTTAAAAGCTAAGTCTTGATATCTCTGTGTAAGTGCATCAAGTGTGTGTAAAGCGGCCTAAAACCAGCAGGGAAAATCAGCTCAGACCCATTCTGAGGATACATTTCCAACACAAAGAAGAAACAAGCAGGGCAAAACAGAGAGAAATTCTTCCAAAATGCGTTCAGGGACTGGCATGCAACCAGGATTGACCACATCTACAGCCCCAGCGGCAGAAGACATAAGGCTGGACACTCTTGGGGCTGAGACGATTGGTGAGGTTGGGAAAGCAAATGCAGACCCTTGAAAGGAATCCTGCGTGATCCCCATTCCATGGCTCCCAACTCTCCAGGTTCAACGCAATCTTCCGACAGCGAAAGCACTCATTGGAAACCCAGCGGATGCTACACCGTGGGATCGGGAAAGCTTTCTGAAACTCACCTCAGTTTTCCTCTCCTGGTGCTCGTGTTCTCCATTCAGGCCCCCTTACTAACAATCTCCCCACTTGGAGACTCGGCGCCTTTCCATGCCTCTTTCGTACCGTCTGCAATTTGTCCGCAGGATGAACTGCAAGAGGGGGAACCAATGAGAGACTCGCTGGAGGTGTTTGGTCGGGCACATGTCACTCTCATTTCCCATCATGAAGAAGAATTCACCAGCGGTTCAGCCTGCCACCGCGGATCGACAATAGGGCGTGAAGCCATCCAGCCGTGTTGCGTCCCACTCACAAAAAAGCGACTTGGGAAATGGAGCTCAGGGGCCCTGCACTTCCCAAACCTGCAGAGTTCTAAACGATAACTATCGCCCCAAAATATATTGAGGTCAGGCTACGAAGAGGCGCTCAACGCAAGGCAGAACTGCAGGAAACGGATGTCAACGGGTACATCGGAATGGCCCCGATAGCACATGAAAAGCGCCAGAACGTGGACAATGATGCGGTTGGCCAAAAAGGGCGTATGCGTTTTTTCCTGAATATATTCAGGAAAAAACGCATACGCCCTTTTTGGCCAACCAAGCAACCTGGGAGAGCAAATCAGCACTACAAAGAAATCTCTCGCCCCCCCCCCCGGGGCAAAAGGGCCAGGCGAAAAAAGTCTAAAAACCAGAAAGGCAGGACAGCCCACGGAGTCAAGGGAGCCTTGTTAAGCTGATGGGCGGGATGTCAATGGCCAACAGCCAATCTTCACAAGTGTATCCTCTTTCCCAAACCATGTAAAACACAGAACCACAGAGCATAGGGCACTTCCACACATGGGCGTTGACCTTGGGAAAATGAAAAAATCAACCAGACACAGGGACCCCAAAGTTGAGGGCTGCTGTCTTGACAAGAACCTCCACTCCGGTACACGTTTCATATCCCAGGAAAGAGCCAAGTGGACAAAGACGAGTGGACAAGTGGACAAAGACAAGTGGACAAGTGGACAAGTGGTGCTACGTAGGTCCAATGGAGTGTCACTCAGCCATGAAATCCACGTCATGAGGCTGGTAGCAGCATCCTGAGTGGATTTAGGTACGATCATCCTCAGTGAAATAAGTCCCACAAAAAAAGAAACTTATGATATCACTTATCGAGGGAATGTAAAAATCGCTCCCCATGAACGGAATCCCCAAACAGAACAGAGTCACGCTTTTAGAAAACACACTTATGCCTGCTTCAGGGGAAAGGTGAGGTGCGGTGACGCATAAAACTCGAGTTTGAAATGAGCACAGATACCCTTCCGAAAACCGAATATGGAATGGACACGACCTACTCCTTGCTCAATCAACTGGACTCACCAGACCCTGTTCATCGCACAAGTATCTATCCGACTAGTAAGCATCTTAAAAGCTAAGTCTTGATATCTCTGTGTAAGTGCATCAAGTGTGTGTAAAGCGGCCTAAAACCAGCAGGGAAAATCAGCTCAGACCCATTCTGAGGATACATTTCCAACACAAAGAAGAAACAAGCAGGGCAAAACAGAGAGAAATTCTTCCAAAATGCGTTCAGGGACTGGCATGCAACCAGGATTGACCACATCTACAGCCCCAGCGGCAGAAGACATAAGGCTGGACACTCTTGGGGCTGAGACGATTGGTGAGGTTGGGAAAGCAAATGCAGACCCTTGAAAGGAATCCTGCGTGCTCCCCATTCCATGGCTCCCAACTCTCCAGGTTCAACGCAATCTTCCGACAGCGAAAGCACTCATTGGAAACCCAGCGGATGCTACACCGTGGGATCGGGAAAGCTTTCTGAAACTCACCTCAGTTTTCCTCTCCTGGTGCTCGTGTTCTCCATTCAGGCCCCCTTACTAACAATCTCCCCACTTGGAGACTCGGCGCCTTTCCATGCCTCTTTCGTACCGTCTGCAATTTGTCCGCAGGATGAACTGCAAGAGGGGGAACCAATGAGAGACTCGCTGGAGGTGTTTGGTCGGGCACATGTCACTCTCATTTCCCATCACGAAGAAGAATTCACCAGCGGTTCAGCCTGCCACCGCGGATCGACAATAGGGCGTGAAGCCATCCAGCCGTGTTGCGTCCCACTCACAAAAAAGCGACTTGGGAAATGGAGCTCAGGGGCCCTGCACTTCCCAAACCTGCAGAGTTCTAAACGATAACTATCGCCCCAAAATATATTGAGGTCAGGCTACGAAGAGGCGCTGAACGCAAGGCAGAACTGCAGGAAACGGATGTCAACGGGTACATCGGAATGGCCCCGATAGCACATGAAAAGCGCCAGAACGTGGACAATGATGCGGTTGGCCAAAAAGGGCGTATGCGTTTTTTCCTGAATATATTCAGGAAAAAAACGCATACGCCCTTTTTGGCCAACCAAGCAACCTGGGAGAGCAAATCAGCACTACAAAGAAATCTCTCGCCCCCCCCCCCCCGGGGGCAAAAGGGCCAGGCGAAAAAAGTCTAAAAACCAGAAAGGCAGGACAGCCCACGGAGTCAAGGGAGCCTTGTTAAGCTGATGGGCGGGATGTCAATGGCCAACAGCCAATCTTCACAAGTGTATCCTCTTTCCCAAACCATGTAAAACACAGAACCACAGAGCATAGGGCACTTCCACACATGGGCGTTGACCTTGGGAAAATGAAAAAATCAACCAGACACAGGGACCCCAAAGTTGAGGGCTGCTGTCTTGACAAGAACCTCCACTCCGGTACACGTTTCATATCCCAGGAAAGAGCCAAGTGGACAAAGACGAGTGGACAAGTGGACAAAGACAAGTGGACAAGTGGACAAGTGGTGCTACGTAGGTCCAATGGAGTGTCACTCAGCCATGAAATCCACGTCATGAGGCTGGTAGCAGCATCCTGAGTGGATTTAGGTACGATCATCCTCAGTGAAATAAGTCCCACAAAAAAAGAAACTTATGATATCACTTATCGAGGGAATGTAAAAATCGCTCCCCATGAACGGAATCCCCAAACAGAACAGAGTCACGCTTTTAGAAAACACACTTATGCCTGCTTCAGGGGAAAGGTGAGGTGCGGTGACGCATAAAACTCGAGTTTGAAATGAGCACAGATACCCTTCCGAAAACCGAATATGGAATGGACACGACCTACTCCTTGCTCAATCAACTGGACTCACCAGACCCTGTTCATCGCACAAGTATCTATCCGACTAGTAAGCATCTTAAAAGCTAAGTCTTGATATCTCTGTGTAAGTGCATCAAGTGTGTGTAAAGCGGCCTAAAACCAGCAGGGAAAATCAGCTCAGACCCATTCTGAGGATACATTTCCAACACAAAGAAGAAACAAGCAGGGCAAAACAGAGAGAAATTCTTCCAAAATGCGTTCAGGGACTGGCATGCAACCAGGATTGACCACATCTACAGCCCCAGCGGCAGAAGACATAAGGCTGGACACTCTTGGGGCTGAGACGATTGGTGAGGTTGGGAAAGCAAATGCAGACCCTTGAAAGGAATCCTGCGTGCTCCCCATTCCATGGCTCCCAACTCTCCAGGTTCAACGCAATCTTCCGACAGCGAAAGCACTCATTGGAAACCCAGCGGATGCTACACCGTGGGATCGGGAAAGCTTTCTGAAACTCACCTCAGTTTTCCTCTCCTGGTGCTCGTGTTCTCCATTCAGGCCCCCTTACTAACAATCTCCCCACTTGGAGTCTCGGCGCCTTTCCATGCCTCTTTCGTACCGTCTGCAATTTGTCCGCAGGATGAACTGCAAGAGGGGGAACCAATGAGAGACTCGCTGGAGGTGTTTGGTCGGGCACATGTCACTCTCATTTCCCATCACGAAGAAGAATTCACCAGCGGTTCAGCCTGCCACCGCGGATCGACAATAGGGCGTGAAGCCATCCAGCCGTGTTGCGTCCCACTCACAAAAAAGCGACTTGGGAAATGGAGCTCAGGGGCCCTGCACTTCCCAAACCTGCAGAGTTCTAAACGATAACTATCGCCCCAAAATATATTGAGGTCAGGCTACGAAGAGGCGCTGAACGCAAGGCAGAACTGCAGGAAACGGATGTCAACGGGTACATCGGAATGGCCCCGATAGCACATGAAAAGCGCCAGAACGTGGACAATGATGCGGTTGGCCAAAAAGGGCGTATGCGTTTTTTCCTGAATATATTCAGGAAAAAAACGCATACGCCCTTTTTGGCCAACCAAGCAACCTGGGAGAGCAAATCAGCACTACAAAGAAATCTCTCGCCCCCCCCCCCCGGGGGCAAAAGGGCCAGGCGAAAAAAGTCTAAAAACCAGAAAGGCAGGACAGCCCACGGAGTCAAGGGAGCCTTGTTAAGCTGATGGGCGGGATGTCAATGGCCAACAGCCAATCTTCACAAGTGTATCCTCTTTCCCAAACCATGTAAAACACAGAACCACAGAGCATAGGGCACTTCCACACATGGGCGTTGACCTTGGGAAAATGAAAAAATCAACCAGACACAGGGACCCCAAAGTTGAGGGCTGCTGTCTTGACAAGAACCTCCACTCCGGTACACGTTTCATATCCCAGGAAAGAGCCAAGTGGACAAAGACGAGTGGACAAGTGGACAAAGACAAGTGGACAAGTGGACAAGTGGTGCTACGTAGGTCCAATGGAGTGTCACTCAGCCATGAAATCCACGTCATGAGGCTGGTAGCAGCATCCTGAGTGGATTTAGGTACGATCATCCTCAGTGAAATAAGTCCCACAAAAAAAGAAACTTATGATATCACTTATCGAGGGAATGTAAAAATCGCTCCCCATGAACGGAATCCCCAAACAGAACAGAGTCACGCTTTTAGAAAACACACTTATGCCTGCTTCAGGGGAAAGGTGAGGTGCGGTGACGCATAAAACTCGAGTTTGAAATGAGCACAGATACCCTTCCGAAAACCGAATATGGAATGGACACGACCTACTCCTTGCTCAATCAACTGGACTCACCAGACCCTGTTCATCGCACAAGTATCTATCCGACTAGTAAGCATCTTAAAAGCTAAGTCTTGATATCTCTGTGTAAGTGCATCAAGTGTGTGTAAAGCGGCCTAAAACCAGCAGGGAAAATCAGCTCAGACCCATTCTGAGGATACATTTCCAACACAAAGAAGAAACAAGCAGGGCAAAACAGAGAGAAATTCTTCCAAAATGCGTTCAGGGACTGGCATGCAACCAGGATTGACCACATCTACAGCCCCAGCGGCAGAAGACATAAGGCTGGACACTCTTGGGGCTGAGACGATTGGTGAGGTTGGGAAAGCAAATGCAGACCCTTGAAAGGAATCCTGCGTGCTCCCCATTCCATGGCTCCCAACTCTCCAGGTTCAACGCAATCTTCCGACAGCGAAAGCACTCATTGGAAACCCAGCGGATGCTACACCGTGGGATCGGGAAAGCTTTCTGAAACTCACCTCAGTTTTCCTCTCCTGGTGCTCGTGTTCTCCATTCAGGCCCCCTTACTAACAATCTCCCCACTTGGAGTCTCGGCGCCTTTCCATGCCTCTTTCGTACCGTCTGCAATTTGTCCGCAGGATGAACTGCAAGAGGGGGAACCAATGAGAGACTCGCTGGAGGTGTTTGGTCGGGCACATGTCACTCTCATTTCCCATCACGAAGAAGAATTCACCAGCGGTTCAGCCTGCCACCGCGGATCGACAATAGGGCGTGAAGCCATCCAGCCGTGTTGCGTCCCACTCACAAAAAAGCGACTTGGGAAATGGAGCTCAGGGGCCCTGCACTTCCCAAACCTGCAGAGTTCTAAACGATAACTATCGCCCCAAAATATATTGAGGTCAGGCTACGAAGAGGCACTGAACGCAAGGCAGAACTGCAGGAAACGGATGTCAACGGGTACATCGGAATGGCCCCGATAGCACATGAAAAGCGCCAGAACGTGGACAATGATGCGGTTGGCCAAAAAGGGCGTATGCGTTTTTTCCTGAATATATTCAGGAAAAAACGCATACGCCCTTTTTGGCCAACCAAGCAACCTGGGAGAGCAAATCAGCACTACAAAGAAATCTCTCGCCCCCCCCCCCGGGGCAAAAGGGCCAGGTGAAAAAAGTCTAAAAACCAGAAAGGCAGGACAGCCCACGGAGTCAAGGGAGCCTTGTTAAGCTGATGGGCGGGATGTCAATGGCCAACAGCCAATCTTCACAAGTGTATCCTCTTTCCCAAACCATGTAAAACACAGAACCACAGAGCATAGGGCACTTCCACACATGGGCGTTGACCTTGGGAAAATGAAAAAATCAACCAGACACAGGGACCCCAAAGTTGAGGGCTGCTGTCTTGACAAGAACCTCCACTCCGGTACACGTTTCATATCCCAGGAAAGAGCCAAGTGGACAAAGACGAGTGGACAAGTGGACAAAGACAAGTGGACAAGTGGACAAGTGGTGCTACGTAGGCCCAATGGAGTGTCACTCAGCCATGAAATCCACGTCATGAGGTTGGTAGCAGCATCCTGAGTGGATTTAGGTACGATCATCCTCAGTGAAATAAGTCCCACAAAAAAAGAAACTTATGATATCACTTATCGAGGGAATGTAAAAATCGCTCCCCATGAACGGAATCCCCAAACAGAACAGAGTCACGCTTTTAGAAAACACACTTATGCCTGCTTCAGGGGAAAGGTGAGGTGCGGTGACGCATAAAACTCGAGTTTGAAATGAGCACAGATACCCTTCCGAAAACCGAATATGGAATGGACACGACCTACTCCTTGCTCAATCAACTGGACTCACCAGACCCTGTTCATCGCACAAGTATCTATCCGACTAGTAAGCATCTTAAAAGCTAAGTCTTGATATCTCTGTGTAAGGGCATCAAGTGTGTGTAAAGCGGCCTAAAACCAGCAGGGAAAATCAGCTCAGACCCATTCTGAGGATACATTTCCAACACAAAGAAGAAACAAGCAGGGCAAAACAGAGAGAAATTCTTCCAAAATGCGTTCAGGGACTGGCATGCAACCAGGATTGACCACATCTACAGCCCCAGCGGCAGAAGACATAAGGCTGGACACTCTTGGGGCTGAGACGATTGGTGAGGTTGGGAAAGCAAATGCAGACCCTTGAAAGGAATCCTGCGTGCTCCCCATTCCATGGCTCCCAACTCTCCAGGTTCAACGCAATCTTCCGACAGCGAAAGCACTCATTGGAAACCCAGCGGATGCTACACCGTGGGATCGGGAAAGCTTTCTGAAACTCACCTCAGTTTTCCTCTCCTGGTGCTCGTGTTCTCCATTCAGGCCCCCTTACTAACAATCTCCCCACTTGGAGACACGGCGCCTTTCCATGCCTCTTTCGTACCGTCTGCAATTTGTCCGCAGGATGAACTGCAAGAGGGGGAACCAATGAGAGACTCGCTGGAGGTGTTTGGTCGGGCACATGTCACTCTCATTTCCCATCACGAAGAAGAATTCACCAGCGGTTCAGCCTGCCACCGCGGATCGACAATAGGGCGTGAAGCCATCCAGCCGTGTTGCGTCCCACTCACAAAAAAGCGACTTGGGAAATGGAGCTCAGGGGCCCTGCATTTCCCAAACCTGCAGAGTTCTAAACGATAACTATCGCCCCAAAATATATTGAGGTCAGGCTACGAAGAGGCGCTGAACGCAAGGCAGAACTGCAGGAAACGGATGTCAACGGGTACATCGGAATGGCCCCGATAGCACATGAAAAGCGCCAGAACGTTGACAATGATGCGGTTGGCCAAAAAGGGCGTATGCGTTTTTTCCTGAATATATTCAGGAAAAAAACGCATACGCCCTTTTTGGCCAACCAAGCAACCTGGGAGAGCAAATCAGCACTACAAAGAAATCTCTCGCCCCCCCCCCCGGGGGCAAAAGGGCCAGGCGAAAAAAGTCTAAAAACCAGAAAGGCAGGACAGCCCACGGAGTCAAGGGAGCCTTGTTAAGCTGATGGGCGGGATGTCAATGGCCAACAGCCAATCTTCACAAGTGTATCCTCTTTCCCAAACCATGTAAAACACAGAACCACAGAGCATAGGGCACTTCCACACATGGGCGTTGACCTTGGGAAAATGAAAAAATCAACCAGACACAGGGACCCCAAAGTTGAGGGCTGCTGTCTTGACAAGAACCTCCACTCCGGTACACGTTTCATATCCCAGGAAAGAGCCAAGTGGACAAAGACGAGTGGACAAGTGGACAAAGACAAGTGGACAAGTGGACAAGTGGTGCTACGTAGGTCCAATGGAGTGTCACTCAGCCATGAAATCCACGTCATGAGGCTGGTAGCAGCATCCTGAGTGGATTTAGGTACGATCATCCTCAGTGAAATAAGTCCCACAAAAAAAGAAACTTATGATATCACTTATCGAGGGAATGTAAAAATCGCTCCCCATGAACGGAATCCCCAAACAGAACAGAGTCACGCTTTTAGAAAACACACTTATGCCTGCTTCAGGGGAAAGGTGAGGTGCGGTGACGCATAAAACTCGAGTTTGAAATGAGCACAGATACCCTTCCGAAAACCGAATATGGAATGGACACGACCTACTCCTTGCTCAATCAACTGGACTCACCAGACCCTGTTCATCGCACAAGTATCTATCCGACTAGTAAGCATCTTAAAAGCTAAGTCTTGATATCTCTGTGTAAGTGCATCAAGTGTGTGTAAAGCGGCCTAAAACCAGCAGGGAAAATCAGCTCAGACCCATTCTGAGGATACATTTCCAACACAAAGAAGAAACAAGCAGGGCAAAACAGAGAGAAATTCTTCCAAAATGCGTTCAGGGACTGGCATGCAACCAGGATTGACCACATCTACAGCCCCAGCGGCAGAAGACATAAGGCTGGACACTCTTGGGGCTGAGACGATTGGTGAGGTTGGGAAAGCAAATGCAGACCCTTGAAAGGAATCCTGCGTGCTCCCCATTCCATGGCTCCCAACTCTCCAGGTTCAACGCAATCTTCCGACAGCGAAAGCACTCATTGGAAACCCAGCGGATGCTACACCGTGGGATCGGGAAAGCTTTCTGAAACTCACCTCAGTTTTCCTCTCCTGGTGCTCGTGTTCTCCATTCAGGCCCCCTTACTAACAATCTCCCCACTTGGAGACTCAGCGCCTTTCCATGCCTCTTTCGTACCGTCTGCAATTTGTCCGCAGGATGAACTGCAAGAGGGGGAACCAATGAGAGACTCGCTGGAGGTGTTTGGTCGGGCACATGTCACTCTCATTTCCCATCACGAAGAAGAATTCACCAGCGGTTCAGCCTGCCACCGCGGATCGACAATAGGGCGTGAAGCCATCCAGCCGTGTTGCGTCCCACTCACAAAAAAGCGACTTGGGAAATGGAGCTCAGGGGCCCTGCACTTCCCAAACCTGCAGAGTTCTAAACGATAACTATCGCCCCAAAATATATTGAGGTCAGGCTACGAAGAGGCGCTGAACGCAAGGCAGAACTGCAGGAAACGGATGTCAACGGGTACATCGGAATGGCCCCGATAGCACATGAAAAGCACCAGAACGTGGACAATGATGCGGTTGGCCAAAGAGGGCGTATGCGTTTTTTCCTGAATATATTCAGGAAAAAACGCATACGCCCTTTTTGGCCAACCAAGCAACCTGGGAGAGCAAATCAGCACTACAAAGAAATCTCTCGCCCCCCCCCCCGGGGGCAAAAGGGCCAGGCGAAAAAAGTCTAAAAACCAGAAAGGCAGGACAGCCCACGGAGTCAAGGGAGCCTTGTTAAGCTGATGGGCGGGATGTCAATGGCCAACAGCCAATCTTCACAAGTGTATCCTCTTTCCCAAACCATGTAAAACACAGAACCACAGAGCATAGGGCACTTCCACACATGGGCGTTGACCTTAGGAAAATGAAAAAATCAACCAGACACAGGGACCCCAAAGTTGAGGGCTGCTGTCTTGACAAGAACCTCCACTCCGGTACACGTTTCATATCCCAGGAAAGAGCCAAGTGGACAAAGACGAGTGGACAAGTGGACAAAGACAAGTGGACAAGTGGACAAGTGGTGCTACGTAGGTCCAATGGAGTGTCACTCAGCCATGAAATCCACGTCATGAGGCTGGTAGCAGCATCCTGAGTGGATTTAGGTACGATCATCCTCAGTGAAATAAGTCCCACAAAAAAAGAAACTTATGATATCACTTATCGAGGGAATGTAAAAATCGCTCCCCATGAACGGAATCCCCAAACAGAACAGAGTCACGCTTTTAGAAAACACACTTATGCCTGCTTCAGGGGAAAGGTGAGGTGCGGTGACGCATAAAACTCGAGTTTGAAATGAGTACAGATACCCTTCCGAAAACCGAATATGGAATGGACACGACCTACTCCTTGCTCAATCAACTGGACTCACCAGACCCTGTTCATCGCACAAGTATCTATCCGACTAGTAAGCATCTTAAAAGCTAAGTCTTGATATCTCTGTGTAAGTGCATCAAGTGTGTGTAAAGCGGCCTAAAACCAGCAGGGAAAATCAGCTCAGACCCATTCTGAGGATACATTTCCAACACAAAGAAGAAACAAGCAGGGCAAAACAGAGAGAAATTCTTCCAAAATGCGTTCAGGGACTGGCATGCAACCAGGATTGACCACATCTACAGCCCCAGCGGCAGAAGACATAAGGCTGGACACTCTTGGGGCTGAGACGATTGGTGAGGTTGGGAAAGCAAATGCAGACCCTTGAAAGGAATCCTGCGTGCTCCCCATTCCATGGCTCCCAACTCTCCAGGTTCAACGCAATCTTCCGACAGCGAAAGCACTCATTGGAAACCCAGCGGATGCTACACCGTGGGATCGGGAAAGCTTTCTGAAACTCACCTCAGTTTTCCTCTCCTGGTGCTCGTGTTCTCCATTCAGGCCCCCTTACTAACAATCTCCCCACTTGGAGACTCGGCGCCTTTCCATGCCTCTTTCGTACCGTCTGCAATTTGTCCGCAGGATGAACTGCAAGAGGGGGAACCAATGAGAGACTCGCTGGAGGTGTTTGGTCGGGCACATGTCACTCTCATTTCCCATCACGAAGAAGAATTCACCAGCGGTTCAGCCTGCCACCGCGGATCGACAATAGGGCGTGAAGCCATCCAGCCGTGTTGCGTCCCACTCACAAAAAAGCGACTTGGGAAATGGAGCTCAGGGGCCCTGCACTTCCCAAACCTGCAGAGTTCTAAACGATAACTATCGCCCCAAAATATATTGAGGTCAGGCTACGAAGAGGCACTGAACGCAAGGCAGAACTGCAGGAAACGGATGTCAACGGGTACATCGGAATGGCCCCGATAGCACATGAAAAGCGCCAGAACGTGGACAATGATGCGGTTGGCCAAAAAGGGCGTATGCGTTTTTTCCTGAATATATTCAGGAAAAAACGCATACGCCCTTTTTGGCCAACCAAGCAACCTGGGAGAGCAAATCAGCACTACAAAGATATCTCTCGCCCCCCCCCCGGGGCAAAAGGGCCAGGCGAAAAAAGTCTAAAAACCAGAAAGGCAGGACAGCCCACGGAGTCAAGGGAGCCTTGTTAAGCTGATGGGCGGGATGTCAATGGCCAACAGCCAATCTTCACAAGTGTATCCTCTTTCCCAAACCATGTAAAACACAGAACCACAGAGCATAGGGCACTTCCACACATGGGCGTTGACCTTGGGAAAATGAAAAAATCAACCAGACACAGGGACCCCAAAGTTGAGGGCTGCTGTCTTGACAAGAACCTCCACTCCGGTACACGTTTCATATCCCAGGAAAGAGCCAAGTGGACAAAGACGAGTGGACAAGTGGACAAAGACAAGTGGACAAGTGGACAAGTGGTGCTACGTAGGTCCAATGGAGTGTCACTCAGCCATGAAATCCACGTCATGAGGCTGGTAGCAGCATCCTGAGTGGATTTAGGTACGATCATCCTCAGTGAAATAAGTCCCACAAAAAAAGAAACTTATGATATCACTTATCGAGGGAATGTAAAAATCGCTCCCCATGAACGGAATCCCCAAACAGAACAGAGTCACGCTTTTAGAAAACACACTTATGCCTGCTTCAGGGGAAAGGTGAGGTGCGGTGACGCATAAAACTCGAGTTTGAAATGAGCACAGATACCCTTCCGAAAACCGAATATGGAATGGACACGACCTACTCCTTGCTCAATCAACTGGACTCACCAGACCCTGTTCATCGCACAAGTATCTATCCGACTAGTAAGCATCTTAAAAGCTAAGTCTTGATATCTCTGTGTAAGTGCATCAAGTGTGTGTAAAGCGGCCTAAAACCAGCAGGGAAAATCAGCTCAGACCCATTCTGAGGATACATTTCCAACACAAAGAAGAAACAAGCAGGGCAAAACAGAGAGAAATTCTTCCAAAATGCGTTCAGGGACTGGCATGCAACCAGGATTGACCACATCTACAGCCCCAGCGGCAGAAGACATAAGGCTGGACACTCTTGGGGCTGAGACGATTGGTGAGGTTGGGAAAGCAAATGCAGACCCTTGAAAGGAATCCTGCGTGCTCCCCATTCCATGGCTCCCAACTCTCCAGGTTCAACGCAATCTTCCGACAGCGAAAGCACTCATTGGAAACCCAGCGGATGCTACACCGTGGGATCGGGAAAGCTTTCTGAAACTCACCTCAGTTTTCCTCTCCTGGTGCTCGTGTTCTCCATTCAGGCCCCCTTACTAACAATCTCCCCACTTGGAGACTCGGCGCCTTTCCATGCCTCTTTCGTACCGTCTGCAATTTGTCCGCAGGATGAACTGCAAGAGGGGGAACCAATGAGAGACTCGCTGGAGGTGTTTGGTCGGGCACATGTCACTCTCATTTCCCATCACGAAGAAGAATTCACCAGCGGTTCAGCCTGCCACCGCGGATCGACAATAGGGCGTGAAGCCATCCAGCCGTGTTGCGTCCCACTCACAAAAAAGCGACTTGGGAAATGGAGCTCAGGGGCCCTGCACTTCCCAAACCTGCAGAGTTCTAAACGATAACTATCGCCCCAAAATATATTGAGGTCAGGCTACGAAGAGGCGCTGAACGCAAGGCAGAACTGCAGGAAACGGATGTCAACGGGTACATCGGAATGGCCCCGATAGCACATGAAAAGCGCCAGAACGTGGACAATGATGCGGTTGGCCAAAAAGGGCGTATGCGTTTTTTCCTGAATATATTCAGGAAAAAACGCATACGCCCTTTTTGGCCAACCAAGCAACCTGGGAGAGCAAATCAGCACTACAAAGAAATCTCTCGCCCCCCCCCGGGGCAAAAGGGCCAGGCGAAAAAAGTCTAAAAACCAGAAAGGCAGGACAGCCCACGGAGTCAACGGAGCCTTGTTAAGCTGATGGGCGGGATGTCAATGGCCAACAGCCAATCTTCACAAGTGTATCCTCTTTCCCAAACCATGTAAAACACAGAACCACAGAGCATAGGGCACTTCCACACATGGGCGTTGACCTTGGGAAAATGAAAAAATCAACCAGACACAGGGACCCCAAAGTTGAGGGCTGCTGTCTTGACAAGAACCTCCACTCCGGTACACGTTTCATATCCCAGGAAAGAGCCAAGTGGACAAAGACGAGTGGACAAGTGGACAAAGACAAGTGGACAAGTGGACAAGTGGTGCTACGTAGGTCCAATGGAGTGTCACTCAGCCATGAAATCCACGTCATGAGGCTGGTAGCAGTATCCTGAGTGGATTTAGGTACGATCATCC
This sequence comes from Kogia breviceps, assembly GCF_026419965.1. Classification (NCBI taxonomy): domain Eukaryota; kingdom Metazoa; phylum Chordata; class Mammalia; order Artiodactyla; family Physeteridae; genus Kogia; species Kogia breviceps. Next base: position 281,097 of record NW_026711584.1, read on the forward strand.
TCAGTGAAATAAGTCCCACAAAAAAAGAAACTTATGATATCACTTATCGAGGGAATGTAAAAATCGCTCCCCATGAACGGAATCCCCAAACAGAACAGAGTCACGCTTTTAGAAAACACACTTATGCCTGCTTCAGGGGAAAGGTGAGGTGCGGTGACGCATAAAACTCGAGTTTGAAATGAGCACAGATACCCTTCCGAAAACCGAATATGGAATGGACACGACCTACTCCTTGCTCAATCAACTGGACTCACCAGACCCTGTTCATCGCACAAGTATCTATCCGACTAGTAAGCATCTTAAAAGCTAAGTCTTGATATCTCTGTGTAAGTGCATCAAGTGTGTGTAAAGCGGCCTAAAACCAGCAGGGAAAATCAGCTCAGACCCATTCTGAGGATACATTTCCAACACAAAGAAGAAACAAGCAGGGCAAAACAGAGAGAAATTCTTCCAAAATGCGTTCAGGGACTGGCATGCAACCAGGATTGACCACATCTACAGCCCCAGCGGCAGAAGACATAAGGCTGGACACTCTTGGGGCTGAGACGATTGGTGAGGTTGGGAAAGCAAATGCAGACCCTTGAAAGGAATCCTGCGTGCTCCCCATTCCATGGCTCCCAACTCTCCAGGTTCAACGCAATCTTCCGACAGCGAAAGCACTCATTGGAAACCCAGCGGATGCTACACCGTGGGATCGGGAAAGCTTTCTGAAACTCACCTCAGTTTTCCTCTCCTGGTGCTCGTGTTCTCCATTCAGGCCCCCTTACTAACAATCTCCCCACTTGGAGTCTCGGCGCCTTTCCATGCCTCTTTCGTACCGTCTGCAATTTGTCCGCAGGATGAACTGCAAGAGGGGGAACCAATGAGAGACTCGCTGGAGGTGTTTGGTCGGGCACATGTCACTCTCATTTCCCATCACGAAGAAGAATTCACCAGCGGTTCAGCCTGCCACTGCGGATCGACAATAGGGCGTGAAGCCATCCAGCCGTGTTGCGTCCCACTCACAAAAAAGCGACTTGGGAAATGGAGCTCAGGGGCCCTGCACTTCCCAAACCTGCAGAGTTCTAAACGATAACTATCGCCCCCAAATATATTGAGGTCAGGCTACGAAGAGGCGCTGAACGCAAGGCAGAACTGCAGGAAACGGATGTCAACGGGTACATCGGAATGGCCCCGATAGCACATGAAAAGCGCCAGAACGTGGACAATGATGCGGTTGGCCAAAAAGGGCGTATGCGTTTTTTCCTGAATATATTCAGGAAAAAACGCATACGCCCTTTTTGGCCAACCAAGCAACCTGGGAGAGCAAATCAGCACTACAAAGAAATCTCTCGCCCCCCCCCCCGGGGCAAAAGGGCCAGGCTAAAAAAGTCTAAAAACCAGAAAGGCAGGACAGCCCACGGAGTCAAGGGAGCCTTGTTAAGCTGATGGGCGGGATGTCAATGGCCAACAGCCAATCTTCACAAGTGTATCCTCTTTCCCAAACCATGTAAAACACAGAACCACAGAGCATAGGGCACTTCCACACATGGGCGTTGACCTTGGGAAAATGAAAAAATCAACCAGACACAGGGACCCCAAAGTTGAGGGCTGCTGTCTTGACAAGAACCTCCACTCCGGTACACGTTTCATATCCCAGGAAAGAGCCAAGTGGACAAAGACGAGTGGACAAGTGGACAAAGACAAGTGGACAAGTGGACAAGTGGTGCTACGTAGGTCCAATGGAGTGTCACTCAGCCATGAAATCCACGTCATGAGGCTGGTAGCAGTATCCTGAGTGGATTTAGGTACGATCATCCTCAGTGAAATAAGTCCCACAAAAAAAGAAACTTATGATATCACTTATCGAGGGAATGTAAAAATCGCTCCCCATGAACGGAATCCCCAAACAGAACAGAGTCACGCTTTTAGAAAACACACTTATGCCTGCTTCAGGGGAAAGGTGAGGTGCGGTGACGCATAAAACTCGAGTTTGAAATGAGCACAGATACCCTTCCGAAAACCGAATATGGAATGGACACGACCTACTCCTTGCTCAATCAACTGGACTCACCAGACCCTGTTCATCGCACAAGTATCTATCCGACTAGTAAGCATCTTAAAAGCTAAGTCTTGATATCTCTGTGTAAGTGCATCAAGTGTGTGTAAAGCGGCCTAAAACCAGCAGGGAAAATCAGCTCAGACCCATTCTGAGGATACATTTCCAACACAAAGAAGAAACAAGCAGGGCAAAACAGAGAGAAATTCTTCCAAAATGCGTTCAGGGACTGGCATGCAACCAGGATTGACCACATCTACAGCCCCAGCGGCAGAAGACATAAGGCTGGACACTCTTGGGGCTGAGACGATTGGTGAGGTTGGGAAAGCAAATGCAGACCCTTGAAAGGAATCCTGCGTGCTCCCCATTCCATGGCTCCCAACTCTCCAGGTTCAACGCAATCTTCCGACAGCGAAAGCACTCATTGGAAACCCAGCGGATGCTACACCGTGGGATCGGGAAAGCTTTCTGAAACTCACCTCAGTTTTCCTCTCCTGGTGCTCGTGTTCTCCATTCAGGCCCCCTTACTAACAATCTCCCCACTTGGAGTCTCGGCGCCTTTCCATGCCTCTTTCGTACCGTCTGCAATTTGTCCGCAGGATGAACTGCAAGAGGGGGAACCAATGAGAGACTCGCTGGAGGTGTTTGGTCGGGCACATGTCACTCTCATTTCCCATCACGAAGAAGAATTCACCAGCGGTTCAGCCTGCCACTGCGGATCGACAATAGGGCGTGAAGCCATCCAGCCGTGTTGCGTCCCACTCACAAAAAAGCGACTTGGGAAATGGAGCTCAGGGGCCCTGCACTTCCCAAACCTGCAGAGTTCTAAACGATAACTATCGCCCCCAAATATATTGAGGTCAGGCTACGAAGAGGCGCTGAACGCAAGGCAGAACTGCAGGAAACGGATGTCAACGGGTACATCGGAATGGCCCCGATAGCACATGAAAAGCGCCAGAACGTGGACAATGATGCGGTTGGCCAAAAAGGGCGTATGCGTTTTTACCTGAATATATTCAGGAAAAAACGCATACGCCCTTTTTGGCCAACCAAGCAACCTGGGAGAGCAAATCAGCACTACAAAGAAATCTCTCGCCCCCCCCCCCGGGGCAAAAGGGCCAGGCGAAAAAAGTCTAAAAACCAGAAAGGCAGGACAGCCCACGGAGTCAAGGGAGCCTTGTTAAGCTGATGGGCGGGATGTCAATGGCCAACAGCCAATCTTCACAAGTGTATCCTCTTTCCCAAACCATGTAAAACACAGAACCACAGAGCATAGGGCACTTCCACACATGGGCGTTGACCTTGGGAAAATGAAAAAATCAACCAGACACAGGGACCCCAAAGTTGAGGGCTGCTGTCTTGACAAGAACCTCCACTCCGGTACACGTTTCATATCCCAGGAAAGAGCCAAGTGGACAAAGACGAGTGGACAAGTGGACAAAGACAAGTGGACAAGTGGACAAGTGGTGCTACGTAGGTCCAATGGAGTGTCACTCAGCCATGAAATCCACGTCATGAGGCTGGTAGCAGCATCCTGAGTGGATTTAGGTACGATCATCCTCAGTGAAATAAGTCCCACAAAAAAAGAAACTTATGATATCACTTATCGAGGGAATGTAAAAATCGCTCCCCATGAACGGAATCCCCAAACAGAACAGAGTCACGCTTTTAGAAAACACACTTATGCCTGCTTCAGGGGAAAGGTGAGGTGCGGTGACGCATAAAACTCGAGTTTGAAATGAGCACAGATACCCTTCCGAAAACCGAATATGGAATGGACACGACCTACTCCTTGCTCAATCAACTGGACTCACCAGACCCTGTTCATCGCACAAGTATCTATCCGACTAGTAAGCATCTTAAAAGCTAAGTCTTGATATCTCTGTGTAAGTGCATCAAGTGTGTGTAAAGCGGCCTAAAACCAGCAGGGAAAATCAGCTCAGACCCATTCTGAGGATACATTTCCAACACAAAGAAGAAACAAGCAGGGCAAAACAGAGAGAAATTCTTCCAAAATGCGTTCAGGGACTGGCATGCAACCAGGATTGACCACATCTACAGCCCCAGCGGCAGAAGACATAAGGCTGGACACTCTTGGGGCTGAGACGATTGGTGAGGTTGGGAAAGCAAATGCAGACCCTTGAAAGGAATCCTGCGTGCTCCCCATTCCATGGCTCCCAACTCTCCAGGTTCAACGCAATCTTCCGACAGCGAAAGCACTCATTGGAAACCCAGCGGATGCTACACCGTGGGATCGGGAAAGCTTTCTGAAACTCACCTCAGTTTTCCTCTCCTGGTGCTCGTGTTCTCCATTCAGGCCCCCTTACTAACAATCTCCCCACTTGGAGACTCGGCGCCTTTCCATGCCTCTTTCGTACCGTCTGCAATTTGTCCGCAGGATGAACTGCAAGAGGGGGAACCAATGAGAGACTCGCTGGAGGTGTTTGGTCGGGCACATGTCACTCTCATTTCCCATCACGAAGAAGAATTCACCAGCGGTTCAGCCTGCAACCGCGGATCGACAATAGGGCGTGAAGCCATCCAGCCGTGTTGCGTCCCACTCACAAAAAAGCGACTTGGGAAATGGAGCTCAGGGGCCCTGCACTTCCCAAACCTGCAGAGTTCTAAACGATAACTATCGCCCCAAAATATATTGAGGTCAGGCTACGAAGAGGCGCTGAACGCAAGGCAGAACTGCAGGAAACGGATGTCAACGGGTACATCGGAATGGCCCCGATAGCACATGAAAAGCGCCAGAACGTGGACAATGATGCGGTTGGCCAAAAAGGGCGTATGCGTTTTTTCCTGAATATATTCAGGAAAAAACGCATACGCCCTTTTTGGCCAACCAAGCAACCTGGGAGAGCAAATCAGCACTACAAAGAAATCTCTCGCCCCCCCCCCCCGGGGCAAAAGGGCCAGGCGAAAAAAGTCTAAAAACCAGAAAGGCAGGACAGCCCACGGAGTCAAGGGAGCCTTGTTAAGCTGATGGGCGGGATGTCAATGGCCAACAGCCAATCTTCACAAGTGTATCCTCTTTCCCAAACCATGGAAAACACAGAACCACAGAGCATAGGGCACTTCCACACATGGGCGTTGACCTTGGGAAAATGAAAAAATCAACCAGACACAGGGACCCCAAAGTTGAGGGCTGCTGTCTTGACAAGAACCTCCACTCTGGTACACGTTTCATATCCCAGGAAAGAGCCATGTGGACAAAGACGAGTGGACAAGTGGACAAAGACAAGTGGACAAGTGGACAAGTGGTGCTACGTAGGTCCAATGGAGTGTCACTCAGCCATGAAATCCACGTCATGAGGCTGGTAGCAGCATCCTGAGTGGATTTAGGTACGATCATCCTCAGTGAAATAAGTCCCACAAAAAAAGAAACTTATGATATCACTTATCGAGGGAATGTAAAAATCGCTCCCCATGAACGGAATCCCCAAACAGAACAGAGTCACGCTTTTAGAAAACACACTTATGCCTGCTTCAGGGGAAAGGTGAGGTGCGGTGACGCATAAAACTCGAGTTTGAAATGAGCACAGATACCCTTCCGAAAACCGAATATGGAATGGACACGACCTACTCCTTGCTCAATCAACTGGACTCACCAGACCCTGTTCATCGCACAAGTATCTATCCGACTAGTAAGCATCTTAAAAGCTAAGTCTTGATATCTCTGTGTAAGTGCATCAAGTGTGTGTAAAGCGGCCTAAAACCAGCAGGGAAAATCAGCTCAGACCCATTCTGAGGATACATTTCCAACACAAAGAAGAAACAAGCAGGGCAAAACAGAGAGAAATTCTTCCAAAATGCGTTCAGGGACTGGCATGCAACCAGGATTGACCACATCTACAGCCCCAGCGGCAGAAGACATAAGGCTGGACACTCTTGGGGCTGAGACGATTGGTGAGGTTGGGAAAGCAAATGCAGACCCTTGAAAGGAATCCTGCGTGCTCCCCATTCCATGGCTCCCAACTCTCCAGGTTCAACGCAATCTTCCGACAGCGAAAGCACTCATTGGAAACCCAGCGGATGCTACACCGTGGGATCGGGAAAGCTTTCTGAAACTCACCTCAGTTTTCCTCTCCTGGTGCTCGTGTTCTCCATTCAGGCCCCCTTACTAACAATCTCCCCACTTGGAGACTCGGCGCCTTTCCATGCCTCTTTCGTACCGTCTGCAATTTGTCCGCAGGATGAACTGCAAGAGGGGGAACCAATGAGAGACTCGCTGGAGGTGTTTGGTCGGGCACATGTCACTCTCATTTCCCATCACGAAGAAGAATTCACCAGCGGTTCAGCCTGCCACCGCGGATCGACAATAGGGCGTGAAGCCATCCAGCCGTGTTGCGTCCCACTCACAAAAAAGCGACTTGGGAAATGGAGCTCAGGGGCCCTGCACTTCCCAAACCTGCAGAGTTCTAAACGATAACTATCGCCCCAAAATATATTGAGCGCAGGCTACGAAGAGGCGCTGAACGCAAGGCAGAACTGCAGGAAACGGATGTCAACGGGTACATCGGAATGGCCCCGATAGCACATGAAAAGCGCCAGAACGTGGACAATGATGCGGTTGGCCAAAAAGGGCGTATGCGTTTTTTCCTGAATATATTCAGGAAAAAACGCATACGCCCTTTTTGGCCAACCAAGCAACCTGGGAGAGCAAATCAGCACTACAAAGAAATCTCTCGCCCCCCCCCCGGGGCAAAAGGGCCAGGCGAAAAAAGTCTAAAAACCAGAAAGGCAGGACAGCCCACGGAGTCAAGGGAGCCTTGTTAAGCTGATGGGCGGGATGTCAATGGCCAACAGCCAATCTTCACAAGTGTATCCTCTTTCCCAAACCATGTAAAACACAGAACCACAGAGCATAGGGCACTTCCACACATGGGCGTTGACCTTGGGAAAATGAAAAAATCAACCAGACACAGGGACCCCAAAGTTGAGGGCTGCTGTCTTGACAAGAACCTCCACTCCGGTACACGTTTCATATCCCAGGAAAGAGCCAAGTGGACAAAGACGAGTGGACAAGTGGACAAAGACAAGTGGACAAGTGGACAAGTGGTGCTACGTAGGTCCAATGGAGTGTCACTCAGCCATGAAATCCACGTCATGAGGCTGGTAGCAGCATCCTGAGTGGATTTAGGTACGATCATCCTCAGTGAAATAAGTCCCACAAAAAAAGAAACTTATGATATCACTTATCGAGGGAATGTAAAAATCGCTCCCCATGAACGGAATCCCCAAACAGAACAGAGTCACGCTTTTAGAAAACACACTTATGCCTGCTTCAGGGGAAAGGTGAGGTGCGGTGATGCATAAAACTCGAGTTTGAAATGAGCACAGATACCCTTCCGAAAACCGAATATGGAATGGACACGACCTACTCCTTGCTCAATCAACTGGACTCACCAGACCCTGTTCATCGCACAAGTATCTATCCGACTAGTAAGCATCTTAAAAGCTAAGTCTTGATATCTCTGTGTAAGTGCATCAAGTGTGTGTAAAGCGGCCTAAAACCAGCAGGGAAAATCAGCTCAGACCCATTCTGAGGATACATTTCCAACACAAAGAAGAAACAAGCAGGGCAAAACAGAGAGAAATTCTTCCAAAATGCGTTCAGGGACTGGCATGCAACCAGGATTGACCACATCTACAGCCCCAGCGGCAGAAGACATAAGGCTGGACACTCTTGGGGCTGAGACGATTGGTGAGGTTGGGAAAGCAAATGCAGACCCTTGAAAGGAATCCTGCGTGCTCCCCATTCCATGGCTCCCAACTCTCCAGGTTCAACGCAATCTTCCGACAGCGAAAGCACTCATTGGAAACCCAGCGGATGCTACACCGTGGGATCGGGAAAGCTTTCTGAAACTCACCTCAGTTTTCCTCTCCTGGTGCTCGTGTTCTCCATTCAGGCCCCCTTACTAACAATCTCCCCACTTGGAGACTCGGCGCCTTTCCATGCCTCTTTCGTACCGTCTGCAATTTGTCCGCAGGATGAACTGCAAGAGGGGGAACCAATGAGAGACTCGCTGGAGGTGTTTGGTCGGGCACATGTCACTCTCATTTCCCATCACGAAGAAGAATTCACCAGCGGTTCAGCCTGCCACCGCGGATCGACAATAGGGCGTGAAGCCATCCAGCCGTGTTGCGTCCCACTCACAAAAAAGCGACTTGGGAAATGGAGCTCAGGGGCCCTGCACTTCCCAAACCTGCAGAGTTCTAAACGATAACTATCGCCCCAAAATATATTGAGGTCAGGCTACGAAGAGGCGCTGAACGCAAGGCAGAACTGCAGGAAACGGATGTCAACGGGTACATCGGAATGGCCCCGATAGCACATGAAAAGCGCCAGAACGTGGACAATGATGCGGTTGGCCAAAAAGGGCGTATGCGTTTTTTCCTGAATATATTCAGGAAAAAACGCATACGCCCTTTTTGGCCAACCAAGCAACCTGGGAGAGCAAATCAGCACTACAAAGAAATCTCTCGCCCCCCCACCCCGGGGCAAAAGGGCCAGGCGAAAAAAGTCTAAAAACCAGAAAGGCAGGACAGCCCACGGAGTCAAGGGAGCCTTGTTAAGCTGATGGGCGGGATGTCAATGGCCAACAGCCAATCTTCACAAGTGTATCCTCTTTCCCAAACCATGTAAAACACAGAACCACAGAGCATAGGGCACTTCCACACATGGGCGTTGACCTTGGGAAAATGAAAAAATCAACCAGACACAGGGACCCCAAAGTTGAGGGCTGCTGTCTTGACAAGAACCTCCACTCCGGTACACGTTTCATATCCCAGGAAAGAGCCAAGTGGACAAAGACGAGTGGACAAGTGGACAAAGACAAGTGGACAAGTGGACAAGTGGTGCTACGTAGGTCCAATGGAGTGTCACTCAGCCATGAAATCCACGTCATGAGGCTGGTAGCAGCATCCTGAGTGGATTTAGGTACGATCATCCTCAGTGAAATAAGTCCCACAAAAAAAGAAACTTATGATATCACTTATCGAGGGAATGTAAAAATCGCTCCCCATGAACGGAATCCCCAAACAGAACAGAGTCACGCTTTTAGAAAACACACTTATGCCTGCTTCAGGGGAAAGGTGAGGTGCGGTGACGCATAAAACTCGAGTTTGAAATGAGCACAGATACCCTTCCGAAAACCGAATATGGAATGGACACGACCTACTCCTTGCTCAATCAACTGGACTCACCAGACCCTGTTCATCGCACAAGTATCTATCCGACTAGTAAGCATCTTAAAAGCTAAGTCTTGATATCTCTGTGTAAGTGCATCAAGTGTGTGTAAAGCGGCCTAAAACCAGCAGGGAAAATCAGCTCAGACCCATTCTGAGGATACATTTCCAACACAAAGAAGAAACAAGCAGGGCAAAACAGAGAGAAATTCTTCCAAAATGCGTTCAGGGACTGGCATGCAACCAGGATTGACCACATCTACAGCCCCAGCGGCAGAAGACATAAGGCTGGACACTCTTGGGGCTGAGACGATTGGTGAGGTTGGGAAAGCAAATGCAGACCCTTGAAAGGAATCCTGCGTGCTCCCCATTCCATGGCTCCCAACTCTCCAGGTTCAACGCAATCTTCCGACAGCGAAAGCACTCATTGGAAACCCAGCGGATGCTACACCGTGGGATCGGGAAAGCTTTCTGAAACTCACCTCAGTTTTCCTCTCCTGGTGCTCGTGTTCTCCATTCAGGCCCCCTTACTAACAATCTCCCCACTTGGAGACTCGGCGCCTTTCCATGCCTCTTTCGTACCGTCTGCAATTTGTCCGCAGGATGAACTGCAAGAGGGGGAACCAATGAGAGACTCGCTGGAGGTGTTTGGTCGGGCACATGTCACTCTCATTTCCCATCACGAAGAAGAATTCACCAGCGGTTCAGCCTGCCACCGCGGATCGACAATAGGGCGTGAAGCCATCCAGCCGTGTTGCGTCCCACTCACAAAAAAGCGACTTGGGAAATGGAGCTCAGGGGCCCTGCACTTCCCAAACCTGCAGAGTTCTAAACGATAACTATCGCCCCAAAATATATTGAGGTCAGGCTACGAAGAGGCGCTGAACGCAAGGCAGAACTGCAGGAAACGGATGTCAACGGGTACATCGGAATGGCCCCGATAGCACATGAAAAGCGCCAGAACGTGGACAATGATGCGGTTGGCCAAAAAGGGCGTATGCGTTTTTTCAGGAAAAAACGCATACGCCCTTTTTGGCCAACCAAGCAACCTGGGAGAGCAAATCAGCACTACAAAGAAATCTCTCGCCCCCCCCCCCCCCGGGGCAAAAGGGCCAGGCGAAAAAAGTCTAAAAACCAGAAAGGCAGGACAGCCCACGGAGTCAAGGGAGCCTTGTTAAGCTGATGGGCGGGATGTCAATGGCCAACAGCCAATCTTCACAAGTGTATCCTCTTTCCCAAACCATGTAAAACACAGAACCACAGAGCATAGGGCACTTCCACACATGGGCGTTGACCTTGGGAAAATGAAAAAATCAACCAGACACAGGGACCCCAAAGTTGAGGGCTGCTGTCTTGACAAGAACCTCCACTCCGGTACACGTTTCATATCCCAGGAAAGAGCCAAGTGGACAAAGACGAGTGGACAAGTGGACAAAGACAAGTGGACAAGTGGACAAGTGGTGCTACGTAGGTCCAATGGAGTGTCACTCAGCCATGAAATCCACGTCATGAGGCTGGTAGCAGCATCCTGAGTGGATTTAGGTACGATCATCCTCAGTGAAATAAGTCCCACAAAAAAAGAAACTTATGATATCACTTATCGAGGGAATGTAAAAATCGCTCCCCATGAACGGAATCCCCAAACAGAACAGAGTCACGCTTTTAGAAAACACACTTATGCCTGCTTCAGGGGAAAGGTGAGGTGCGGTGACGCATAAAACTCGAGTTTGAAATGAGCACAGATACCCTTCCGAAAACCGAATATGGAATGGACACGACCTACTCCTTGCTCAATCAACTGGACTCACCAGACCCTGTTCATCGCACAAGTATCTATCCGACTAGTAAGCATCTTAAAAGCTAAGTCTTGATATCTCTGTGTAAGTGCATCAAGTGTGTGTAAAGCGGCCTAAAACCAGCAGGGAAAATCAGCTCAGACCCATTCTGAGGATACATTTCCAACACAAAGAAGAAACAAGCAGGGCAAAACAGAGAGAAATTCTTCCAAAATGCGTTCAGGGACTGGCATGCAACCAGGATTGACCACATCTACAGCCCCAGCGGCAGAAGACATAAGGCTGGACACTCTTGGGGCTGAGACGATTGGTGAGGTTGGGAAAGCAAATGCAGACCCTTGAAAGGAATCCTGCGTGCTCCCCATTCCATGGCTCCCAACTCTCCAGGTTCAACGCAATCTTCCGACAGCGAAAGCACTCATTGGAAACCCAGCGGATGCTACACCGTGGGATCGGGAAAGCTTTCTGAAACTCACCTCAGTTTTCCTCTCCTGGTGCTCGTGTTCTCCATTCAGGCCCCCTTACTAACAATCTCCCCACTTGGAGACTCGGCGCCTTTCCATGCCTCTTTCGTACCGTCTGCAATTTGTCCGCAGGATGAACTGCAAGAGGGGGAACCAATGAGAGACTCGCTGGAGGTGTTTGGTCGGGCACATGTCACTCTCATTTCCCATCACGAAGAAGAATTCACCAGCGGTTCAGCCTGCAACCGCGGATCGACAATAGGGCGTGAAGCCATCCAGCCGTGTTGCGTCCCACTCACAAAAAAGCGACTTGGGAAATGGAGCTCAGGGGCCCTGCACTTCCCAAACCTGCAGAGTTCTAAACGATAACTATCGCCCCAAAATATATTGAGGTCAGGCTACGAAGAGGCGCTGAACGCAAGGCAGAACTGCAGGAAACGGATGTCAACGGGTACATCGGAATGGCCCCGATAGCACATGAAAAGCGCCAGAACGTGGACAATGATGCGGCTGGCCAAAAAGGGCGTATGCGTTTTTTCCTGAATATATTCAGGAAAAAACGCATACGCCCTTTTTGGCCAACCAAGCAACCTGGGAGAGCAAATCAGCACTACAAAGAAATCTCTCGCCCCCCCCCCCGGGGCAAAAGGGCCAGGCGAAAAAAGTCTAAAAACCAGAAAGGCAGGACAGCCCACGGAGTCAAGGGAGCCTTGTTAAGCTGATGGGCGGGATGTCAATGGCCAACAGCCAATCTTCACAAGTGTATCCTCTTTCCCAAACCATGGAAAACACAGAACCACAGAGCATAGGGCACTTCCACACATGGGCGTTGACCTTGGGAAAATGAAAAAATCAACCAGACACAGGGACCCCAAAGTTGAGGGCTGCTGTCTTGACAAGAACCTCCACTCTGGTACACGTTTCATATCCCAGGAAAGAGCCATGTGGACAAAGACGAGTGGACAAGTGGACAAAGACAAGTGGACAAGTGGACAAGTGGTGCTACGTAGGTCCAATGGAGTGTCACTCAGCCATGAAATCCACGTCATGAGGCTGGTAGCAGCATCCTGAGTGGATTTAGGTACGATCATCCTCAGTGAAATAAGTCCCACAAAAAAAGAAACTTATGATATCACTTATCGAGGGAATGTAAAAATCGCTCCCCATGAACGGAATCCCCAAACAGAACAGAGTCACGCTTTTAGAAAACACACTTATGCCTGCTTCAGGGGAAAGGTGAGGTGCGGTGACGCATAAAACTCGAGTTTGAAATGAGCACAGATACCCTTCCGAAAACCGAATATGGAATGGACACGACCTACTCCTTGCTCAATCAACTGGACTCACCAGACCCTGTTCATCGCACAAGTATCTATCCGACTAGTAAGCATCTTAAAAGCTAAGTCTTGATATCTCTGTGTAAGTGCATCAAGTGTGTGTAAAGCGGCCTAAAACCAGCAGGGAAAATCAGCTCAGACCCATTCTGAGGATACATTTCCAACACAAAGAAGAAACAAGCAGGGCAAAACAGAGAGAAATTCTTCCAAAATGCGTTCAGGGACTGGCATGCAACCAGGATTGACCACATCTACAGCCCCAGCGGCAGAAGACATAAGGCTGGACACTCTTGGGGCTGAGACGATTGGTGAGGTTGGGAAAGCAAATGCAGACCCTTGAAAGGAATCCTGCGTGCTCCCCATTCCATGGCTCCCAACTCTCCAGGTTCAACGCAATCTTCCGACAGCGAAAGCACTCATTGGAAACCCAGCGGATGCTACACCGTGGGATCGGGAAAGCTTTCTGAAACTCACCTCAGTTTTCCTCTCCTGGTGCTCGTGTTCTCCATTCAGGCCCCCTTACTAACAATCTCCCCACTTGGAGACGCGGCGCCTTTCCATGCCTCTTTCGTACCGTCTGCAATTTGTCCGCAGGATGAACTGCAAGAGGGGGAACCAATGAGAGACTCGCTGGAGGTGTTTGGTCGGGCACATGTCACTCTCATTTCCCATCACGAAGAAGAATTCACCAGCGGTTCAGCCTGCCACCGCGGATCGACAATAGGGCGTGAAGCCATCCAGCCGTGTTGCGTCCCACTCACAAAAAAGCGACTTGGGAAATGGAGCTCAGGGGCCCTGCACTTCCCAAACCTGCAGAGTTCTAAACGATAACTATCGCCCCAAAATATATTGAGCGCAGGCTACGAAGAGGCGCTGAACGCAAGGCAGAACTGCAGGAAACGGATGTCAACGGGTACATCGGAATGGCCCCGATAGCACATGAAAAGCGCCAGAACGTGGACAATGATGCGGTTGGCCAAAAAGGGCGTATGCGTTTTTTCCTGAATATATTCAGGAAAAAACGCATACGCCCTTTTTGGCCAACCAAGCAACCTGGGAGAGCAAATCAGCACTACAAAGAAATCTCTCGCCCCCCCCCCGGGGGCAAAAGGGCCAGGCGAAAAAAGTCTAAAAACCAGAAAGGCAGGACAGCCCACGGAGTCAAGGGAGCCTTGTTAAGCTGATGGGCGGGATGTCAATGGCCAACAGCCAATCTTCACAAGTGTATCCTCTTTCCCAAACCATGTAAAACACAGAACCACAGAGCATAGGGCACTTCCACACATGGGCGTTGACCTTGGGAAAATGAAAAAATCAACCAGACACAGGGACCCCAAAGTTGAGGGCTGCTGTCTTGACAAGAACCTCCACTCCGGTACACGTTTCATATCCCAGGAAAGAGCCAAGTGGACAAAGACGAGTGGACAAGTGGACAAAGACAAGTGGACAAGTGGACAAGTGGTGCTACGTAGGTCCAATGGAGTGTCACTCAGCCATGAAATCCACGTCATGAGGCTGGTAGCAGCATCCTGAGTGGATTTAGGTACGATCATCCTCAGTGAAATAAGTCCCACAAAAAAAGAAACTTATGATATCACTTATCGAGGGAATGTAAAAATCGCTCCCCATGAACGGAATCCCCAAACAGAACAGAGTCACGCTTTTAGAAAACACACTTATGCCTGCTTCAGGGGAAAGGTGAGGTGCGGTGATGCATAAAACTCGAGTTTGAAATGAGCACAGATACCCTTCCGAAAACCGAATATGGAATGGACACGACCTACTCCTTGCTCAATCAACTGGACTCACCAGACCCTGTTCATCGCACAAGTATCTATCCGACTAGTAAGCATCTTAAAAGCTAAGTCTTGATATCTCTGTGTAAGTGCATCAAGTGTGTGTAAAGCGGCCTAAAACCAGCAGGGAAAATCAGCTCAGACCCATTCTGAGGATACATTTCCAACACAAAGAAGAAACAAGCAGGGCAAAACAGAGAGAAATTCTTCCAAAATGCGTTCAGGGACTGGCATGCAACCAGGATTGACCACATCTACAGCCCCAGCGGCAGAAGACATAAGGCTGGACACTCTTGGGGCTGAGACGATTGGTGAGGTTGGGAAAGCAAATGCAGACCCTTGAAAGGAATCCTGCGTGCTCCCCATTCCATGGCTCCCAACTCTCCAGGTTCAACGCAATCTTCCGACAGCGAAAGCACTCATTGGAAACCCAGCGGATGCTACACCGTGGGATCGGGAAAGCTTTCTGAAACTCACCTCAGTTTTCCTCTCCTGGTGCTCGTGTTCTCCATTCAGGCCCCCTTACTAACAATCTCCCCACTTGGAGACTCGGCGCCTTTCCATGCCTCTTTCGTACCGTCTGCAATTTGTCCGCAGGATGAACTGCAAGAGGGGGAACCAATGAGAGACTCGCTGGAGGTGTTTGGTCGGGCACATGTCACTCTCATTTCCCATCACGAAGAAGAATTCACCAGCGGTTCAGCCTGCCACCGCGGATCGACAATAGGGCGTGAAGCCATCCAGCCGTGTTGCGTCCCACTCACAAAAAAGCGACTTGGGAAATGGAGCTCAGGGGCCCTGCACTTCCCAAACCTGCAGAGTTCTAAATGATAACTATCGCCCCAAAATATATTGAGGTCAGGCTACGAAGAGGCGCTGAACGCAAGGCAGAACTGCAGGAAACGGATGTCAACGGGTACATCGGAATGGCCCCGATAGCACATGAAAAGCGCCAGAACGTGGACAATGATGCGGTTGGCCAAAAAGGGCGTATGCGTTTTTTCCTGAATATATTCAGGAAAAAACGCATACGCCCTTTTTGGCCAACCAAGCAACCTGGGAGAGCAAATCAGCACTACAAAGAAATCTCTCGCCCCCCCACCCCGGGGCAAAAGGGCCAGGCGAAAAAAGTCTAAAAACCAGAAAGGCAGGACAGCCCACGGAGTCAAGGGAGCCTTGTTAAGCTGATGGGCGGGATGTCAATGGCCAACAGCCAATCTTCACAAGTGTATCCTCTTTCCCAAACCATGTAAAACACAGAACCACAGAGCATAGGGCACTTCCACACATGGGCGTTGACCTTGGGAAAATGAAAAAATCAACCAGACACAGGGACCCCAAAGTTGAGGGCTGCTGTCTTGACAAGAACCTCCACTCCGGTACACGTTTCATATCCCAGGAAAGAGCCAAGTGGACAAAGACGAGTGGACAAGTGGACAAAGACAAGTGGACAAGTGGACAAGTGGTGCTACGTAGGTCCAATGGAGTGTCACTCAGCCATGAAATCCACGTCATGAGGCTGGTAGCAGCATCCTGAGTGGATTTAGGTACGATCATCCTCAGTGAAATAAGTCCCACAAAAAAAGAAACTTATGATATCACTTATCGAGGGAATGTAAAAATCGCTCCCCATGAACGGAATCCCCAAACAGAACAGAGTCACGCTTTTAGAAAACACACTTATGCCTGCTTCAGGGGAAAGGTGAGGTGCGGTGACGCATAAAACTCGAGTTTGAAATGAGCACAGATACCCTTCCGAAAACCGAATATGGAATGGACACGACCTACTCCTTGCTCAATCAACTGGACTCACCAGACCCTGTTCATCGCACAAGTATCTATCCGACTAGTAAGCATCTTAAAAGCTAAGTCTTGATATCTCTGTGTAAGTGCATCAAGTGTGTGTAAAGCGGCCTAAAACCAGCAGGGAAAATCAGCTCAGACCCATTCTGAGGATACATTTCCAACACAAAGAAGAAACAAGCAGGGCAAAACAGAGAGAAATTCTTCCAAAATGCGTTCAGGGACTGGCATGCAACCAGGATTGACCACATCTACAGCCCCAGCGGCAGAAGACATAAGGCTGGACACTCTTGGGGCTGAGACGATTGGTGAGGTTGGGAAAGCAAATGCAGACCCTTGAAAGGAATCCTGCGTGCTCCCCATTCCATGGCTCCCAACTCTCCAGGTTCAACGCAATCTTCCGACAGCGAAAGCACTCATTGGAAACCCAGCGGATGCTACACCGTGGGATCGGGAAAGCTTTCTGAAACTCACCTCAGTTTTCCTCTCCTGGTGCTCGTGTTCTCCATTCAGGCCCCCTTACTAACAATCTCCCCACTTGGAGACTCGGCGCCTTTCCATGCCTCTTTCGTACCGTCTGCAATTTGTCCGCAGGATGAACTGCAAGAGGGGGAACCAATGAGAGACTCGCTGGAGGTGTTTGGTCGGGCACATGTCACTCTCATTTCCCATCACGAAGAAGAATTCACCAGCGGTTCAGCCTGCCACCGCGGATCGACAATAGGGCGTGAAGCCATCCAGCCGTGTTGCGTCCCACTCACAAAAAAGCGACTTGGGAAATGGAGCTCAGGGGCCCTGCACTTCCCAAACCTGCAGAGTTCTAAACGATAACTATCGCCCCAAAATATATTGAGGTCAGGCTACGAAGAGGCGCTGAACGCAAGGCAGAACTGCAGGAAACGGATGTCAACGGGTACATCGGAATGGCCCCGATAGCACATGAAAAGCGCCAGAACGTGGACAATGATGCGGTTGGCCAAAAAGGGCGTATGCGTTTTTTCAGGAAAAAACGCATACGCCCTTTTTGGCCAACCAAGCAACCTGGGAGAGCAAATCAGCACTACAAAGAAATCTCTCGCCCCCCCCCCCCGGGGCAAAAGGGCCAGGCGAAAAAAGTCTAAAAACCAGAAAGGCAGGACAGCCCACGGAGTCAAGGGAGCCTTGTTAAGCTGATGGGCGGGATGTCAATGGCCAACAGCCAATCTTCACAAGTGTATCCTCTTTCCCAAACCATGTAAAACACAGAACCACAGAGCATAGGGCACTTCCACACATGGGCGTTGACCTTGGGAAAATGAAAAAATCAACCAGACACAGGGACCCCAAAGTTGAGGGCTGCTGTCTTGACAAGAACCTCCACTCCGGTACACGTTTCATATCCCAGGAAAGAGCCAAGTGGACAAAGACGAGTGGACAAGTGGACAAAGACAAGTGGACAAGTGGACAAGTGGTGCTACGTAGGTCCAATGGAGTGTCACTCAGCCATGAAATCCACGTCATGAGGCTGGTAGCAGCATCCTGAGTGGATTTAGGTACGATCATCCTCAGTGAAATAAGTCCCACAAAAAAAGAAACTTATGATATCACTTATCGAGGGAATGTAAAAATCGCTCCCCATGAACGGAATCCCCAAACAGAACAGAGTCACGCTTTTAGAAAACACACTTATGCCTGCTTCAGGGGAAAGGTGAGGTGCGGTGACGCATAAAACTCGAGTTTGAAATGAGCACAGATACCCTTCCGAAAACCGAATATGGAATGGACACGACCTACTCCTTGCTCAATCAACTGGACTCACCAGACCCTGTTCATCGCACAAGTATCTATCCGACTAGTAAGCATCTTAAAAGCTAAGTCTTGATATCTCTGTGTAAGTGCATCAAGTGTGTGTAAAGCGGCCTAAAACCAGCAGGGAAAATCAGCTCAGACCCATTCTGAGGATACATTTCCAACACAAAGAAGAAACAAGCAGGGCAAAACAGAGAGAAATTCTTCCAAAATGCGTTCAGGGACTGGCATGCAACCAGGATTGACCACATCTACAGCCCCAGCGGCAGAAGACATAAGGCTGGACACTCTTGGGGCTGAGACGATTGGTGAGGTTGGGAAAGCAAATGCAGACCCTTGAAAGGAATCCTGCGTGCTCCCCATTCCATGGCTCCCAACTCTCCAGGTTCAACGCAATCTTCCGACAGCGAAAGCACTCATTGGAAACCCAGCGGATGCTACACCGTGGGATCGGGAAAGCTTTCTGAAACTCACCTCAGTTTTCCTCTCCTGGTGCTCGTGTTCTCCATTCAGGCCCCCTTACTAACAATCTCCCCACTTGGAGACTCGGCGCCTTTCCATGCCTCTTTCGTACCGTCTGCAATTTGTCCGCAGGATGAACTGCAAGAGGGGGAACCAATGAGAGACTCGCTGGAGGTGTTTGGTCGGGCACATGTCACTCTCATTTCCCATCACGAAGAAGAATTCA